>NC_133534.1:48077216-48677216 GCF_048544455.1 Silene latifolia
TGACACCCATAGTGACCGGTTCAAAGTTGTAGGGCGAAATCGTAACTTTAGGACGTCTCCCAAGTGTTTGCATTAGTTCCTAACAACTCCTACCCGGGTTCATTTTAATTTGACTCCCTAAGTTCATTGGGTTCAGTAGTTACAGGTTCCAAAATCGTCGCTCTGATACCACTTTGTAACACCCCCATACTCCAAATGCCTTACTAGGACCACCTAAAGCATGGGAATGCTACCATCTAGGTTATCCGAGACAATGAATATCAAATAGATCATAAAAGGACGTACTTTAATAAAATAGTTTAAGTGAATACATCAAAACCCAAAAACTGTAAAGTATGATACAACCGTTCCAAAACCAAAACTAACTAATGTAAATACAATGTTCGACATAACAGCGGAAGACTTCTAATAGACTCGTGGTGACTCATGCCCAGCTATCCCTTGTACATTCAAATCATACCTGCTCAATAACTATGACACCCCCATACTCCAAGTGCCTTACCAGGACCACTCAGGTATAAGAAAGTCCCCATTTCGATTTCCCGAGGCAATGATAATCAAATGACGATAAAGAAACATAATTTAAATAGCCAAACTGTTTAAAGTGAATACAATTCCAAATCCAAACTGACAAAAGGTACAATACATGTTCTCAAAAACCAAAAGTCTAAACAACTAAAATATGACAGCGAAAGACTCTAATCAGCTCGTGGTGACACATCCCGGCTAGCCCAAATGCCTATAGAAAACCTGCTCAACAACTGCTCACCATCCCCGAATGGATCACCACAGTTTTTAAAACAATTAAACGGGGTCAGTACTAATTACACAAAACAAGATACAATACAACAAATACCGAACAACTCAATCGTCACATCAGACCCCGGTCTCCATAATCAATCTCCACGTAACTGACTACACACTAAAGTGTGTAGCCCTGCCAGAGTACCCATCGCAACAGATAGTCCACACCGCCAGTGGGGGGCCGCAGCCGTACCCACCAAATCCCCGCTCATATCCATCGAGCGATAAACCCAAGTCCATTAATGTGCACATCCCTTTTGTGGCGGGTTCCACAGAAGGCGAATCATGGGCGTGAAGCCACTCCCGCAAGTGACTCCACTCAGCAAGGGACACGCCCCGAAGAACACAGACAGACAAACAGTAACCATAACACCAAAATCAACAAGCGTCTGAATCAATCAACAAGATATAATCACAACCGTCTGAATCAATCAACAATCACTAACTACAGCACAATTCACCACACATATCATGTAACTAATACTAAGTAGGGAAAACCCTACCTGGAATGCAATCACAAACAGCAGACGATCTAGCACCTGTCCCAAAATCGTTCTTCTACGAATCCTCCTCCTATTCACATAATCATACAATAACTACTAACACAACAAATCATAAAAACCCCCAATTCTCAAAATTAGGGTTTAAACAAGGTCAACCAAATGCTATAAAAATGGTACGTGGATCTTACCCTTGACGTAAGGATTACAAAGACACAAAGAACAACGAAATCCGACCTCTCAAGCTCCGGGATTTGCCAATAATGCTGATGAAGAGAACAACGTAGTTTGAATCTCCTTTTTGAGTTTATTAGGTTTATAAAAGTGTTTAGGAAAGATGACGACATAATATATATACTAATCCGCATTATTAACAAAATCCGTCAAAACATAACCCGCTAACCGACTTACTCGATCGAGTAAGTAATGTACTCGATCGAGTGCCCCTTACTCGATCGAGTACCCTACAGACAGCATACTGTTTCGTAAATCAAAACACTCTTACTCGACAGAGTAAGACCCACTCGATAGAATACCCAGAGACTCATAAAACCGTAGTATTACAATAACTGCTCACCACCCCCGAATGGATCACCACAGTTTTCAAAACATTTAAACGGGGTCAGTTACTGATTACACAATATAAGATAAAACAATATCAACAGTATACACAATCACCCAATTCCGTCACATCACCAATCACCTGACTAGCCTGAAGGTCTAGTCCTGCCAGATTACGGCCGCAACCAGTAATCCTCACCGCCAATGGGGGACCGCAGCCGTTCCCACCTAAGCCCCGCTCATCTCATCCGAGCGATAACCCATGTTCCGTAATGTGCACATCCCCTCTATAGCGGGTTCCACAGAGGGCGAATCAAGGGCGTGAAGCCACTCCCACAAGTGACTCCAGTCAGCCGAGGACGCACATCGCGAACCACAGACAGACAATCACAATAACCAACTACAGAATCACAATCACCAATTCCAATACCATATAGACAAATGTTATTAATCAACAACCACCAACAATCAATCAACCAACACATATGTAACCAATAACTAAGTAGGAAATCCTACCTGGAATAAGAAATCACAAGACTGTCACAAGCAGCTAATTAAAATGCTCTTCTACGAAATCTCCTCCTATAATCACATATACAATCATGCAATTACTACTAAGCCAATCAAACACCCAAAACCCCCAAATCTCCCAATTAGGGTTTAACCAAAATTGACGAAACAACATACAAATTACACTAGGATCTTACCCACAACGTTACGGACTCAACGGCGTAAAGAACACTGAATTCCGACAACTCAAGCCTTGGGATTTGATAGCAATGCGAAGAAGAAGTAACGTAACTTGTTTTTATCTCTTATGAATTTAGATCAGGGTAAAAGTGAAAATAAACTGACGAATTATGTTTTTATATCATTCTCGCATTGCTAACAAAACCCGACAAAATAACCCATAAGACCGACTTACTCGATCGAGTAAGTGACTTACTCGATCGAGTAAGTGACTTACTCGATCGAGTGCCCCTTACTCGATCGAGTGCCACACATACTCGATCGAGTACCCATCAGGCAGACTACTGTTTCGAAACCAAACTTACTTACTCGACAGAGTAAGCCCTACTCGATAGAGTACCCAATTAGCACAAAAAATTGTATTGTTACAATTTCTGCTCACCGCTATTCAGTTCAGTTTAATTTAGTTTCAGTCAGCTCAATTCAACTCATCACTTCACAAAGTACCTCTTACTTCAACTCTATTCAATTTAGATAAGTTCCATTCAATTAAGATCACTTCAACTCAGCTTCATTAAGTTTAATTCAGCTCCTTTCAGCAGAAAAAAACAGAGCCTTAGTATTCATAATCATGTTGTAGCGCAGATGATCGTTAGGTAAGTTGTATACCTGTCAAGAAGGCAGCGGTTCAACTCCTACTGAATGCATCTTTTGTTCGATTTTTATTTAACTCCAACGACAACTTCATTTTAAGCAATTTCCAAATTCTAGACATGATGAAAGCCTTTGCTAATATTTAATATCCATCCTTCACAAATTCTAATATTATTTATTTGTGATACAAAAATTCCAATTCTATGGGACAATCTCTTATGGATATTTTACCATAATATAAATCCAATTCTATGGGCCAATCTCTTATGGATATTTTACCATAATATAACACATATTTAAATCAAATAATTATTGGTTGTGTTATATTGTTATCATTACAAAATAGTTGATTGATAAAAAAAATCGTATACGATCGAAAGAAAGTTGTTCCGGGTGTAATTCCAGAGCAGTGATTAGTTACCACCCGTGGCTTGTAGAATAATGTCTTGAGCTGAATCCTTCTTGCTCCTATCGTCCCACTCGGCCTCTCCTGCAACAATGAACGAACTGAGGGCTTGGCTGTGTGCCAAGCGTACTCACTCCGACGCTCAAGTCAGTAAACTTAAAGGATTAAGCTGTGTTGCTTGGCTAGATATGTATTGTAGAGAGATAAGGGAGATATTACCAGATGAATAGTGTATTTAGGTTCTAATTGTGAGATCCTTTCCTCAATGAAGGTTGAGGAGTATTTATAGACTTTCACCTTTTGTCACGTAGTGGCCAAGTGGCCAAGTGGCTAGCAGGTGGAAAGACTGATCTACCCCTCGGCCGAGGGACCTATGGCAGGCCGGCGGACAAAGTTGACTCGCCGCCGAGGGGTCTTGGATATGAGTACGCGGATGTGTGTCCCTACGGCGGTTGTCACGCCGAGACCCAGTGGGCCGATGGGATGCATCGGCTAGGCTATCTAAGTCGTTGACTTCTTTGTGGATATCTTTGACCTTGCTCGGTGTGTTGACTTGGTGGTGCGGTGCAGAATATGCCCCATCAATTTGCCCCAGCGTAGTCTATGCCGTGGTATGGGCTCCGATGTACGTTGAGCATGTATTCTGCACAAGTAATTTTTAGAAATTTTTTCAGACGGCTTCTTCTTGTGCATCGGCGTGGCTCTTGCTAGGCCGTGCCGTATACCATATCCTAGGCCGTGCCGTATACCATATCCCCCCTCCACATGGATGCGTAAAGGGCACTCGATGTGGAAAAGAATATGACGCTGGCCGTGACCAAGGCTGAGAGTGCCGGTTGATTTTGATTGCCCCGCCGTGCTTCCTAGCTTGGTTGATCGTGGCCGGCGGAGACCAGATACCTAGGAATTTGTTGAGGAAAATGAATAGTTGAAGGGATGTGAACGGGCGTGTTGAAGACGCTTGGTCACTGTTGCATTGATTGACGTTTAAGCGTTGCGACGATTGACATTCCGTGGTTGCATGCTCGACACGTGTTTGCTCGTTGATTGGTTGTTGCTTCATGGGTCGTGGCTCGATTGGCCTTTTATTATGGGCTTTTTCCCTATAAATAGGGCATTTTTTCCGTGATTTTGGTCACTAATTTCATTTTCTCAAATTTTCTTCAAAATTTCATCTTGCTCAAGTGAAGGGCTTCTTTTTTCTTCCAATCTTTAGAGTTTTTGATCCGGCTAGCACTTTTTCCTTTGAAGGTAAACAAACGAATTTTTCTTTTCTTTGCTAGTAATTTGTTGTGAACATGTCTTCGCCGATCTTTGGACCTAGTGGGCCCGTGTCGGAGGGTCCTAGGTCTCCTTCTCCGAGGTTGATCCTCGGATTCTCGGAGGAATGGGAGGATGAAGATTCTTGTGGTGATTTTGGTGATGATTTTGGTGAGGAGGAGGAAAGGCCTCGTCCTAATGAGAGGCGACGTCATGGATCACGGTGATGCTCGTAAGGTTCGCCTTGACCGTGTTTGGTCCCATAAGCTTGCCAGTTGTTCCGGCGAGAAACTTTTCGAGGGCCATTTTTTCTTCGGTAGTGGATACGAAATTGTCATCCCCGGGGAGGGTCGTCTCTGTTGTCCTCCGCCAGGCCACACCGGTGTGTACATGCGGCATTTGGAGTATGGTCTCCGGTTTCCCCTGAATGGGTATGTTATGGCCATAATTAAGGCCATGAACGTTGCCGTTGCCCAACTGCACCCGTTGGCCATGAGAACCATAATCGGTTTGTCGGCTTTGTCTCTTCAAGGGGAGAGGCTCCGACGGTGAATTTATTCCGTCGACTTCATTATCTGAAACCATCAATCTCTGGCCGTGTCGGATGGTACAGCGTGCAAACGGAGCAAGGTTACGTCTCTGTTGACAAGCTCTCTTCTTGCAAGGACCGGGGGTCGGTGGGTGTACGTTAAGGTACCGGACGACTATCCACGCCCGCTCCTTCCAAAGACCAGAGTTAATTTGCGGTGTGAGACTAGGGCGGAGCATGACGGATGGGTCACCCGGAAACATCTCGAAAATGGATGCCAGCAGGTCCATCCGAAGGAGGATGAGAGGTTGGCGATGAGGCTCTTCGAGGTGGACAAGAGTGGGGTGCCGAAAAGATGGATTCCCCCGACGCAGATCATTCTCCAGGATGAGCCACTTTGCTACGTCGGCCTCATACCGGCCCCTGGCGCAGGTGAGTGGGGTCGGTGTGAGGCCCGTCACCGCTCTCAATGCTCCTGTTTTCTCGGACTTCGATTTATTTCCTCTTCTTGATTCTTTGTTTCTTTTGCGTGACCACTTGGACCGGACCTATCTCGAGGATCTTCTTCGGAGAATGGGGGCCGCATAAAGACAAAACCGTTGCTAACTTGCATCCCAAGGCTCGGCCCATGATCGCAGGACGTCGCCGAATGACCTCATGGAACATGGTGAAGGGCTTGAGCAAGGAGGAGGCGCAGCCGGGTGATTAGCGGCGTAGTGCGTCGGACGCGGAAGACGGCGTCGAAACCGGTTTCAACTCCCGTCCTCTCCCCTAAGAAGGTGGAGATTGTTGATATTCCTGATGAGGGGGACTCGATGCGAGAGGGATCTCCCCTTATCCGTAGGAGGAAAAGGACGGCTTCCGCCGCGGCAAGGAAGTGCCTTCTCCGCCAAGAAGGCCGGACATGGTATCTGTCTATCCCGTGGTTTAAACTTAGCCGTGCCATTAGGTGTTCCCCGATAAGTCAGTTGATGCGATGCTTTAATTGAATTTTTGCAGATCGCCGCGATCGGCCATCGCTCACGTTGGGCGGCGGGCGGTGGGCTTCTCTCGCGCAGCTCGCGATCGTGGCGCCGCCGTCACTTCTTCATCCCGGAAGGTTTCCTTCTCCCGGCCCAGGCTGGTGGCCAGCACCACCGCTGCCGTTCCTCCCCCCAGAAGGTTTCCGTCTCCCGACTTATAGAGGAAGGCACAAAGGCGATTAGGGAGTCGGCGAGGTGGAACGTGGCCACCGGGCTCGCCTCAAGGAGCAGGAGAGGGTCATTGCTCGAAATTTGTTTCGAGTGTAATGCCACTAAGCGGTGGTGCGTCGGCGAAGCCGAGTCTCCATAATGAGCGAAGCTCGGGAGATCGAGAAGGCGCTCTTGGCCGAGCGAAAGCTCGGGAGGACGCCGAAAAGGAGGTCCTTGCCGAGAGAGCTAAGGCCGAGGCCGCGGCAACCGGCGCGAAAGTAAGCCTTTGGAGGAATGTAGCCTTGCTCGAAGCGTGCGACCTCTGTCTCCAGCGGAAGGATCAATACGGGGGCATGTTTAAGGCCCAGCCGAGCCGATTCGTGGCAAAGAGGCCATCATCAAGCAAAAGGAGGCGGACGTCGATATGCTCCAAATCGTCATGCTCCCCAAACTGTGCGCCGAGTTCCGGGACTTGGCCGAAGATGCCGCTAGGGAAGTTATCGGGGAGCTTTTCCTCTTGATGGCTCCTTCCCGTGGGACAGTTCGACGTGTCTTCGCTTGATGACAGAGTCGCGGCTAAGGAGGAAGCCGCGGTGGAGGCGGCCAAAGAGGCGGCGAAGGCGAAGATGGAGGGGGAGGCGGCCGCGGAGAAAGCGGCTCTTGCTGAGAGGGCTAGAGCGGCTAAGGAGGAGGCCGAAAAGATGAGGGCAGCTGAGGATGCCGAGGCCAAGGCTGAGGCTGCTAGAGAAGCTGCTGGGTTGCCTACCGGGGAAGATGCGGCCGCCGATACTGATGGCAGGCAGCAGCAGGCCTAAGAGAGCAAGTTCACAGCAGATCTGTTTCAGCTCCTCACTAACATGTGCTGCTTGATGAGAACAAGTTTGGTGATCGCCATTTGTCAGTGGGCCAACTACTCGGCTCTTCCTTCCGCTATCTCTTGGTATAATCGTAGCCTTTGCTTTTTGTACAACTTTTAGTAGGTTGTGTCTCGGATTATCCATGGGACGACCGTCGTCGTATTCTTCTCACTTGTAAATCTTGTAACTTCTAATAATAATTCGTTTCTTTCGCTGCGGCTTTGGCCGTGGTCTTTATCTCATCAAAGTGTCTTCCGTATTCTTAATTGAGCGCCCTTCTTGTTTTCGCCTCGGCTTGGCGGGCCGTTTTGAGTACGTATCTCAACCGTGTTTCAACGCTTCCACGACACTTTGAATGTTTTTGCGAGTGTAATGTGCGATGGCTCTTGTTGGATTGACCGGGGAAGCCGGCGTTGGTTCTTAATAGCGTGTTACGTGGCGTCTACCACTTGGAGGATCTGCGACGGCGTCGTAGTTCTTCGCAACGATCGCCGCTCTTGTCGGTATGACAAGTGTGTGAGCCGGCATCGGTATCTTGATAGCGTGTTACGTGGCGTCTACCACTTGGAGTGACTGCGACGGAGTCTACCTCTTGGGGTGACTCGCAGTGGCGTCTACTACTTGGGGTGACCGCGACGGCGCTAATGTCTTCGCAACGATCGCCGCTCTTGTCGGTATGACAGTGTGAGCCGGCATCGGTATCTTGATAGCGTGTTACGTGGCGTCTACCACTTGGAGTGACTGCGACGGAGTCTACCTCTTGGGGTGACTGCCGTGGCGTCTACTACTTGGGGTGACTGCGACGGCGCTAATGTCTTCGCAACGACTGCCGCTCTTGTCGGTATGACAGTGTGAGCCGGCATCGGTATCTTGATAGCGTGTTACGTGGCGTCTACCACTTGGAGTGACTGCGACGGAGTCTACCTCTTGGGGTGACCGCCGTGGCGTCTACTACTTGGGGTGACTGCGACGGCGCTAATGTCTTCGCAACGATCGCCGCTCTTATCGGTATGACAGTGTGTGAGCCGGCATCGGTATCTTGATAGCGTGTTACGTGGCGTCTACCACTTGGAGTGACTGCGACGGAGTCTACCTCTTGGGGTGGCTGCCGTGGCGTCTACTACTTGGGGTGACTGCGACGGCGCTAATGTCTTCGCAACGACCGCCGCTCTTGTCGGTATGACAGTGTGAGCCGGCGTCGGTATCTTGATAGCGTGTTACGTGGCGTCTACCACTTGGAGTGACTGCGACGGAGTCTACCTCTTGGGGTGCGCCTAGTGGCGTCTACTACTGGGGTGGCTGCGACGGCGCTAATGTCTTCGCAACGATTGCCGCTCTTGTCGGTATGACGGTGTGAGCCGGCATCGGTATCTTGATAGCGTGTTACGTGGCGTCTACCACTTGGAGTGACTGCGACGGAGTCTACCTCTTGGGGTGACTGCCGTGGCGTCTACTACTTGGGGTGACTGCGACGGCGCTAATGTCTTTCGCAACGACCGCCGCTCTTGTCGGTATGACGGTGTGAGCAAGCATCGGTATCTTGATAGCGTGTTACGTGGCGTCTACCACTTGAGGTGGCTGCGACGGAGTCTACCTCTTGGGGTGACTAGTGGCGTCTACTACTTGGGGTGATTTGCGACGGCGCTAATGTCTTCACAACGATCGCCGCTCTTGTCGGTATGACGGTGTGAGCCAAGCATCGGTATCTTGATAGCGTGTTACGTGGCGTCTACCACTTGGAGTGACTGCGACGGATTCTACCTCTTGGGGTGGCTAGTGGGCGTCTACTACTTGGGGTGACTGCGACGGCGCTAATGTCTTCACAACATTGCCGCTCTTGTCGGTATGACGTGTGTGAGCCGGCATCGGTATCTTGATAGCGTGTTACGTGGCGTCTACCACTTGGAGGAGCTGCGACGGAGTCTACCTCTTGGGGTGATCGCCGTGGCGTCTACTACTTGGGGTGACTGCGACGGCGCTAATGTCTTCGCAACGACTGCCGCTCTTGTCGGTATGACAGTGTGAGCCGGCATCGGTATCTTGATAGCGTGTTACGTGGCGTCTACCACTTGGAGTGACTGCGACGGAGTCTACCTCTTGGGGTGACTGCCGTGGCGTCTACTACTTGGGGTGACTGCGACGGCGCTAATGTCTTCACAATTGCCGCTCTTATCGGTATGACGGTGTGAGCGGCGTCGGTATCTTGATAGATAGCGATGGGAAAATTTCGCTTTGATCGAAGGCTTGATGGTTTCTCATTAGGTGAAAACATGCGTTGGGGTGTCCACAGATATTTTGGACACCTCCGCGGCTACATAAATTCTTACGAGATTACCGATGCCCTACCGGCTCATTACAGGCGCACTTCCTCAGTCAGCCCCTAGTTGTATCCATTTGGTCGTCCTCCTGCTGCAAGGACGGACTCTTCCCTTTTTCGGACTTTCTCGCCTCTTTGAGGGACTGCATGTTGCATCCTCGGGCAGCTATCTGGACGTTGATCACCTCATCCTTCTCGTCTTTGGAGACGAGCTTATGCGCTTCCCCCCGGTCCGAGACGTACATCAGTGTTAGGGCCCGGATGGATCATCCTGCGTCGGCCTCGCTTAGGGTGACCCGGCCTATGAGGACGTTGTATGCGGACGAGCCGTCGATGACCACAAACTCGGCTAGGGACGTTCTTGGCGACGTCTTTTCGCCGAATCTCACCGGGAGCCTAATTGACCCGGTGGTACCAGGCCGGCCCCGGAAAAGTCGTATAGCGGGTTGGTGCGAGGGCTTAAGTCTTTGATCTTGGCCGAGGCCGAGGAAGCATTCTCTAAACATGATGTTCGTGTATGCGCTGTGTCAATCGTGCACCTCTTGACCAGGTGGTTGGATATGTCTAAATTGACTACGAGCGGGTCGTTGTGAGGGGCGATGACCCCTTCGTAGTCCTTTCTTCCAATAGTCATGTCGGGGATGCTTGCAGAGGGGATCCCCCGATACGGCTCGTTTAGGTGTCGTTTGTGCCCATGAGCGGACCCCGTTCTCGTTGCCCCCGATGACAACGTGAATCACTCCTATCCGTTCGAAAACGGACTTTTTATCCGAACGCCGGCGTCGTCTTTTGGCCTTTTGCGACGTATTTGCCGAGGCTTCCTTCCGGATCGGTTCCTCTATGGCATTCTTCGGATGGCGGCGATCGTTGGTTAAATGGCCGGTGTGGCCGTGGTACTCACGATGGCTCGTGTCACCGTCACTTTTTGGCTTGGGGGTCTCTCCCACTTCGGCCCTCGTTTTGCTCGGGCGAAGACCTCGGCGGGCCGATACGACGAGGGGGTTTTTTCACTATACCGCCTCGGTGGTACGTTCCCGAATTCCACCCGGCGCCCCGAGTCTTGCCGCCGGTCGGATCTGTCCGACCGTGATCTGTTATTCTCACGGCGTTTTCCATCGGACCGCGAACCGTTGTTGTCGCGGCGTTCTTCGTCTGGGTCATCTGCCGGTGACTCCTCTTTTCGAGTGCTCGGCTTGGCTGGGATCTACCCAGTCTTGTGATAGTCTTCTACCTTGATGGCCTGGTCGGCCGGCCTTCCGGCGGCGTCCCGGCCCTAGGCCTCCGCTCTTGATGAGCTCGTTTTTAAGGCTCCCCTGGGAGGCCCTTCATCGCCGGAAGGCCGCCGGCTCGGGATTAATTTCTCGAATGCTGGACCTTTCCATCAAACCTCTTCACGTAGCCGGAGAGACTCGCCCCCTCCCTGTCCGATAGTTAGGAGGTCGGAGGTCTCTACGGCCCTTCTCTTATTGCAGAGTCTTGGGTTAGGAAAGCGCCCTTCGGTCGGCGTAGTAGTACACCGAGCCATCGGGAAGCCCTTTGTACCGGCTCCGAGCCATCCCATGCGGGGTTGTTGGGAAAATTCGGCACACGGACCTCGTCGGGTCGCTCCCATACCGACATGTAAGACTCGAAAGCCTCGGCGTGGTGGTGGATCGCTATCCCCCTTGTATGATAGGGGTGGCGTTTTAGCTTGTTTGGCACCGGGACTTCTAGGACGTAGGCGTTGAGGGGTTGCCAGACCACGTGTTGAATGACACGTGGCGATCGGCTCCTCGCATCCCTATCCGGGCTTCTCCCCTCGTAGCGGGAGGGGCTCCTTCTTCGACTATGACTCCTTCTCCAACTCGCCGAGTCGGACTCCTCCTCGCTCCTTTGGGGTATGCCTCGTTCGTGTGGCGGGGACGCTGTCCTTCCGCGAGTGCGGGAAGGACTTAGGTCTACCGCGCCCACTTTGGGCTCCCCCGGCGTCTTGACCGGGTCAACTTCTCCTAGTGCTCCGTTCGATTTCTGAGTCACGTTTTTGGGCCCCGGTCTCCTGGGTGGTTTCCGCCGCTCTTGTCGGTGTGACGGTGTGAGTGAGACGCATTGCTAATTAGGTCCAGGACCATTTTCGATTTTGCTATGTCAACCACATGTCCCATGATGGTGACTGGTTGGTCGGGCAGCGGCGATCTGGTATTATCGGCATCCCGAACTCCGGTTGGATTACTCCGCCGGTGGAGGGCCGCTCGACTCTAATTGTTGAAGGTATCATCCGGGTGGAGGGGCTCGTCGATTACGAACACCTCTTTTTGTTTCGACATTTTCTTAGCTTTTTGGGTGGGTTTTTGTGTTTTTTTTTTTGTTTTTGGGAATGAATGTGACTAGCTTCTAGTGTCTTCCCCACAGACGGCGCCAATTGTTCCGGGTGTAATTCCAGAGCAGTGATTAGTTACCACCCGTGGCTTGTAGAATAATGTCTTGAGTTGAATCCTTCTTGCTCCTATCGTCCCACTCGGCCTCTCCTGCAACAATGAACGAAGGCGAGGGCTTGGGTGTGTGCCAAGCGTACTCACTCCGACGCTCAAGTCGTCAGTAAACTTAAAGGATTAAGCCGTGTTGCTTGGCTAGGTATGTATTGTAGAGAGATAAGGGAGATATTACGGATGAATAGTGTATTTAGGTTCTAATTGTGAGATCCTTTCCTCAATGAAGGTTGAGGAGTATTTATAGACTTTCACCTTTTGTCACGTAGTGGCCAAGTGGCCAAGTGGCTAGCGGTGGAAAGATCGATCTACCCCTCGGCCGAGGGACCTATAGCGTGCCCGGCGGACAAAGTTGACTTGCCGCCGAGGGGTCTTGGATATGAGTACGCGGATGTGTGTCCCGGGTGGCGAGGTTGTCACGCCGAGACCCAGTGGCAGCCGATGGGATGCATCGGCTAGGCTATCTAAGTCGTTGACTTGCTGTGGATATCTTTGACCTTGCTCAGTGTGTTGACTTGGTCAGCGGTGCAGAATATGCCCCATCAAAAGTATTTTCATTTCAAATACCTTCTTTTTTGCTAATCTTTAATATTGGTTTGTCTTAATATGTTCGATTTTTATCGTATTGATCATACAAGATTAATTAAAATATTTACTATCTCTCTCGGTTGGAAACTATGTCGCAGTTAGTAAAGGATCCATAAAACTTTATTTCTCAGGTTCCAATCAAAATATTAACGAGATTTTTGTGTAAAAAGTATAAATGTTATTTTATTTAGTATAAAATTGGACAAAATACGCAAAAAATAAAATAAAAAAAACGTTCAATTTCCGAGTGTGCCAAAACCCCGAAAACTCATACATGGATTTGCTAACGATTTGAATTTTTCTTTAACCAATACTTTTCAATAGTCTATAAATCTAACCCTAAATATATTTCATTCTTGGTAACTCCCCTGTTCAACATGCTTGAAATGTCATTTTAGAATATCTAGCTTGGGATTTACTTACGAGGAATGAAGAACAAGAAAGTGTGTTAATCAACACCCATAATTATTCGTCAAACCTAACGCCATGTTAGACTGTTAGGTCATTACAATACAAGTCCTTTCTATATAAGCACGTACACTATATCATAACTTCACTTACTACCAAAAATATACTATCAAAAATCAAATACTTTATCAAATATCACAATTTCTGAGAACTGTTCAGGCAAAGGTATCAGTAACCACAGTAAACGACTCCGCGATGCCGGACTCGGAATTAGAACTAAAATCACATAGGATTTGGTTGTCAAATGTAGAAGTTAGAAAGCCAAAAGTAAAAAGAAAATGGCATGTAAAAGGTGTAAGGAGGTTAATAGTCATGCTTATGGTACATGTTTTGGCTATGTTTGCACCATTTAACTTTAACTGGGGTGCATTTTGGGTGGCTGTTGTTTTGCATGTGTTGACTGGGATGTTGGGTGTTACGCTGTCGTTTCATAGAAATTTAACGCATCGGAGTTGTCAACTTGTGAAATGGCTCGAGTACTTGTTTGCCTATTTTGGTTGTCTAGCTCTTCAGGTTTGTTCATTATATCATATGGTATGCTTATTATTGGGTTTTATTATCACAATTTTATAGGAAGAACGCATCATTTTTTTTGCTTCTTTTGAATATTGAGAAGGGTCAATGTATATATGTAGGATTGTAGGTTTAGAGCATCTTTAGTGGTGAGCCATATTTCATTGTAGCTTGACTTGGCATGTACTTCCTCCATTCAACTCCACTCTACCTATTTCCCTTTCGTACACTATTCACATTTGTGTGTTCAATTTCGATTTTCTCTCGATACGTAATTGGAAATATATTCATGTGGGATCTTGTTTGATTCGTCTTTACGAGTATATTAAAAATATCTAACTTTTATATTTTTTTGCAAATACGTAGCTAACGATATTTAACGCGTAAAACACGCATTGACAAACGTGAAAAAAGAAAGTGGTAGAGTGGAGTTGAATGGAGGAAGTAGTTATTTCTAGCAACCTTGCTTATAAGCTACATACCTTCACAATGGTGAGCTACATTATCTTGTAGCTCGAATAGGCCCACTTTACAAAAGCAACCAATAAAAAGCAAGCACCTCAAAATCAAGCATGTAGCTTGGTAGAGCAGGTGTAGCTTTCTAGCAGGTCGTATTTTTTTTACTCCAATGGTTAGAAACATGTTTGAAAACTTTAATAAATTGCAAGCAGGTCCTTTGTTGTAACCATTGGAGATGCTCTTAGTATGCCTCGCAAATAGACCTTTTAAAACTAACCTGATTCTATTGAGCCGTTTAGAAAAGACTGGCCCAATTCTCGAAATTGACTTGAACTCTAGATTATCCAAATGTGACTCGTAATTTCAATTGGCTCGATCCGACCCGAGCTTTGTTGACCTGTAAATGACTCGACCTTAAATCACCCGTGTAGAAATTCAGAGGGGAGAGAAAGAATAAATCGTATTGTATTTTACTGATGTTCGTGTCTCTAGCAACTACAATGATCCACATTTATAGTAATGAGAATATCTAAACACAATAATAATATCTTCCTAATATCGGTAATATAATAACTTATTCAATAATCCACCCTACTATTAAGAGAATAAAAATTCTTTTAGTTTTCCCTCCAAAAAGCATATAGCTAAATAAGGTAATAAATAAAATTTTCTTTCATTATATTATTATCTTTTCAATGAATATATTCTTATAAATAGACTATAATTTTTAAAATAAATTCATAATTATGATTTTTTCATTAAAATGAAATAAAATTGATATTAAATTATAAAGTATACGTTGCTAAATTTTTCAGTAATTGCAATAATTATTACTGTAGAGAATAACTTGACATATGCTTACTATTAGCTTCGTGACAAAAAAAAATTCACTAAAAAAAATTCACAACTTAAATAAAATTTTTTATTAGTTTTCCATTTCAATTTTTTTGTTTCATATCAAAATACAATGGAGTGAACTGATAAATATTAATGAGGTGCAAATTTTAAAAGTATAAATGCTCTTATATACTAAGAGAATACAACTTCTCTAAAGTTTTTCCTCCAAAGTGCTCAAACTTATATATATAAACAAATTAGATTTTCATTTATTAAACTAATTTTCCATTTAACATAATCTATACATAAAAACTGTATCTCCTATTATTAACTTCGTGACGAAAAAAAATTTTAAAAAAAAATTGATGTAATTAAAATATTTTCATAAAAAAACACAATTCATGAAATTATTCAATTCTTTTGATTAATTTTAATATTAGTTATTTTTTATAAAAATTCGCGAGATATAAATCTAAAATCTATAACTAATACACTAAAAATTAAAAGGCATATATTTACCGCGCATTTGCGCGGGATCTACACTAGTTCGATATTATTCTGATTACGTACGACGTTATATTGTAATATACCGAATTTACTGTAATCTTCTCTAACAACCCGATCTGGAAATCGCTGAACTCGAAAATTATTCAAAATATAACTCTAACCCAAAATGACTTGAAACAACTACTTTGAAATCACATTTAATATTATTTACGTTAAAATAAGAAATCAGTCACCAAAACTAAACTATAAATAGGTGAAATAATCCAAAATGTATTTTTTTCTCTTTTAAGTATTGTCCCGAAATTGATCCAATCCAAAATTACAAATTCTCACTTTAGACAGATAATATCCGTCTAAAACTGTAGACGGATAGTGTCCCTCTCACAAAATGAGAGTGAATAGTGCAAGTGGGTGATAAATGGATACCCCACTTGCATTTTGTGAAAGGGTCACTATTCGTTTACAGTTTTAGATGGATAGTGTCTATCTACAATGAGACGGATTGATCTAAAATAATTCGACCCGAATGACACAAAAATAAACCGATCAATAAGTCTGAAATAAACCAAACCCCAAATAACCCCTTCCGACTCAAACTAACCTAAAAATGTAGCACACCTAAATCGGCCTCATCCGCCTCCAACCCGACTAACCTGTTTATCAGGCGTACTTGCAAGTATCCTTGCTTCTTCTAGTTAGACATTTGTCATAACGATTAACGAATGTGATTGTTGGGTCACTGGGTGTGTCTCCTTGATAAGGGTAATTGTTTCCCAACAAAAGTACGCCCAAAATAATGTAAAGTGTAGATTTTTTTACTGTTTTAATTTAAGACATTTCAACAATTTTCATTATAATCTGTTATACAGACCGTCTTAAATTAAGACAATTTTAAATAAAAATTGGTATATTTTAAAACTTGTTCAATGAGAAATAACGCAATTTTAAGAATTAAAGTTGAATATGGCCTGGGGTAGAAATAGAAAATAAGAGATTACTCCCTCTTTTACACTTATTTTTTGTCTTAAATAAAGAATGAGACTATTGGTGTTATTCTTCTTGGTTGATAAGTGGAGCATAATGTTTATGGGTGTTATTGTCATTAAAATTAGAAAAATTATCCCAATAATAGAAAGAAACTAGGTAGTATCCCGCGCTTCGCGCGGCCTGTTTTAAAATTTTATGCTTATAATTGAAAAAAACAATATAATTCATATATGACCTTCAATATTTTCTCTTATAAATAACTTTTTCTCAAATTTAATTTTCTTAGGTTTAACTTCAATGTTTTAAAATAATATAAAAAACAGTTTTAATTAAAACTAATAAGTGATAATTAATTATGCATGATCAACGTTTTATAAATAAATTTGTGAGTGGTGAAATATCATATTAATCAAAATAAAATTTATTCAAATAATACAAAAATCAACAATAAGTTCTCAAATTATATCATTTCACGATACTTTATGTCTCAAATCAATTAATATTTGTCTAAAATGATGTGAACATAATTTTGTGTAATTTTTAATTTTTTGTGTATAACATGTGACATTTATCTATCAAACATATAGGGTTCAAACTCAACTTATTCAAATATTTTGATTGTGTCTTGCATGTGATATGTGTCAAACATATATATGAGAAATTTGCACCTTTTGTTTCTTTAAACAACTATATATAATAATGTTTAAGAGTTTACCTGTAAATATAATAGGTTGAACTTTCTCAAATATTATTTTTTGATGTTTAACTTCAAAGTATTTAAAAGATAACATATAAAATATTTAACTAAAAGTAATACGGAGTATTTGGTTAGTCATAATCAATATTTTATATTAGACTTATACATATTTAATTAAAGATATTATAGAAAAATGTAACGTGTTTTCTACTTTTTCATGTCGTTTATAATATTATATTACTTAATAATCGTTACTTTTGTTTTGATTATTCAAATGCACTCGCGATCACTATGTACATACACACTCGTACACATACTCATTATCACACTATTGAAACCTATCAAAATCTCATATATATTCAATTTGTCTAATATAATTTTTTTCATTCACACGCTATAAAAACCTATCTCTTAGTAGTTTTTTTTAAAACTTGTGTTTTTAATATATACAATGACTCTTCCAAATATATTTTTCTTAATGGATATAATAGTCTAAGTTTTATAACTTTCTCAAAATGTTTTTTTACGTAAATGTAAAACATTGTGAGACACTCACTTTAATCATCTCTACATATCAAAATAAATATTTCAATAAATATAATGAAAATTATACTCAATTGAAAGCATTTTTCACAATGAACGTACTTATTTACATTTTATAATTTTTATCAAAATGAACGTACTTATTTACATTTTATAATTTTTATCAAAATATCTTTTTAGTAAATTTAGAATCAAATCATCGTAATTATTTAATATAATTTTATAATATAATTTATTAAACTATAATTAATATTTTGCTGAAATTTATACCGCATTTATTATGTTTATATTTAACGTTCAGCTGTAATTAATACTCGTATTTAATGCTGGGTTAACACGTGTCGCATCCACAAAGATTTCAACCCATTTTATATATATATATATATATATATATATATATATATATATATATATATATATATATATATATATATAAGATAAGATGATTGTTACGGAGTGAACATAGGTTATTGATCAAAATTACTTGAAATGGACCCTCTTCTAGCAGGTTATGTTGTCATGAATAAACGATTATAGTTTTCTTAATTGTTAGGCACATTAAATGCAACCAAATGATCACTTCATTATTAAACGTAGTTGAGTCATTTATGGACGGGTTTTACTCTTTTATGTACTTTTTTCATTATGTTTCCGTAATATGCCATTTGCCTAATTCTCTCTAACTCTCCTGTTCTTTCCCTCCAGAAAATTAATCAAATCTACAAAATTAATCAAATCCTTCAAATTACACAATTATGGATGCTAATTCTTGTATTGATCAATCGTAACTCTAATTCTTAATTTTACTAATTGTATTATATCAAATTAAGGAATTGATTTACACTAATTAATTAGGATTTGTTTAAACCATCGCCGACGTTGGGCAGAGGCACGACGTCCGCTGATTGTTGTAGCGGTGACATTGGTGGTGGGAGGGTAGAGGGTAGAGAGGGGCGTCCCTTTTTGATTTGCAGTTGCCGGCGTTGGGGTGAAGAGAGGCGGCAACCGACGTTGGATTGAGGTGTGGTATGTGGCCCGCCGATAGTGGCCATGATGTCGTGGTTGCTGCCTGATGGTGGCGGCGTTAGATTGACGTAGTACATAAACTACGCTACTGCTTCTGTACATGTTTCAGTTTTTTGTTTTTTGTTTTTTGGTTTTCCTTTTTTATAAAAAAAAAAGGTAAAATGATCATTTTCGTCTATAAAAGAGTAAAACCCGTCCATAAATGAGCACCACCCTTATTAAAATCATTTTATTAAAGAGGTTTTATAGTTTAGCACTGTAATTAAGATGAACGTATCATGCCAATTGGTTATAAGTTTGAATTCTCCTCTCTATTAGGTTACTAGCTTTGCACCTCATTTAATAATATTACAAAAAAAAAAAACTACTAAAAGTATTTGTAAATTAAATAGGAAAATAAATTACTACTAGTCTTGGAACCCATGCACTGTCCAGGTGGTAACGAAAAGTATTATTTAAAATAAAAACTTACGTATTTTTTGGATTTAGTAAATGACTAAATTTTAGAAAATTTCTTTTTGTCTACCTGTACACCTTTGATAAGTTTATGTTGCTTAAATTTATTCGAAATACTCTACTTTTTTTTCCTCAACTTTCTTTTGTGAGGTGAAATTAGACCTGGCAAACAGATCAGGTCGTGTCGGATTCGTGTTCGTGTCACATGTAAATGGGTCACAATCCCTCCAACCCAAACCCGACCCAATTAAATCTCGTGTCGTCGTGTTCGTGTCGACCCACTTACATAAATGGGTCGTAAGGCCTCAACCCTAACCCGTTAATTTCGTGTCGGGATCGTGTCGTGTTTTCGTGTCACGCCCATATTTTGAAAGTTTAAGTATATTTATGTGATGGATGATCAAGAAAAATTAGGATTAATTTAGTAAACAGGTCATTCGTGTCGGGTTCGTGTTTAGAGAGGTCAACCCTAACCCAACCCAATTAAATATCGTGTCGTGTTCGTGTCGATCCACTTACATAAATGAGTCATTAAGTCTCAACCCAAACCCGTTAATTTCGTGTCGGGTTCTTGTCGTGTTTTCGTGTCGTGTCATTGTTTGCCACCTCTAGGTGAAATCTGAAATATGGATATAAAATTATTACGCAATATATTTTAATTTTGGCCATTGCTATACACTTTTTATCATATTACCCCTCTTGTATTGTTCTCCTCTCAATTATCTACCTTCTCTCTCATTTCTTCTCCCACCCACCATCGCTTGGATATCTGTAAGCAGCATTTCCATAACTGACCGACTACCTCGAGACGCACCAGCAGACCCTCCACCGCAGTGGTGACCGCACCCAATAACACCTCGGACGACGTCCATCTCAATCCCTATCTCTATCAACAACCTCCCACAACTAACCACCACCCTGTAATCCATAACCTACGTCCTTCAACTACCATACCCCATCTTGCCTCCACCATCCCCTACGTTCCGTACCTTCAGCATAATCACCATTCCGACCCCACCTCATGCGTGACCTCGCTCTAACCCTTCTCGTAACCTTATCTGATTCCCCACCCAATCATTATCCACCATCTCAACCCTTCCCTTTTCGCGACCTCGCACCATCAATACTGCCCATTCATTTGCCTTTCAAATTGCCAAATACTACAAATAAGGCAAACTTACGTACATAAATGTTTTTTTAAACTACAAATAAGGCATACTTACGTACATAAATGTTTTTTATTAGACCATTTTCTATAAAATCTCACTCATTTATTATTATTGTTATTATTATTATTATTAAGAATAAAAGAGTGATCTTTATAAAAAATGGGATGCTTTATTTATACTGTAAAATTGCCTCATACAATAATAGCTAACGTAGGTTTTAATTTTACGATGGATGTGGTATTGAATAAACAGGGAGATCCAATTGGATGGGTGAGGACACATAGGTATCATCATAAATTTACGGACACTAAACGAGATCCGCATAGTCCCCTTGAAGGATTCTGGTACAGTCACATCAATTGGATCTTTGACACCACTGTCCTTGCTGAAAAGGTAATGAATTTATTTTGCCGTACATTATCATTTTATGAATTGATGTTCAAAACTATTTTTAGTTGTATTTATTAAAAGTCATTCCCGGTATATGTCTATAAATTGATACTAGACCTGTTAAAAATATGAACCTACTCGAAAAGTGTCCAAAATTTGTCTAATAATAATCTGAAAAAACCCTTTTCAACACGAATTCGAAATCGATCGGACCCGATAATAACTTTCACATTTAGGGTTAAACCTTGCTTCACTCGTGACCTAACCTGAGAATTGGTCAATTTCTTATAAAATTGTTTTTAAAATTAATACTCCCTCCTATTCACTCAATTTGTCCCTTTCATTTTGTGCACAAGAATTAAGGGTGGGATTAAAAAATGAATAAAGGACATGGTGGACCAAGGTGAATGGAGAGAGGAAAGTAAGATTAAGGAAACTTAAGTAGACATGCTTATGCTAAGCTTTCCCTCCAAAAATTAAGACTTGAGATTACATTGATAATTTCCCATTGGAGTACTTGATTAAAAAAGAGTACAAATACAGTACAATACCAGTTTTTTGTTCTACATACGATTACAGTACTTGATAATTTTTTGGAGTTCTACATCTGACATTAAAAAATTACACTTCATAAGAAAATTACACAGTAATTGAATTCTAAAATTAATAAAACAAGTTTGCTAAAAAAAAAAAAAAATTGACAAAATATTGTTGTTGGATTTGGACTTCAGATTTCAGCAAGGATCCTCTTATACCTTCATTCTCATTCTGGACGTCCATATTGAATAAGCAAACTGCCAAACTAAAGGACACCAAGTGCATTATTCATTCAAATTTGGCACCAAATTCATTTAAGGAGCCAAAATGAAAAAATGGCTCTAAAATTTGCGCCCAAATTTTTCACCAAATTTAAACTTGTGCAAAGTTCAAGTTAGCTATAAATAGAATAGTGGCAACTAAAGTGATCATTTATACACAAACAACCAAAAAAACACTTTCCTACAATAATAAATCCACATAAAAAATGACCAAAAATCTGATTCATCCACATTTATTTCTCACAAACAAAGAATAAATGAAGACTAAAAACTTGACAAACTTAGAAAGAAGTAAGATTTCTCAAATTTTATTGTTAAGAAGCAATAATGGAAAGATCAAAAGGGGTATAATGCTAGAGGTGTAGACTGCGGTGTTTGCAGGAAGAGTATCACAAGGATCTGGAATGAAACAAAGAAGCAGTTGGATGCAGGCCAAGCATTAAATGTTAACAGCAAACTGAAAGGCAAAAAATGTCATACAAGGCAGGTTTTTGATGTTGAGAAGTTCAACAAAATCCCCTTTCGAAAGGACCACTCAACATAGTATCGAGAAGCTTATGGGACTAGCCATCAAGAATATCAAGATGGGTAACAGATAAGACAATACTTTCTCACACAAATGCAATCAAACCTCAGTTGAATGACAAAAACAAACTTGAGAGATTGCTTTTCTCTCTTGGACATGACTACATTATGATGAGGTATGTAAGCAAGTAAAATTCAATGATCAAAGTATTGTTATTCACATGGATGAAAAATGGTTTTACTTAACTCAGCCTAGTAGGAGGTTCTACTTATCTAAATCGAGAAAAAAACCATATAGAAGTGTTCAGTCCAAAAAATTTATAGGAAAAGTAATGTTTATGTGTGCTGTTGCCAGACTAAGATATGGGTCAAATGGTGAAGTTCTTTTTGATGGTAAGATAGGTATATGGCCCTTCATAGTTGAAGTACCAGCTAAGAGAAATTCTAGGAATAGAGTTGCAGGTACAATGGAAACAAAATGCATAGAATCAATTAACAAACAGGTTGTTAAAGATATGATACTCAAAATTGTTATTCCAAGAATTAAGGCAAAATGGCACGAAAGTGAAAATAAGCATATTATCATACAACAAGATAATGCACGTCCACACATAAAGAATTCAGATCCGATTTCAAAGTCAAGCAAACAAGGATGGGTGGAATATTGAGTTAAGTTGTCAACCACCAAACTCACCAGATTTGAATGTCTTAGATTTGGGTTTTTTCAGAGCTATTCAGTCACTTCAGCAAAGAAAAAATGCTTACAAGTTGGATAAACTTGTTGTGGAAGTTAATAATGCTTTTGAAAAGTTGGAGGTAATTAAACTCAATTATGTCTTCATAACACTACAAGCATGCATGATAGAGGTTTTGAAAAGGAAAGGAGGAAATGATTACCCCTTACCACACATGCACAAATCCAAATTAGTAGCTGCAGGCTTATTGCCTGACTATCTAACTGCTGATTTGAACTTGGTGCAAGAGTGTATAACATACTTGAACAATGTGGGTGATGCTTCTAGCATAAAAAAATTGGTTGATGCAGTGAAAGCACATTATGCTGATATAAATGAACCTGTTGGCAACATTACTGAACCTGTTGAGTCCAGTAATGAACCAACAGGAGCATTCTTCAGTGATATGACATATGAACAGGTTGAAACATGGATACAGGCTAATGCATTAGTTAATGCAAATGTTAATGCAAATGTTACTGCAGATGCTACTGCAGATGCTGAACTTGTTGGTAACATTACTGAACCACCTGGGTGCAGTAATGAACCAACAGGATCATTATATTGACCTCACCGAAGATCAGGTTCTAACCAATGAACCTGTTGAGATGGTTCAGTAATGCAATGCTGTGGTTTATTTGTTTTTTGCTAACAGTTATGCAGCATATTATGAACATAAATGCTAGATCAGATTGGTCCATATTTTGTCAAAAGCAGAAGAACATGTTTTGCAGTTAAGAAGACCAAGCTCAGAATACAAGCAGACTCTAAACATCAGCAGATCGGCATATTTTGAAGATCAGTCAAGCAACAGAAGAACATGTTTCATAATTTGTGTATTTTGATGCTTATTTATGAACTTTGCACAATGTTTAAATGTAAACTGGGACACAAATATTATGAACATCAGATTTGACTGCAATTCACTTGGCGTACAACTTTAAAATTCATTAGCTCAACGAATTCAAGATCCCAATCACTTAATGCATGCATAGCCTCATCACTTTGAGTTGTGGTGGCTTTATGCATGCAGTAAGTGATTTAGGGTCAGATTTTGCCCTCAATAACAGATCATTGGGCATTAGTCCATTATAATGAGGAAATATACCCAAACTGTACTAAAAAATCATCACTAGTCCATTTTTACGAACCCAACCAACAAAAACATAAAAAAAAAAACAATAAAATTATGGATCGTCAGAAATTAACCTCCCTTATTCTTCAAGGAGCACCTTCATCTGCAATAAAGCCATTCTTTTATACTCCGGTGTCTCATATCTTGCCAATTTCTTCCTAGTCCTCTCCTCAACATCTTCCTTAAACCAAATGTTAAAAGCATCTTGCTCAGTCAAGCACGTATGGTAAACAAGTTCAGGTTCAGTCTCCATGCATGTCTCAGGAACAACCTCAACATCAGATTCAGGAACAACCTCAGATTCAGGGACAACTTCAGAAGATGATGAATAGTCATCATACGAATCAGGAACGATCTTCATTGACATGCCTTCAACATGTGCAATACTCTTCTCCCTATCGCCATTGTCATCAACGTCAACATCAACAAAAGGAGGTTCATAGATGTTGAATAGGCAAGGACCATCTTCAATATCGGAGAAAAGATGAGTCAGATCTGGAGATTTAGAGTCAAATCCTGAGGATTCATTGTGAATTTGAAGATGCGACATGTTGATGATCGGGTTTTAAGAGATTGGAGATCACAGATGAGAAGCGTGTCTCAGATTATGATAGAGACGATTTAGGGATTATAGAAAGATGAGAGGAAGGAGGCGATGAGAGGAAGGAGGCGATGACAGAGACGATTTAGGGTTTTCTGGGTTGGAGATGAAGAGATGAAGAGATGAAGAGACGGTTCTAGAAAGATGAAGAGGAAGGAGGCTGCTAGGGTTTGGGGAAGGATGAGGGGATTAAATGGCGGGAGTTGGGTTGATAATTGGGTTGTTAATTGTTTTGGGCTGGATTAGTTAGTGTTAGGTGGGTTGAATTAGATTTGGGTTATGTTAAGTAGGTGGGTTAGTGAATGACAAATGTTGTAATATGCAAAAATAGACAAGGATAAGATGGTAAATTCACAACTTAAAAACTTACCAAAAAAGGAATGAGGGACAAAAACCCGACTAGCTTCAATAAGGAAAGAGGGACAAAATGAGTGAATAGGAGGGAGTATAAAATAATAAATTTAATCTAAATTTTGAAATAAAATACGCTTATATATATCTTATCTATATTAATACAAAAGACAATATTCAATCCTCAGCGCGCCACGTCATTAATGCAGTTTTTTTTTTTTTTTGGAAATTCATGTTATGGTGGGACCCGTGAGTGTGCAATGTATTTATTTCTTCACATTTCCGCCTTTTCAAACATGCGATAAATTTCGTCTTACAACAAATTCTATGAAATAATATTATGAAAAAATTCTATGAAATAATTTTATACATTTCGTGTAAATAAAATTAATAACATATACGCAGAATGAATTACAAATGCGAGTAAATGAAATTGAATTACATAATTTTTAAAACAAAATTACATAATAATAAAATTACATAATTTCAAGAAGGAATAACATTTATATACGGGATCGAACATAAAACGCAAATGAATTACATGTTAATCATTAGCATATCTTTGTATCTTTTTCGATATTTGTTATGACTTGCTCGCTACTCTTTCCATCCCGACTGTAATTATTTCTTTCCATATTCCGTGTATAGTTTAGGAAACTAGGTTATTTCTTTTTCTATAAGTTGTTCATATGTAAACCTATATATACTGTAACCTATTGCATTAATAAAATCATCTCATTCAAAATCAATTCCTCTTTTTCTAACATGGTATCAGAGCTTGTAAGATCCGTCTTACTACATACACAACCAAATTTTTTTCGGTCTCCCACCCTTCACCCGTCCCCTTCCTCAATCCATGGCTCCTCATGGCAACATGATTCCCAACCCTAACGATCCCAACACACCCTTCATTGATGTCAACCTCTCACAATGCAAAGAACTCACCCCTCCCACCTATTTTAGCTGGAAAACAAAAATCCCGAACATCCTCTTCGGATACGACCTTCTCAAATTTGTCGATGGCACCCATCCCGCTCCTCCTGCTACCCTAACTCATGAAACCACAAAAACTACCAAATCCAACCCCGCCCTTCACACTTGGCAGCGCCAAGATCGACTTGTCTTGGGTGCACTCATTGGCACGCTACCCACAAACATCGCATCTCTCCTCACCAACACCACCACTTCCCGTGAAGCATGGCTCACCCTTGCTCACACTTATGCCAACCCCTCTAGGGGTCACATCCTGAAAATCAAGGACACCCTTGACTCCTTCTCAAAAGGCAATCTTTCTGTCTCAGACTACATGACACAACTGAAATCCTACACCGACAAACTTGCAGCACTTGGCAAGCCTATGGATGCCGAAGACATCATAGCCAAGGTTCTTCGCGGCCTTGACTCCACCTATCAACCTGTAATTGATTCCGTCAGAGCACGGGACACAACGATTTCCTTCGATTCCCTTCATGAAAAATTGATCAATCACGAACTCACAATCAAACAAACTACCCCTCCATCCACCTACCCTATAACCGCCTTGGCTGCTCAAACCCGTCCCAACTCCAATCGCTCGTACCCTCGCCCTTCCTCACAGCCTCCTATACTTCCCACACCCCCAAACTACTCTCCAACAGAGCCTCAAACACCTTTCAAAGGTCGCTGCCAGTACTGCAAATTCCCTGGCCATTACCTCACTGTATGTCGCAAGTTCAAGAGAGATTTCCCCAATGTTACCCTCCCTGACTTACCCTTTCCCCCTCCTCGGTCAGCAACCCGCTCCTCTGCCCCACCACAAGTTCACACGGCTGCTGCCACCGTGCCTTCCACATCTCGTCCCTGGATTGTTGATAGTGGTGCTAGTCATCACATCACCAATGATCTAGCTAATCTTGCCCTTCACTCTCCATACGATGGCTCAGACGATGTCATAATTGGTGACGGTACATCTCTCTCTATTTCTGCTATAGGTTCCTTCCTTGTTCACACCTCCTCTAACTCTTTAAAAAATTTTAACGTCTTACATGTGCCTCGTATATCTCGTAAAATAATTTCCGTCTCTCAGTTTTGTCATGATAATAATGCTAAGATTGAATTCTCTTCTTCTGCTTTTCAAATAAAGGACATCACGACGAGTCAGGTGCTCCTTCAAGGAAATCTTGAAGATGGCGTCTATCTGTGGTATCCTCCGTCTCCTCAAGCTCACCTTGGCATCCTCACTCCATCAATTGCTTGGCATCACAAATTAGGGCATCCATCAAAGTCTATTTTATCTTATTTACGCAGCAATTACTCTTTAAATATTCCGTCACTAGATTATTCAAATTGTAATGCCTGCGATATTAATAAAAGTCACAAACTCGCTTTTTCCGAATCTTCTTTACATTCCAATGCTCCACTCGAATTAATATTCTCTGATGTATGGACTTCTCCCGTCTTCTCTTACGATCTTTTCAAATACTACGTAATCTTTGTTGATCATTTCACAAAATACATTTGGTTATACCCACTCAAAAACAAGTCCGACACCTTCTCTGTTTTCCAACGATTTAAAGCTCTAGTCGAAAAGTTTTTTAATCGCTCCATCAAACAAGTCTTTTCCGACAATGGTGGCGAATATATCAAACTTACACCATCTCTGTCCACAAATGGAATTACCCATCTTACCTCTCCTCCTCACACCCCGGAACACAACGGCTATGCCGAACGTCGTCACCGTCACATCGTTGAAACCGGTCTCTCCCTCTTTTCACACGCACACCTTCCCTTAGAATTCTGGCCTCATGCCTTCTCAACTGCCGTATACTTAATAAATCGACTCCCCACACCATCCCTCTCAAATGCTTCTCCTTATCTTAAATTATTTGACAAACCACCAAATTATCTCAAATTACGGAGTTTTGGATGCTTATGCTATCCATGGCTCCGCCCATATGCTTCCCATAAATTAGCCGCTCGTTCTTCTCCTTGCATTTTCGTAGGTTACTCTGCCTCTCAGAGTGCGTATCACTGCCTTGACCCTGTCACAAAACGTCTTTATACATCCCGACATGTCAAATTTGTCGAGGATACATTCCCTTATCTCACACTTACTGGTTCCCCCTCCACCACTGATTATGCTGCAACCCGTTGGTGTAATGTTCTCCTTCCCATACTTCCTGCATCCACGACATCTCCCACCTCCTCCCCTGCCACATCTGATACGCCAACTCCCAGCTCCTCCCTGGTCTCCTCTGCCACACCCACGACACCATCCACCCCTCCTTCAACATCAACTCCTTCAACCTTCCCCTCTACGACATCCTCCCCAACTTCCTCTGCACCTGCCAGTCCAACTACATCCCCTGCCACCCCTACCCGTGCAACTACCTCTCCTGCCACTCCTTCCCCACCACCTCCCCCACCTCCACCTCCCCCATCTCGCAATGTTACCACCCGTCTACAAAACAACATTCGCAAGCCCAACCCGCGCTATGCCAAAACAGCCGTTGTCTCTAACCCGCACCATCTTCCCGTCTCCACAAAAGAAGCCTTATCCATACCCCACTGGCATGCTGCCATGCTTGAAGAATTCACTGCCCTCACCAATAATAAAACATGGTCCCTTGTTCCCCCTCAGCCTGACCGAAACTTGATTGGTTGTAAATGGGTTTTTCGGATTAAATACAATCCCGACAATACAATTCACAAATATAAAGCTCGGCTCGTCGCAAAAGGTTTTAATCAACGACCGGGTCTTGATTATGCTGAAACGTTTAGTCCGGTTGTCAAACCGGCTACTGTCCGTCTCTTTTTATCTCTTGCTGTCTCTCACAATTGGTCTATACGTCAACTTGACATCAATAATGCATTTCTACAAGGTTCTTTGTCTGATACAGTCTACATGGCGCAACCTCCTGGTTTTGTTGATGCCTCTTCTCCGTCTCATCATTGTCTTCTCTCCAAAGCTATTTACGGTCTCAAGCAAGCCCCGCGAGCTTGGTACAGTGAACTCAAGTCTGCTCTATTACAGTACGGTTTTCGTCTCTCTCCAGCTGATCCGTCTCTTTTCATTAATACTACACTCTCCTCTCCTATTTATCTTTTGGTTTATGTTGATGATATTATTATCACAAGTCCATCCACTGCTATTTTGTCCTCCTTTATCACCAAGCTTGCTGCCAGGTTCTCTCTCAAGGACTTAGGTCCCCTATCCTATTTTTTGGGTGTCGAAGTTACCCCTAACTCAGCCGGCCTGTTACTCACTCAGTCCAAGTACATTCTGGACCTTCTTCAACGTCACCATATGCAAGACGCCAAGCCTCTTCCCACGCCTATTGTTCATCATCCTCCCTTACTACGCTCCCATGGCTCGCCAATTACCAATGTCTCGGATTATCGTGCTATTGTTGGCGGTCTTCAATACCTTGCCTTAACTCGTCCCGACATCTCTTTTACTGTTAATAAGCTAGCTCAATTTATGTCCGCTCCGACTGATGTACATTGGACTGCTGCTAAACGACTACTCCGGTATCTCCAAGGTACGTCTAACATTGGCTTGCAACTATATCGAAACTCCCTTGTCACTCTTCATGCCTTCTGTGACTCTGATCATGCTGGTGACAAGGATGACTACGTTTCCACCTCTGGTTATATTATTTATCTCGGTCGAAATGCTATCACATGGTCCTCTCGCAAGCAACGTGCATTGGCCCGTTCCACTACTGAAGCCGAATTCCGTGCCATTGCTGACACCACTGATGATCTTGAATGGGTTCATGCTCTCTTAACTGACCTCGGCATTTCTCTCCCTTCGTCTCCCGTGCTTTACTGTGACAACTTGAGTGCCACGCACTATTCTGCTAATCCCGTGTTTCACTCTCGTATGAAGCATGTTGCTATATCATTCTGTTTTGTTCGAGAGCGTCTTCTTTCTCAGAAACTACGAGTTCAACACATTGCTGGCTCTGATCAAATTGCTGACTTTCTTACGAAGCCTTTGCCTCGTCCGCGTTTTACCTTCTTATGCTCCAAGATTAGTCTCTCCTCTGGATCGTCCATCTTGCGGGGGCGTGTTAGTCATTAGCATATCTTTGTATCTTTTTCCATATTTGTTATGACTTGCTCGCTACTCTTTCCATCCCGACTGTAATTATTTCTTTCCATATTTCGTGTATAGTTTAGGAAACTAAGTTATTTCTTTTTCTATAAGTTGTTCATATGTAAACCTATATATACTGTAACCTATTGCATTAATAAAATCATCTCATTCAAAATCAATTCCTCTTTTTCTAACATTACATACATATGTTAAAGTTGATTATATTAGATTATATTTCTTTTATCCGGATGTAAAGTTTTTTATGTATGCAATTTTTATTTACAAGAGTAGATTACGTTATTTCCTTATAAACCAGTGTATGTGAACACGTGTTTTTAACAAATTTAAACATAAATTATGTAGATCGTAGATTTAGACCAACTAGATAAGTACAATAGAAATGCAAAAATAAATATACATCCAAAAACATTAATAGTGGCCCAAATAGATACCCGTGCAATTTTGCACGGGTTTAAAACTAGTTTGTTTTAAAGTATAATTTTACTACATGATTATTCAAGTAGTTACATATAAATTTGGTCACTATTTGTCGCGTACGTGTAACAATTGATCAATCTAATACTTCGTTTATCGTTGTTATATTGAATATATTAAACAAAAAATTCTTATCCTTACAAATATCGTGTATTAACAGAATAATTATAAAAATTAATAAAAACTACTCCCTCATATTCTAGATAAATGTCTCATTGTGTGGATGGCGCAAGAATTAAGGAGAAGAATAAAATAATGTAAAGTATTGTGGTGGGTGAGATAATTGGAAAGAGGGAAGATATTTTGGAATATTATTATGAGTAGAATGATTAAAATAAGTATTGTTGTGGGGGTGAGGTGGGGTATTGTGGTGGGTTGAAGTGATTAAAATAAGTATAAAAGTTTACCAAAAATAGACAAAGAGACATTAATGTGAATAGACGGAAATGAACAATGGGACAGTTATGTAGAATAAGAGGGAGTATATATTTATGATAAAAAATTAAAGAAAATAAATATCAACAAAATGATATTAAATTGACTCGTTACTACCACAAATCCGACTAAGAGCAATAGTAATAGAAGAACTCTACATAAAGTTTTTATCTTGCCATGTCACAGTTCATTATTCCAATGTTTAAGAACTTTTATTCACAATAGATAACATTTTTATAAAGTTCTTAAATGAAAAATAGTAAATATGTAATTGATATTCACAATTTTCAAAGTCATGTTTAATTTATTGGTCCCCAAATTCCCATGTATAAACAACCAAGTTCTTATTTTAAAACTTAATTCTTAAAATTAAAATACAACCTTGTATTTTGCCTTTATTATTTCACCATCATGTAAGCAAATTAAATGACAAATTTAAGGAAAATGAGTTAACGTCATCGGGTGACGTCCAATTTCGGCATCACCCTCTCACTTATAATAAGTGGCCAAGTGGGAACCCAATAATAATCAGTACATCACGTGTAATTAGTAGAGGCTATAATAATGAGTGCATGTGAGAAGGTAGCGCCGAAATTTGGCACCAATCCCCCCTACTACTAAGAGAATAAAAATTCTCAAAAGTTTTCCCTCCAAACTTCACCTACTTATATAAGGAAAGAAATAAAATTTTCCCATTAAACTATAATGTTTTTCTTAAAGCATGACTTTTTTTATTAAATTCTAAATTATAATTATATAATGTTTTGATCAAAATAAAATAAAAGGAATATAAATTATAAAATACAAAATCGTTAATTTTTCTTCGAAAATGACTTAATGCATACTTAAACTGTATAAAACAATAAAATAATATAATAACCCACGTGAAAAAAACTCATTAAGATAATTTAAGTAAAGTTATAAAATAAAATCATTAACTTTATGTTAAAAAAAATCATGACATACTACGTTTTTTTTCTCATATTAAAATACAATTAGGCGAAATATAAAAATTTGAAGGTATAAAATTTTGAATGAATCCTCCTATATACTAAGAGAATAAAATTCTCCAATATTTTCCTCCAAAAGGTATCAAGCTAAATAAGAAAACAAAAATACTTCTTTCTTTAAATTATTATCATTTCATCAAAATATAACCTTTTAATCAAATAATAGTATTTTCTTTGAAAATCTAAATTATAATATTTTAATTAAAGAAGATAAATTCACTATAATTTTATAAACTGTAAATCTCTAAATTTTTGTTATGTATTATTATATATGAGAGAATGACTTGACACATTTTGTATAAAACAAAATATTAGACTGATATAATTAGCTTCATCACAAAAAAAAAAAAAATCATTAACATAGTTTGAGAAAATTTATTATTTGTAATCATTAGTTTTATGTTAAAGAAAAAAATCATTAAACATATTTTATAACTTCACTAAATTCTCTTGATTAGTTCATAGTTCATTTTTTTCTCATATCGAAATACGATGAGGTATATGAAAAATTAATAATGTATCAATTTAAAATATTTAAATAATAACTAAAAACAAAACATCTATATATATACCGCAAATGTGCGGGATTTACACTATTAAATACCAATAGTATAATTGTTACAATCTCTAATATCCCTATCTAAAAACCGCGCATTTGCGCGTTATCTATACTAGTTTATATACAACAGGACAGGCCTCGTAGTTCTATTAATTTTCCAGCACTAGTTAAGGTCCACGTGTTTACTACTCCATGCAATGTTTTACCTAGTACGGAGTACAATTGATTTGAGTCTTGAGACATACATGAACGGCCCACAATCTCCCGTTACTCCGACCCGTCTTCAGCAAGACTAACTGCTACTACAATTTAAGTGTTTGCCTCATTGATGGTTTACTTGTATCATGTGGAATTTAATAACGCACCTCCTTACTCTATCTTTATTCTATAATTCAAAATAAATTTTAAAACCTTATACTTTATTTTAAGAGTCGAGTCAGACTTTTATATTTTTCCCGCTTCATCTTGAAACGATAAGTATACTTACGAAAAAATATCCACATTTATTCTGCAAGAACAGGAGAGATTAATTTTTCACCTTTATTTGAATTATTTCCCTCCGATAGTTCTATCTCATTTGTTACTTAAACAAGAGATTTTGTATCATTTCCCTCCTAGCCCTTCCTTTTCCCTTCATTCAAACACACCCCTAACATATACCTCCATTTGTTAGTTAGTTATATTATTGATAATTATGGCTTCCATATTGACATAAATAATAGTATCACTTTTAACAAAATTATGAGTTGTAGTCATGTGCAAACCCGAGATATTATATATATATATATATATGGATGGCGATAGGGCGCCACCTAGTGGCACAGAATTTCGACGCCCACCGTAATTAAAGAAAAGTAAAAATTGAAAAATAAAGTATTAGTTTTTGTTTTTGCGCCAAACCTTTAAGGGTAGGTACGTAATTTTATATTTATTGAATTAAAATGAACTCTAACTAAATTAAATTTAATATTCTCCGTATATCATTTTACTCCAAATTCCTGATTTACTCTAAATTATCGTCATCATTAGTTACGATTTTTCATCAATGTATTGTAAATTTTATCCATCGGGGTTCGTTATTTATCTACAAACCCGACCACAAAAGAATTTGCTTACAAATAAAAAAGATCAATAAATTTACAATATTCTTCTTGTGGGTCCATTTAAGAGCATCTCCAATGGTTATTCAAAATGATTTGCTTACAAATAAAAAAGATTTCAAGCTACTTGCTTAACCATTGGAGCACTCTACATGAACTAGCTTAAAGAGCTACTAGCTCAAATTCACCCAAAAGATATATAAATCAATAAAATATATGTATATGGGTCCATTTAAGCAACAATTCTAGTAGTCTAACCATTGAGGGAATTTATAGCTTAAAAATATTGTAGCTTAAAAATCTGTTGTGGAAAGTTGAGCTAGTTATGTTATTGCTAGGCATTGTAGATGCTCTAAGCAAGTAGCTTCATGGAGCTACTAGCTTAAAATTATTTGAGCAAAGTCAATCAACATGGACAACTCCAATTGTTGAACTACTAGCTTGCAATTTCTTAAAATTGCAAACAAGTCCTTTTGTCCAACCATTAGATATGCTCTTATCCAGTTTATGTCTCTACTGGACAGTCTATTTAGATTCTGCTCCAAAATTTCTCTGCACCTCCTTGACAGAAACCACAATTTAGGATGCAAGACTTGATGATGTAGCCTGGCCTTATTTCTAGTTTTACAAATAGAAATAGTATAAGCGACTCCTACATGGCAAGCGCACACAACCATCCTTTGAAGCTGACTTCAACCTCTACCATTATTAGCATTCTAGCTTCAACCTCTACCTTCATGTTAGACTTGTTACGGATTGTCTTAACTTGGTTATGCAGGTTGCTGGAGCGGAGAAGGCGATTGCTTCTATTAATTGCATTATCCATGATATTAAGTCTATTGCGTCTCGTTTTCATTGTTGCTCTCTTAGTTTCTGTCCTAGGGGAGTCAATAGGATAGCTCATAATCTTGCTCAGGAAGCTTTGTTGTAAGCTATGCTATTAATTGCTGTCAAAAAAAAAAAAAAAAAAAGCATTCTAGCGAGTAATATATTTAGCAGGGAAACAAACATTAAGTTTTTGCTGCAATAGAGAAGTACAAAGCCTACTAAAGGAGCAGTCTTCTTTCATGACCAACTACAGTCATTATTGGTATTATAGTCATATAGAAGATTCATTGCCCTTAGAGAAAAAAAGAAGTAAATCATCAACAAAAAGTAATGATTCAATCTAAGATGATCACACATTCACACGTAGGATGAAATCTAAAATTATCCTGCTGCCCAATGACATTAAGAACTCTTGAATTCATTTACTCTATAAGCAGGTTATTTTCAACGCACTACCCATTTAATTATTTAACCCTATTGAACTTTAATAACTTGTTAACCCAAAATGATGACTAATTTTCTTACTTTTGAGCAACTTGGTTAGATTATAAAGTTAACCAAATGAACTTGGTTAGATTATCAACTCGTGTCCAAAGACCTCGACCCTAACGCGACAAACATAAGTTTTGTATTGTGTCAACCCAAGTTCATAAATGGGTTGCAATATCTTAACCATTGTTGTCAAAATCCCGATTCGATACTACGATTCTACGATTTTACGATCTAAAAATGTTTGACCGATCCTGGATCTTACGATTCTATCATGGTTGTAGAATCTTACGATCCTAATCATCTGAAAACTTCTAGAGGTAGAATCATAAAACAATCCTACGATCTTACGATCCTACGATCCGATTTCATAGTAAAAAAAATTAATATATATTTTTATATAATGACATCGTAAAACTCAAATTTCGGGTAAGTTGTAGAAACACGTTCTTATAATAATATTAAAATCATTAATTATCAATATTTTATGGATAAATATTAATAAATAAGTAGTTTGATCTTCAATGATATGTTTTTACCAAATAAAAAACTATAATTGGTGAGTTTGTAGAATCTTACGATTCTACAATCCGATTCTACCGATTCGATCCTACCCTCCCCATCGATCAAAGTAGAATCCTGATCCTGACAACATTGATCTTAACTATAATTCTCTAACTTCATGTTGGGCCCGTATTGTATTTTCGAGTCTGATCAATAATTGTCATCTCTACCTTTGAGTAAAATTACCTACTTTAGATATTTAAATGTTTTTTTCTCTACGCTTCGTATCAGGCATCAATATATCAAATAATCATTAATGATCAAATACTTGGAAGGTTTAATATATCACATTTCATCAATCCTCATATGTAATTCTTATTTTTTTTTCAGCGATGTGGATCATGCATTGTAAAAGACTTAGAGATACAAAAGTTTTACAAGTTTATGAGGAGTACATACTTGTTACACCACATTGCTCTTGGACTACTTCTCTATCGTTTGGGAGGATTTCCTTATGTTGTATGGGGAATGGTGAGTAATCACTCTTTGTACTTATATTTTGCACAAAAAATTTAGAGAGACGGTCTCTTAATAGTGTTATTGAAAGATCTATCTCTCTTACATGATTGGGGGAGCTGAGGGAGTTATTTAATTTCTATTTTCCATGTTATGTCTCCTACTAAATTAGTGGGAGACGATCTGTATAATTTGCTATTTGTATGTAATCAAAGTCATGTCTAAGTCAAAAGAATAAAAAAAATAACGATAAATTTAGTAAAAACTTTTAAGTAAGGACTTCGTAGAGTAAAATGACCTTATAAATAGTAACTAGGTTTGTGACCCGTGAGATTCACGGGTTTATCTGTTTTAGTTTTATTATTTTTATCATATTTTTTATATTTGTTTGAGCAATTAGTTGATCAATTTAAAAAATATAATCATGAAATACATCAAAGTTAGTTGGTTAATGCCTTAATTCTTTGACAATTTTGGTTTATTTTCAAAACTATATAACGTATTTTAGTTGCTATTTTGATTAATATACTAATAACATTTGGTTTTAAAAAAAGTTACCTTTCAATGAGTTCAGTAATTCATGACACCATGTAAAAAAAATTAAATGCTTAAGGTTGCTTTTTGATTAGATTGTATAGATTTTGTACTAAATTTTCTATGTAAAAGTTTGAACGTCGCTTTGTCTTCTGGCAATAAAGTTAGTAAGTAAAGACGAAAGGGCAAATTAATGCATAATGTTGAATTATTTCTCTTTTTTTTCTCTTTATTTTTTTGAGAATAATAAATCTCACAATGTAAGGAGCTTAAAACATATAGAATTATAAGGTTTTTTATATCTTCTCAATATTTTAAATGTCATAAATCATATAGTAGCATAGTTATGAACTTTAATAAATGCTAGTCTTACTATATCATCTATACCAATTTATCAAAAATTCTAAATTTTATATTTTTGCATAAATGATAAAATGAGTTAAATATTAGCCTACTACAAATCTCATTACAATCTTTTATGTGTTATAAGACATATGCAATAGATAATATGACATGTACGCATAGCCATTATCTATGTCAAAAGCATTTTTTTGTCCAACTTATTAATAAGATTGAGATCCTCGCAACTCCAATTTCATTCTATGAGAGCTATTTTTCAAAGGAAAAATGATGAATAAAAAAGAAACACATACCCAAATAAAACATACATTTGAAAGTTTCTGAAATAGTAAATTTTATTTATGAACCTAAAAACAATTAGTCATTCACATTCATGTAGTCAATTTTGTAGTTAGTTTATAACATAGTATTGAGTGGAATGGAGGGAATATTTGTTTAAGCAACTCTAGTATTTCTCTTATTCAAATAGTCTTATTTCTCCAATGAATTATCCCTAAAAAAAAATCCACTGAGGGATTAATAAAAAACAAAATGGTGGAATTATTTATGTAATATTAACCTTATCGTTATTAATTTAAGTTTTCTCTTAAATAATGTAAGAAATAGGAGATTGAATCATAAAGATGTAAGTATATTTACCTATGAATAGCACAACTCCACAAATCTTGATAACCCCTGAGAACAAAACAACATATATGTGAAGGTTAAAAATGTGAAGATTACTTCATAACCAATGAAACTTAAAAATAAATAAATAAATTATTAATTTAAAACCTTAGTACACTTACCTTAATGTTGATATATTAATAAGAATGATTATTAACACATATATATAATTCTTTTGGCGATGGGAGTAAAAAAATATTCGCTTGAATTCCGGCTCACAAATGTTGCCTTTCATCAAACATGATGATGCGTTTTATGACTTTTGGGGTTTTTTTTATTATTACCAAATTTAATATATATGTATAAATGTTTTATGACTTTTGAGCATTCATTTTCATTATTAAAAAATTTAATAAATATAGAAATGAGAAATGAAATATAAAATGTTTACCTTTTGTTTTTTTTTTTACAAAATCCACATTGCATGAGAATTATTTAGGGAGTTATCTTATGAACTAAAAAATGGTAGATATTTTGTCTTCCCTTTTATTTATAAATCATATTTATAGATTTACATATGTATTCAATTTAATAAAATTGAGCAAGTTTATTGCATTAATATTTAAGAAGTTGTTGCACATATAAATAATTTTAAATTAGAGTGATGTAATTTTTTATTTTTCGTTTAACCAATTGTAGCTTTAAAAATTAAAATGTCATTGTGTAATGTTAAGTATGTTATTATTTGTCCTTAATATTTACAAATTCTTTATTATTTCATAAATGAGGTAAAATTAGAATTATGTGATATTTATTTGTTACTTAAAATATTCTAAGAATAAACGTAGAAATTTAAAATTTAGTATGAATTTTGATTTTTAATTTATCTAGAAAGTAAAAAGGCCAAAATTTAATGTTTGTTATGCTAATTTATTTTTTATGTAAATATTTTTTAATTTGTGTATCGCTTTGAATGGATCATTATGCGAACAAGAATTACCTTCTTAATTAAACACGTCATATTACATGGAGTATTGGTGACGTGGAATTCTGGTAATGCAATGTGGCATTTAGTAATGCAAGGTGGCATTATCTACGTGGCTTTTAAGGTTTACCCTTTTAATAATATTTATAGATTATTTATCCATGGCAGTAAATAGATTTGTCCAAGATAATTAGTTTACTTGGCTATTAGGTTAGACAACTGACTAATTATACTAAATTAGGTTTAAACCCGTGAAATTTACGGGTCTGCTTTTAGAAATTTAAATGAATTTATATAATTACAACGAATATATAATGATTTACGGAGTAATTAATTTCGAATTATTAACCATAAGATGAGCTATCATATATTGTGTCCATAGTATGAGTAAGACTTGCAAAATTAGTTCACATACTTAAAATGAGTGTAAGACAAATGATTATAAGACTCGGTTAATAAAATAAATAAAAAAGTTGGGTTAATAACTTACATTTGATTTGATTGACTAAAAAACAAATATATCAAACAACAATTATTGTGTGAGAGGGTCTAACCCTGTGAGACGATCCAATTTTATAAAATGAAAACTCATTTACTATATTAAGTAAATAGTTTTCTTATCAAAATGATAAAATGAAAACTCATTTACTATATTAAGTAAATAGTTTTCTTATCAAAATGGATCATTACAGTGTAAAATCGTCTAACTGTAATTAATGTATATAAATGTGAAGAAACCCAAAAGTTCCACATGTGAGGGTTGTCCCACATTGATAAAAGAGGAGAAGAATTACCACTTTATAAGGCAAGGGGCTACTCCCTCTATTGCCAATTGGTTTTAGAGTGGAACCCTCTTGGGCCTAAGTTGTGGACTCTTTCTCCTCCGTTTGGGTGCGGCTCAGGCCTGTTGTTGAATTTAACATGGTATCAGAGCCCATGGCTAAAGACCTGGGTTTTCATGGGCCAAAGTTTGCAGCCGGACGAGCAAAAATTGCTCAGTTGAATTTGTCCGGTCTGAGTTAATACTGGGCCATGTTTGCGGTAATTTGGACGAGCAAAGTTGCTCAGTTGAATGAATTTGTTCAGTCTGTGCAAAAAGTGGGCCTCACATGTGCGGGGGAGTGTGAAGAAACCCAAAAGTTCCACATGTGAGGGTTGTCCCACATTGATAAAAGAGGAGAAGAATTACCACTTTATAAGGCAAGGGGCTACTCCATCTATTGCCAATTGGTTTTAGAGTGGAACCCTCTTGGGCCTAAGTTGTGGACTCTTTCTCCTCCGTTTGGGTGCGGCTCAGGCCTGTTGTTGAATTTAACAATAAAATATGTAAGAAAATACATAACATTAAGAGAATAAACTAATTGTTACGCTACATAAAACAAACATAAGAAAATAATATAGGACAAAAAGCTCTTATCAAACTTGAAGAACAAAACCCGTGTGTGAAGAACATGAGAATAGCAAAAAACCATCATCTACCTACCAAACTCAGCCTCACAAAAATGGGAATTGCAAAACCCATAAACGAAGGAGACGATCGGTTCCTATTACCATCAAATGCCATTATCAATCATAAATCAACGTCATTAAAACAAAGCTAAGCCCGAATTTATCTCTCTTTGTCATTTTCTATTTTTAGAAGTTCTTAGGAATTAGAATTGATTCATCTTTACTTAAACAAAGTTTGCAACTAAAAGCCTTTTTATTTTATTTTTTGTGAAATTTATACTGATTCTTGTAGAGTTGTAGATTTCCTTGATAATTAATTGCGTTATTTTAAGGAGGAGATTTCACATATTATTTCTGGGTCAATTATTTAAGAGATATATGTAAAATGTAAAAAGATAATTGTCATATTCCTCCTCATATTAGTTATTTATTTGTGCTTCAGCTGTTATAGTGATATGGAATATTCCATGCACATTCCACACTTGATTTCATTCCATATATCTTCCCAATGATTTATCAATCTTTAGTTAAGTCTATGGAGTATAATTTATTTACCTTTTTTTTTAAAAAAGTTGGGACTTATATACTCCCTCCCATTCACTATAATGTTCCCTCTTTCCCGAAACGGATTATTCAAGTAATGTTCTCCTTTTCTTTTTTGGTAACTTTACTATTTTATTCATCCCCTTATCCTATCACCAAACCCCGTACAACTCTTTTGCACTTATTTTATTATTTTCCTTAATGTTTTTGTCCCACAATTCTTTATTTAACTCCTAATTATTCATCCCTCTCTCCTATCACCAAACCCACCTAACCCTTTCCTCATTTTTTTTATAGTTTTCCTAAAGTATTCTGCCCATATGATATGAGAACATTATAGTGAATGAGATGAAATATATTTTAAGGGGCTCTCATTAACTGCCGTATAGGATTGTGCTTGATAATTAAGATGCCATGTTAGCTTTTTTGGCAACTGTATTAAAGAAATATATAATCATTTACTATCCAGAATAAATCAATTTTTCTTTTGTATTCTTATACCCTACACCCAGGTGTAGGGTACTGCATACTCCTCTTATTAAAAAAATATAAAAATAAAAAATAAAAACCCCTCAACATCCCCACTATTAAGCAGTTACCATCTACAATAAATAACATTTCTTTTTCCTATTCCAAATCTACAGCTTCTATATTCACCAAATAAATTATGCACAAATCTAATTTTTCTTCCATCCTATTAGTTTTGTAATCTCATTTTATGTTTTGATCGATTATTTTATCAGGTAAGTGTTGAAATTACGTTAAAACCTTAAAAATCACATCCCTCCTACTACTAAGAGAATAAAAATTCTCTTAGTTTTCCCTCCAAAAAGCATCTAGCTAAATAAGGTAATAAATAAATTTTCTTTCATTATATTATTATCTTTTCAATGAATATATTCTTATAAATAAACTCTAATTTTTTAAATAAATTCATAATTATGATTTTTTCATTAAAATAATATTAAATTATAAAGTATAAGTTGCTAAATTTTTCAGTAATGCAATAATTATTACTGTAGAGAATAACTTGACACATGCTTATTATTAGCTTCGTGACAAAAAACATTCACTAAAAAAATTCACAACTTAAATAAAATTTTTTATTAGTTTTCCATTTCAATTTTTTTGTTTCATATCAAAATACAATGAAGCGAGCTGATAAATATTAATGAGGTGCAAATTTTTAAAGTATAAATCCTCCTATATACTAAAAGAATAAAACTTCTCTAAAATTTTCCCTCCAAAGTGCTCAAACTTATATATGAAAATAAATTAGATTTTCATTTATTAAACTAATTTTCCATTTAAAATAATCTATACATAAAAATTGTATCTCCTATTATTAACTTCGTAAAAAAAATTGATGTAGTTAAAATATTTTCATAAAAAACACAATTCATGGAATTATTCAATTCTTTTGATTAATTTTAATATTAGTTATTTTTTATAAAAATTCGCGAGATAAATCTAAAATCTATAACTAATACACTAAAAATTAAAAGGCCTATATTTACCGCGCATTTGTGCGGGCTCTACACTAGTATACTATTAATTGAATTGAATTTTTCGTTTTCTCTTTCATTATTCATGGTTAAATTTGTGATTTCGGGCGTGATATTTATCGTATGATACTATCATATTCACTTTCAATTTAGTGAATATGGTAATTTAGTTTGATAAATATATGTTATCTAGTGTGATATTCATCATATTTAATTATTATATTCAATTTCAGCTTAGTAAATATGATAGTGTAATATAATGAATATATATTAGGTACTATGATATTCATCATATAACACTATTATATTCATTTTGAGTTTAGTGAATATCATAGAGTAATTTGATGAATATATGTAACTTAGTGTGAAATTCACTCTAAGACACAATTATATTCACTTTAACTTAAATAAATATGATGATTTATTTTGATGATTATGATTCATAAATTTGGTAAATTTGAGTACAAATAAATTAAAATTATGAATTTCATGAATTTGATAAGATTTTAATAAACTTGTAAATTGAGTAATTTGAAAAAGAAGAACAAGCGTAGTAACGTACTGTATGAAGAAGATGTAGTGGGTAGTTATTTATATTATTTTTTAATATTTTTTTCCTCTATAACTATTATGAGAGTATCCTACTCCCTACTCCTGGTAATAGGATATAAATAATAGTATGTGTGTTTCATGCATTGTTACCATTAATAATGAGTTCATAAGCTATGATGCAACTGCTATAAACCGCATGACGAACGGTTTATAGGAGATTAAGAACTAGGGAGGAGAATAGTGATATGAAGAAAAAGTAATAAGCGCAGTGCGTCTTGCTTCAGACCATTGCTTTTGGTCTGAAATAAGACGGACAACATGTTATCATTTAACAGTAAAATGTTTGTATTTTTCTGATAACATGTTACCATTATCTTTCCCACTATTTTCAGGGTAAAAAGTGACACCTTTAGTGATAACATTTTGTAGATTCACTGCTTACATTCTCTTAAAAAATGGCAATATTTTGTTGGTCTTATTTCAGACGGGAAAACTGCCCGTCTGAAATAAGAATTTGCGAATAAGCCGCGTTTGTACTCGTAGTAAACTACGGTATTTATCATTTAAAATATATTTTTATGGGTTTTCTGACTTTCTCTAATTCAAATAACTGAATTCAAAGTGTCTGAAATTCGATCTAATAGTTACTGAAAATTTATTAAACTGAAATCGACCATACTTTGTAATACCCCGACCCAAACTTAGGATCGAGAGCGGTCACTCACGATAGCTCGTCAGGTTGTGTACATGGCCCACAAATCAATATGGGTTCTTTTCAGCGCATTTTGTCCTTACTCTTTCGCGTCTCGGGACATTCCTAGGAGATCACCCATCATAAGACTACTCTCAGCCAAACACGCTTAACTGTGGAATTCTTTCGCATGGATAACAAGAAAAGAAAATGCACTTTGTTGATATGAATAGTACTTCCAATTCCTTTAAGCACTAATCATTTATGTATATCAATGGACTTTTTCAAAGGAGTACCCTACCCGAATAATGTTTTCGGTTCAGTGGAGTATTATACACCCCCACTTGAAAAACGCAGCGTCCCCGTTGCGCCTGGCAGCATCTATCTGACCGCAGCCGACCAATCCCAGAATCCTCTCCCACTAGGTCTCCCACTAGGTTGGGGACCCGGGTACTCCTGATTGTAACACCCCGACCCAAACCTAGGATCGAGAGGGGTCACTCACGATAGCTCACCAGGCTGTGTACATGGCCTACAGATCAACAAGGGGCCTTTCCAGCGCATTTTGCCCTCACTTTTACGTATCCCGAGAACCTTTTCAGTAGGTCACCCATCCTAGGACTACTCTCAGCCAAGCACGCAAGCACGCGTAACTGTGAAGTTTTTTCTCATGAATAACAAGAAAAAATGTGCACTTTATTGATATAAGTTGTACTTCCAATCGTTTTAAACACTAGGAACCAAGCTAAGATGAACGTGAGGATTAATAATACAAGTATATGCAAGCCTGTTAATGAGTCAACCACAAATTAGCTCACTAGTGCTTCCTTATCTAATTCACCTTTTTCTTACCTAATCCAATTTAAAGTTTTAAACCAGAATAAATAAATAACAGTTTAAGTAAGAAACTATTGTTTCAAACTTAGTAACATAAGATAAAAGATATGTTAACAAATTGACTCGAAAAATAACTTAAACGGGAGCTAATTCAACTTAAGATATAACACGAGCTTTTATTATCCCTTTTTCTCTAAAATTTATCCAAAAATAATTGTCATCTTTTTAAATTTAGAAAGTATTTGTAGACCTGACAAACAGATCAGGTAGTGTCGTGTTCGTCAATTTTAAACGGGTCATCACAACCCCAATCCTAACCCGACCCAATTTCATAAACAGGTCACTTGTGTCAACCCTAACCCAACCCCTTTAGTTTCTCCATAACCCACCCCGACCTGTTTACCTGTTTATCTTTTAGCAGGTCATTTTTAACACACTTAACCCATTTAAGTCAATAAACTAATAAACTAAATTAAGCTTTATTGCCCTATTATCCCAAAAATGATGAATGAAATTGCATATTTTTAACTTGTTTTTTTGGATTATTGATTCAAACCAAATATATTATGACACTTTTAAATAAACGGGTTATTCGTGTCGGGTTCGTGTCAAAAGAGCTCAACCCTAACCCAACACATTTATATTTCGTGTCGTGTCCGTGTCGACCCAATTACTTAAATGGGTCACAAAGTCTTAACCCTAACCCGCTAACTTCGTGTCGGGTTCGTATCGTATTTTCGTATCTTGTCAATAATTGCCACCTCTAAGTATTTGTATTACAAATCACTCATCCTTTTCAATTTTTTTTAAATCCACTCAAAAAAAAAAAAAAAACCTTGTAAACGAGATGGGGGAGTATTAACCAGCCATTATCTAAATTAGGGCGTTAAATGATTTCAGCCGACTCATAGAGACCTTGAAATCAGCTTCGTCAAAACTCGGCTCGGAATAGGTCAAAACTGATTTCGAGCCGAGGTAGAGCAAATCCAACCCAATTTCGAGCTTAGTAAAGCTCGGAATCAGAAGCTCGTTTAGGCTCGTTTTATTTAATATTATTATTTAGTTTTTGTATTTTAAAATTTTTATTAATATTAATAAAATGTTATTTTAGAATTTGTATTAATATTTTTTATTATATTTGATAAATATTTTATATTTGCATTTTTCTTAAAATATATTTATACTGTAATTAATTTGATTTAAAAGTTAAAGAAAGTAAATAAGATAAAGGGTTTTTCTAACCTATGCCCACTGGGCATAGGTTAAGAAAACCAAAAAAAGAAAGAATTTAATGATATCTTTATTGGAAATTGTAATATACAATTACTTTTATTTTTTTTCCAAGGAAAATATTTAAATCTTTCTATTTTTGCTTTCTTAACCTATGCCCAGTGGGCATAGGATAGAAAACCCGATAAAATAATGGTTCAACCATGCACGAGTCTAATCTGAGCCGATTTCGAGCAAATTCCAATCTCATGATCAAGTTTTCGAGCTGATTCCAAGCACACCGAAGCTTGAGCTCAAATCGGCTCAATTGTACCCGTAATCCGAAAGACCCATTACTAAAGCGATGACTCAGTCATTTGAATTTTATGTTCATTAAGACTTTGATAGGCGTTGAACATCCAAATTTTAATAAAAATAGAATAGAATACAAAAATCAAATGATAATTACCTTCAATATAGAGCAACTTCAGCAAACAATGTGAACATAATAAAATTCAAAGGCTAAATATCCTTATACTCCGTTTTATGTTTTTTTTTTTGTCAATATGGTGGTGCAGGGTGTAAGAACTGCATGTTCTTTCCACGCCACATTTTCAGTGAACTCCGTCTGTCATGTATGGGGCAATCAAGCTTGGAATACCGGTGATTTATCTAAAAATAATTGGTAAGTCTCACGTGGTATTCTTTCTAATTTTTATATTTGCAAGTACCAGAATAGCTCAACAAAACCTTTAATATCCTTTTAAATATATAAAAAATATTATGAATTTTGTACCACTAACAAAAGCTTTTATGCACCAAATCTATGATATAAACCCCAAAGTCCCAACTGTGTATTATAGGATATAGTATATTCAATAGTGATGGAACAAATTTATTCAAGTTAGAAATGATAAAACGAATAATTGAACTCAATTCCAACTCTAAATTTTAAAGTTTTCCTAATGTTCGATATGTTAGAGTTACGAAATTTCATTCTAATTTTAAATTTCCAAACATACCATTACTATAATTCATCTTTTACTTTTTTTTTTTATGCTTGCAATGTACTTCCGAGTAAAGTTGTAAAATTTTAATCTAAAAAAGTCAAATAAAAAAGATTTTTGAGAAAATAAGGAAGTACATTATTTTAGTAGCGTTTTCAAAGGTTTGTATTTAAGTTAAGCATATGAGTATGACAAGGCTGGATATAAGAATTAGGAGCTTTAGTGCGAGAAAGAAATTCAATATGCGACCTTTTTAGAAGATAAAAAATTTATTGGCTCTTCTTACAAGCATATATAAATTAAAAAGTGAGCAACGAGTTCAATCTAAAATGTTTAATGTTTTATGCTGGTTTTCAGGTGGGTGGCATTACTCACGGGGGGAGAAGGTTGGCACAACAACCATCATGCGTTTGAGTACTCAGCTAGACATGGCTTAGAATGGTGGCAGGTCGATCTAACTTATTACACTATCAAGCTTCTTGAAGCAATCGGTTTAGCCAAGGATGTCAAGCTACCAACATTGGCACACATACAACGCATGTCAATTAATAAGTAATAAATAAGAGGCTAGAAGATCATATTCACATGAATACAAAAATATACACAATCTGGTCATTGTTGTAATCTTATATATATTACCCCTGTTATTTTTATAATTTTATGAGAGTTGAATTTTATTGTGGGGAACTAAAAGAGAATATGTTATGTAAATTAAATAAGGATGTCATATGATTATATAAGTGAATCGATTATTAACCTATTTAATTAGATTGTTTTTATTTTCATTGGGCTACATGAATAGTACAAAATACAATATACAATATAGAAGACGCGAACTTAAACACAAAACTCATATGTAGTTTGTAATGTCATCCCTGCTCAGATCAAACTTATTAATAAATACTTTGAATTGTTTGTGTCTTTGATACATAATCAATCAATACTATATATTAAATCAAGAAAATAAGGGACTTCAATGTACTTAAAGAAAGTTATACAAATTAATTATACTATATAGTTTTAAATCACTAGCACCGTGTGACGGACCCGATTAAGGGATCTCAATTCAAATATTACTAGTATTGGTGCCCGGCTTTGCCCGGGCTACCTATACTTACCATTAATTTTTTTTTTCATTAAATAAAATTACTTAAAATTGAATAACCCATAAATTTATCATTAATATATTTTTCTATGACATATCCTAAAATTACGATGAAATAAATTTTGAGACAAATTCACTACTCCCGCTATTAATATTTTACTCTTATTAATGAAACAATAGTAATAACATTTCACTATTTGTCCGTAATCATTGTTACTTTCACTACTCCCGCCGTAATTATTATTGCTGTCACTACTGCCGCATTAATATGGATAATTTCACTACTCCCGTCGTAATTATGGTTACTTTCACTATTACCATATTAATATTGATTATTTCACTACTCGCGTTGTTGTTTCTACCATTTTCACTAATCTCGCTGATGATAATATTGTTACTTTTACTATTCAAATGAGTGATTACTATCATATAACTATATCCAATGTTATTATTTTTACTACTTAGGCATGCAATTTTAAGAGGATTATATATTTATATAAATATATTACATATATGCATTAAATCATTAAATCAAATTGAAAGAGTTATGCAATATTATATATTATGGAATCTAACTTGAATTATTTATAACATACTATTATATTTTTGTATGTTAAATAATTAACATATCTATACATCTAATAAACTATAAAGTTTAATAAAATTGCATAGATTTTAAATTTAATATATAATTTTATGATGATAATAATTAATACCATAAGTGTACATGTTTATACTAATTAATTACTTTGTTTTAAGGAAATTGGCTATCTTCTAGTCTTCTATAAATATTTAGGAAAATTACCAAGTATCTTCTTTCTTTTAGTCTCCTTGAAATTGACCATTTTAATTAATTATTTTATTTTAAGGAAATTGACCATCTTAATTAATTATTTTATTTTAAGGAAATTGACCATGTTTTAGTCTCTTACAAATTTTAGGAAAATTTCCAATCTTCTATATAATTTAATTTTAACCCAAATTATATAATACTTGCTTTGAGATCCCTTATTTGGGTCCATCACACGGTACTATTGATTTAAAACTATATAGTATAATTAATTTGTATAAATTTCTTTAATTACATTGAAGTCTCTTGGTTTCTGGATTTAATATATAGTATTGATTGATATAGTTTTGGTTAAAATTAAATTATATAGAAACTTGGTAATTTTTCTAAACATTTGTAAGAGACTAAAACATGGTCAATTTCCTTAAAATAAAATAATTAATTAAGATGTACAATTTCCTTAAAATAAAATAATATATAATATTGCATAATTTTTTAGATTTGATTTAATGCATATATGTAATATATTTATATAAATATATAATCCACTTAAAATTGTAGGCCTAAGTAGTAAAAGTAATTTCGCCAGCTAGAAAAGAGTTGTAATAACATTGGATATAGTTATAAGATAGTTCACTCATTTGAATAGTAAAAGTAACAATATTATCAACGAGATTAGTGAAAGTGGTAGAAACAACAACGAGAGTAGTGAAATAATCAATATTAATGTGGCAATAGTGAAAGTAACAATAATTACGGCAGGAGCGGTGAAATTATCAATATTAATGCGGCAGTAGTGACAGTAACAATAATTACCGCGGGAGTAGTGAAAGTAACAATGATTACGGGCAAGTAGTGAAATGTTAATACTATTGTTTCATTAATAAGAGTAAAATATTTATAGCGGGAGTATTGAATTTGTCTCAAAATATATTTCATCGTAATTTTAGGATATGTCATAGAAAAATATATTAATGATAAATTTATGGGCTATGCAACTTTAAGTAATTTTATTTAATGAAAAAAAAGTTTAATGGTAAGTAGACATAGCTCGGACGAAGACGGGCACCAATACTAATATAATCCTTATATTCAGATACAATAATTTTTTTTAGCAGCCATAAAAACAGGTTCCTTATATAAAGCACACCTGCATCTTGGAGAAAGTAGATAAATTGTGTCTTGGAGATTCATCCCCTTGGCTATGATTCTTCTTGGAAATGACCATTCTCCATTTCTCCATTTCTCATGCACATGATGAGCAGAGGAGTACCTGCAAAGCATAGGTGTAAAATGGGCGCATGATGGTTTCTTAAACGAGTAAAGATTACACTTCTTAGGATGAGCTGAAAAAATGAAAGGCTGATGGTCATTAGAATCCTTCTGAGCTGGGGAGCAAGTAAAAGTAGCCTTATGATTCACCAAAGAGACATAGACGCTTGGATCATTATCAACACCCCTAAGGTTATCTTGAGGGATATGAGTACGGAGGAAAAAAATTATCACAGATTGAAGACGCACTTGAAGTCATGGTCTCAGTAGAGGACGCGTTCAAACTTCCGCTAAGAAAGACGGGTTTCACATTGATAATATGAGAATGAGTCATGTCTTTCATTGCCCCCATCATCTTAGATTTCCACTTTTTAGGACTTCTCCACTTTTTAGGATTTCCCCTGAGGATGTGAATCTGATCCGACCCCAAATTGACCCGAATGCATTCAATGCGACCCGAATGTTTATTATCAAAAACTGATTATTATTCTTAAATAACTTTAAAAACCAACCCAAAAATAACACACACTCAAAATAACTCAACCCAAACTAACCCAAATTCTTGCAAACTCAAATAACTCGAACCCGACCATATGATGGACCGGTCTACCTAGACCCAAGATTTTTGTAAGGTTTTCTTTGGGAGGCTTGGCCTTGATTGACCACATAAGAGGTGCCTTCTTACCATCCTTGGGATGGTACTAGAGAGAATAGAGTAAACAAAAGAGCAAGCATAGCAAAAACATGGCTTGTGTTGGTGCGAAAACCCCATACACACACAAACACAACATTTGGGGTTTTCACCCAATTTTTCCCAATTCAAGTAGCTCAATTCTTTCACCATCTTCCCGATTTTTATTATATCCTTGTTCAATGAATCACAGCCGTTTATTTTATGGGTCGTCGCTTAATCTAAGCCGTTCGTTTCTCCGTTGCCGTGCTGCCACCCCTGGCCCACCTCCGGATGATGAATCCCGTCAAATTGGTATAATCCAATCCAATCCTTTCTTCACTTTAATATTTAGTACAGTAATTGTTTTGTTGGTTTTGATGCTATGTTTTGGTTAATTGATTTGAATTCGATTCTTTTGTGGTTCAGTAGTTGATTGATTAGTATTCCCTCGGTCCCAATCATTTGTTTACGTTTTGTGAATATGAGTATATTATTTTAATCGTAGGTAAATAATGATTGGAACCGACTGAGTACTATAATGCAAAATATTGTGCTGCATTCTTTGATATGAGATGACAATTACAACAACATTATCCTAGTGCCTTAAGTGACACTGCAGATTGTTGGGTAACAAAGCGGTTGGATATACGCAATCTTACCCGTGTGTTGCTAACACACAGAGGCTGTTTACCACTGACTCAAAATGATAGCTGCCATCAACAGTTAAAGGAAATGTAACCATGTAAACAATGGATCTTTGGCTCCATTATTAACTCGAAAAGGCTCCTGTTATCAAAACCTGATGAAGAATGCTCATCGGTGGGCTATTTCTTGATGGGAAGATTAGACATTCTAATGAACCATTTTATTTAACTTATTACTCCCTACGTCTCTCAATCATTTGTTTATCTCCGATTAAAATACTCCTCACAGAGAATATATAAGGTAAAGAAATGATTGGGACGGAGGGAATACATATCAAAGAGAAAAACACCTCCTTCCTTTTTTCTTTGTTGTAACAACTTAACAGAAATCATATCAAAAAAATTGCATGAAACTCCATATTCTAGAAAGTTGTACAAAGTGCATTAGTTCTATTTTACTTAGACGCGACTGTAAGTGTCGGTCACATATGTACTCCTATATTAAAGTGATGATCCTAACTACTGTTTGCCTAAATTGAAGTGTCTAAGTACTGAGTCGTGATAGAAGAGTGTCATGTTGACATGTGATACGGAGAGCTCCACTTGAGGGTGGGGAAGGGGTTTTGAGATTATGGAAGGGATTTCTTATGGTAGAAGTAAGCAAATGGACAAGACACGAGCAGTCGTCTTCTTTTTAGTCCATGAAAGGGCAGATGACTACTTGGCTTTTAGCTAGTTACTCCCATTACTTCCCAGCTGGATTAGAAACATGAATATATATTTGAGCTTTCCTTTAGGTTCCAAAATGGCAAAATCCTTTGTTATCATCAATTAAAGAGTATTTGATGGATGCGATGTTGGGCTGTAAAGGATATAAAACTCTAATGGATCAATGAACATATGTTGTATAGTATTATAAGCTAACCAAAGATTTATTTTTAACAGTATCCATGGCTCCCATAATTTCTTACGAATTTAATTGAAATGTTTGCGGTCACTACATCATAATTACTAATCATTAGTAACAAGATTTTCGACTTTTTAGAAAGTTACCTGTGTAAGTCGGTTTACATTCAGAAGAATATAAGAACTAAAAGAACTCATGTATCAGCACTGTACTATTTCGTCTAATATAATACCTTTGTCTTGTATCAGGTAAGACAGCAACATTTTCTAGGCTATGGGATACAATGCAAATTTTCTTCGCCGTCTTTTTCTGGATGTCTCTGTTTTTCTGGGCATCTGCTTCAGATAGGAATAATTTAAGCAGAGGAAACAAGAGAAAATAACTCGGAAAAAAATTATCTAATGTACATATTATGTTATTCATAGCTTAGAGAGGGTACTATTGAAAGCTCCCTTGCTTGCCTTTCCTGTTCATATATGTATAATATTTGCACTTGATACTTTGATTAGCACAACAAAGATGTATTAGTAGTACATTATGCCACAGTTTGGACTAGCAAAATACCAGAATACTTGGCAGCATGATTTCTTGTTTTCAGGGGAATTGTCCTGGTTATTATGTGTATCGAAACTTGCCCTTATTGCTTTTGAGATTGTGCCGATTTAGATGTCTGTTTCCAGTTATCATGCCCGTCAGATTAATTATGTTCCCTCCTTTTCTTTTTCGTGCACATAGGACGAGTAACCTGCTTTTGAGTTTCCACGCAGACCGAGATTGCACATCGGAATGACCGTACCGGGTAACCTGCTTTTGAAGTCTAAACCCGTCATCTATCTCAACTCTGAAAGCTGAACAGCAGAAACAGGCGCATCTGAAATGTAGCTAGCATTGCGCGACAGCGTCTTGCACCTATCATCTAACCCAAACATACTCGAATAGATACGAGATGTAGATTGAGAAGGAAGAGGAGGCATATTCACAGGACACAGACCTTCGAGCATTTGCACAACTCTAGTCATAGACGGCCTAAGCGATACATCGTCTTGTATACACCAAAGAGCAGCTTTTATTGCTGTCGAAACCCTTTCATCATTCTGATAATCCAGTACTAACCTAGAATCAACTATTACATTCAATCTCCTTTCTTCCATCATTTTAAAGGCATAAGACGGCAAATGCGCCTTCTCGTTGGTTTCACTAGGGTCGTAGTTCTTCCTCCCACTGATAATCTCGAGCATAACCATTCCGAAACTGTAGACATCACTCTTCTCTGAGATGGTACAGTTTGTGATCCACTCAGGTGCCAAGTATCCCCTTGTACCCCGTAATGTGGTTATCACTTGGCTTTGTTCTCGACTCAGCATCTTAGCCAAACCAAAATCAGAAACTTTGGCAACAAAGTTTTTGTCAAGCAGCACATTTTGTGGTTTTATATCACAATGTATAATCTTTACATCACACTCTTCATGAAGATAAGCCAACCCTTTGGCCGTTCCCAGGGCGATATTGAACCTTGTTTCCCAATCTAAGGTCCGACCTTGATGGTTCTTTTTGAAGATCCATTTATCTAGCGACCCATTTTCCATGTACTCATATACAAGAAGCCGATGGTGAGCACCCTCGGCACAAAACCCTTTCAACTTGGCCAGGTGAACATGATGAATGCTTCCGATGATGCTAACTTCGGCTCTAAATTCTTTCCTTCCTTGGCCAATTCCCTCGAGCTTTTTAACAGCCACTTTGATCCCGTCACATAATTCGCCCAAGTAAACAGACCCAAATCCGCCTTGACCAAGTTTCACTAAGAAGCTTTCCGTTGCAATTTGCAAATCATTATATCCATATCGAACAGGAACTCCTGTGATAATATCGTCGAAGTTTTCTTCATCTTCATCCGAACCCTCTACCGTAGGGGATTCCAACAAGAATCTATTATTATTTTCGCGATAGAACCAAATTCCACAACCAATAAGGCTAGATACAATCAATAAGGTTCCGATAGCTATGATAATTATAACAACAATGGATCTCACATCCACACCATGGTCATGGGGAAGTAATCCTCCATGATTTCCACCATGAATGACCTTAAGAGACAAGTAATACCCCTTGGAACCAAATCCGGGATGTCGAAGGCTCCCTATTTCTTTAAACATGAAGCAACTCCTCGAATCGTTCGCATAGAACATTGCCGTGCAAGAACAATTACTAATACAAGCACTTCTGCAACCACTTAAACTTGATATTAGCTGTGGTTTTGTAAATGCTAGTGATGGATAATCAAACCTAGTTCCGACATCCAAGAGTCGAACCAAACTGGCGGAAACATTACAATTAGTTGAGACCCGAGGCATACAATTAGGAAAAGAATTAAGGGTTTCAGGACAAGTACAGAGATTTTCCATGAAACAAGATTTGTAAGTGTCACAAGAGGAAGGAGTGCTACATGTTCCAAAAGGTATTTTAGTAGACTCTGCTGTTTCTGACCTTCCCTTAAGAAGATTGAAGAACTCTAAAATTCCGCTTGAGCCCAAGACGATGGCCCATAAGGCCCGTGAATTCAACTGTTCTGAGACATTGAATTCCCACACCAGTTCTCCTGTTTCATCATAAGAGTTCCAAGAATTACCCATCAAGGTTGAATATGACACTTTCGACCCTGATTTTCTGATAACCTTCCTTGTGTCATTTGACATAGACCAGTACACCTGTCGAGTTTCATACCCGGCATATAAAATCAAGTCACCTGACTCCATCTTGAGATAATAAAAGAGGTTGTTCGGATAACTCATAAGTCTCATCCCTTCAGAAAACCGTTGACCCGAGAGAAGGGTATCAGAAGGGTGATCAAAACTTTGCCATATGACTGTGTTGTTTTCGCTGAGTATGACGAGATTTCCAGTGTCTTTCAACTCCATAGAGTGAACCCCTTTTCGAGAAGTGTAGGTAGACCAAATGACATTTGTAGTGTTTGATAAATAAGCATTGCCATCTTTATCAAACACAAATTTAGCAGAATTATCAACAAGAAGACCTCTATTAGCAGTCCAAGTATTAGTGGAGCTAAAAATATGCATAATAACTAGAACAAAAAGGGGTGCATCTACACTACTGTAAAACCCAAATGAAAACATTGAGTTATTTGACAGTAAAAACATGCCATTCTGATTTATGTACTGTTTATCAGTTGCTTCGAAACCGGGCATTATTTTGGTAACTTGTTGAGGAGTTGAATTTGAAAGAGGAATTGAGATGAAAAGGAAGGTGGTAAATATCAAAGTTTTCATATTTCAATGGACTTTAAGGGGAGCAAGATGCAGGAGTTTGATAATGTGCATGATTTATAATAGTTCAAATAGCTGTCTCTTCTGAAATGAGCAAGATTGTTTCTTGCACAAATTATCATGTGAAACATTTACTCGAATATCGAAGTGATTCTACATGTATAACAGTAACTTTTGTAATATAGGATTGACCACAAAATTCGATTATCGGAGCAATATCCGATTTCCGCTCCGTATTCGATACAATGTTTTCGATATCCGATTCGAAAATTAACCTTGGATCAGTTATCCGATAAGATGTTTTGTTTATTAATGAATATGGATATATATTAGCTTTAAAATATTGGGTTTTTTCATGGGAATAATCCATCCTATGCCTTCTCTTCTCATATTAATCTATTCTAACGTTTAACTGACAATAATCTCATCTTTGAACTCATTTAACTCGTATTAGACTAGTAGAAGGGATACCTAAACAACCGGTATCCCTTGTGTTGATAAAGCTGTTAACCCTTTTAACACCCTTCTAATTCAGTTCAAATCAGTCAAAACAAAAACCCTAACTTCATTTTCCCCAATTCCTTTCAATTTCTTAATCAATGAAAATCTAGATTGATTTCCCCCAATTTGATTTCCCCTTTTTGTTACTTGCGATCTCGCATATCTTGGCTATCCTTCAGTATTTCTGAATGTGATGAGCAACGTCTACTCACAGTAAAAAATGGCGTGCTACTTCCACCTCCATTTTCTTACTTTTTTCTTCGTAATCTCAAATCAACAATTTTCGGTCACCACTTAATTGTTCTTTCGAAATGCGCTTGTATGTTTTCAGCATTGTATGTTCATCAATGGCGTCGGAATTCAACTCGGACTACAATAACTTCATTGAAGTTCAATCGACTTAGACATTACCGCAAATATCTCGTTTTTACTGCTTGTAGTTCCGATGATTCTAGTGTGCGAACAACGAATTCAATCTGGCAGCGATGTTTCTGAAATTAATTTGAATAATCGCTTTAATTTGAAGAAAAAGGGAGGAATAAATTGGGGATCAAGAAGGAAATAAAAGAAAGAAGAAGAAATAAGAGCAAGAGTAAACTGAAGAATTGAGGAAATGAAGAATCAAAAATTGAAGAAATAAAGATGAAGATGAAGAACCGATACTGTAAGATATGAATATGAAGAACAAACACACAGAAAAAAAAATGAATAATGGTCACCTGTTGAGATACCGGCACTAGCAGGTCAAAAATGGGGTTGGTCTAATACGAGTTAAATGAGTTCAAAGACGAGATTATTCTCAGTTAAACGTTAGGATAGATTAATATGAGAAGAGAGGACATAGGATGGATTATTCCCATGAAAAAACCCTAAAATATTTGGATATCTGATTTGAAATTCTATTTTTCTATTAATTATTCTTGCATTTTATCATCAATTTTTAGTTTTATGAGTTTATTTAGAAGATGATACTTGTAACATGGTTTATCTATTATTTTTGAAAATGTTCCATTCTTTCATATTTTATCTATTACCGCTATTTTAAGTGTAACTCCATCTGTCCCGATCATTTGTTGTCCTTTTTCATTTTAGGGTGTCTCAGTCAATTGTTGTCCTTTCTATTTTAAGAATGAACTTGATAAGCAATTTGATCATTCATACTCAATTTGATCCAATTGGCCCCCTCCTATTTTCTTGGTCTTTGTGTCAAAACCAAAGAATAAGAATTTACCGGGACGGAGGGAGTATTAAACTAGACACTTTATATGACGCAAGAAACTAAAAGAGGGTTAAAATGTAAGAATAACATGTAAGTGTACATAAATTAAACTTTCTGTTGAGATCATTGTAGCAGCAAAACAAAGCAGATTAGGTAAGATGGGGAATATGATACTGTTTCAAAGTTAATCATGGTAGTAAATTCTAAAATATGGATATCCGCATTCGAAATATTGAATATCTGAAATATTTGCATAAGAAATGAATATCTTATTTTTAGAATTTTTAATTTTAAAATCTGATCCGAACTAGCACTTTAGATTAGATGTCTAACCCGTGCTCAACTCTAGATGGGGTGCAATTAGTAGACTATACAACCAGTTGTATACATCTGGTTGTATAGATTTCGAGCTTTATAATAAAAAATTTGAGCTTATATATACATTTTATGAGCTTTATTGGAAAGAATATGTGCGTCTTTATAAAAATATTAAACTCAATATATTATAATGAAACTCAAAAATAATACATATAAGCTCAATTAGATTTTAATTTTGACACCTAACAAATTAAAATGTAACTCAAAAATTTTAAAAGCTCAAAAAGATTGCATATAAGCTCAAGTAGATTTGTATTGGATGTACCATACTCATATACAAGATGTATAGTCTTATTTGTGGATGCGGTGGGGGCGGGGGGGATCTGAGGGGGTGCAAGTAGACCTATCAAAAGGGAAATCAGGTGAGTGGGTTAAGCGGTTAATTCGTGTTCGGGGGTAAATACGAGTCCAGTTTGTAAAATACTGTTTTGTAAAACACGGGTTTCGAGTCAGGTTAGGGTCAGAAATGGCGTAAGGTTAACTCCCTTTTTTCATATGTATGTTAGTTTCAATAATTTTAAGGGTAAATTAAATTTTACAGCCTTATAAATATCACTTTTCAAAAATTACTACCTTATAAAAAAAACTCCTAAAATTACTACCTTACTAAGCATTAGTGTATACAAATTGCTACCACCTCTCTTTTCCAGTATGTTTTTATGTTAGATGACAAAAATACCTCTAGAATTAAATAAATTGTTCTCTTCTCACATATTCTAAAACACACTTTACCAAAAAAAAACAAACCCAGTAACTCTTTACTTACTCCTCCTTTAACCCAGTAAACACATTCCTCTCTATAATTTTTCTATCTCCACCAAATAATCAAATTGAGGGCTAAATTTCTCCTCTGATTTGTCGACAAAGTATGTATTCCTAACTTCTTGCTATTTAATCCTCTTTTTTGTTCAATATTAATGATGTTGAAGATCATATTTGTGTTTGAAATGAACCCCGATTAAATCCTTTGAATTGGAACCCTAATTTAATTTGTATTTAGAATATGAATTAGGTTTCCTAAATTTTCTTGATACATTGACATTTCCCTAAAAGTTAGAAGCATAATAAGAACCCTAATTTTAGTTTTCCTACTTAGAACCCTAATTTTGTTATTGTTGCTTAATCGCTTGTTATTGTTGTTGTAGATGGCTGTTTTGTTCTTTAATTTTGTTATTGTTACTTAATTTCTTGTTATTGTTGTTGACTTGTGTAAGATATTTCCATAGATCAAATAAGTATTATATTAATATTTAATTAAGTTATTTTATGAAAATTAAGTTGGTCCATTGTATGGTGGAATTTACCTAGGATTCTGTTTCCACTATTATCTCCCATAACTTACCACTCACAATTTAGGAAACTGTTCAGTTGACTCTTTAATGGCAAGAGTCTATATAAGGGGAACATATTTATTCTGATTAAGGTTCACCAAGCCTACCTTATTAAGAAAATACACCATCTAAATTGTGAGGCTGAGGGATTGGAAACCAAGTCAGATTTGGGGCATAAGGAATTGGGTTATTCAATAAGACAGATCAATTAATTCAAGCAATGGCTTGAGGTAAGTAATCGATCTCTTTTATCGCTTCCGCATTCAGTTTATACATGTTCATTATGAGATTAGAACATGTTAATTTTAGACTATAAAACTTACAGTTGATATCAGAGCGAATAATCGCCTCTGCCTTGCTTGATTAAGATTTTCATTGTCTAAGTTGAATCTTTCGTATTCAATAATTTTTGCCTTACAATTCACAATTTATATGGCTGCGACTTTACGTGGATATGCTTTTGATTCCTTGTTTGGGCATTCTGTTCTGCGAGCATGTTCACCATGTATTGAATATTTAATTGATTGTTTTCTTAAAATCACGGTGGCTCCTTCTTCTGAAAATCCATATGCCCATGTTTTGTCTTGTATTATTGGTTTGTTAATATGAGCAATCTCAATTTACGGTTAATATTCTAATATGTTGTATAACTGTATAAGTATGCGGCTATTGCGGGTATATTAGCTTCTCTGTTTCATTGAGTATGCATTGGTTTGGTCTTGTGGAGAAGTTGTTGTACATATGACGTCTCGTATGCTTTTTACTCCAAATTATTTTCTCTGTGTATCCGTATTGAATTAGACCAGTTATGTTTTTGGTCAATAAAGTTTCTATATACACTAAGCTATTAGTATATAGACTAAATGTTAATGTCGAGTGATTCAAAATTTTATTAGTTAGAGAATAGCCACATCATCTCTAATTAATCGAAATTTTATTTTGGAATCACATGTGGAAATTAGACATTATTTGTGATTAGTCGTATGTAATATAATGAGACTTATCCACATGAATCTTGTTGTATGTATTTGTATGACTAATTAGGATGATATATTGAATCTTGTTTCTTAATCTACCCACAGGAGTTAAGAGATGTATATGGTTCGATAGTATTGTCATAAAGTTAAATTTTTTATGTATCTAATTGAGTAAAACTTTAGCCCACAGGCAAGTTTTATGTCTCTAGATTCATATTTGAGCATGATTTACATTGGTAAAACATGATTAAGTTTAAAGTCTCAACTTTTGGTAATAAGCATGTTATTTATTATATTTGCAGCAATTTTACCTGGGAGTTCTACTGATGTTAAATTTGACATTCCTGAATTGAATGGTGATAACTATAAGGTCTGAAAAGAGAGAATGCTACTACAGTTAGGATGGTTAGATATTGATTATGCTATTCGGAAAAACGAACCATCTAAAGTAACTAAAGAAAGCACTAAAGAAGCAATTGATCTTTATGAAAAGTGGGAGAAATCTAATCGTCTCTCTATTATGTTCATAAAGACCAGAATGTGTGCTAGTATTCGTGGTTCTGTCGATCAGCATACTAAAGTTAAAGATCTAATTAAGGCAATCGATGAGCAGTTTGCAACTTCTGATAAAGCTCTTGCTAGTACCTTAATAATGCAGTTTTCATCTTTGAGGCTCACCGAGACTAAAGGTGTGCGTGATTATATCATGCGCATGAGGGATATTGCAGCTCAACTTAAGACCTTGGAAGTTACCATGTCTGACACTTTCCTTGTGCACTTCATTTTATGCACTCTTCCTCCAAAATATGCTCCTTTTAAGATCTCTTACAACACACATAAGGATAAATGATCAATTAATGAACTTATGGCCATGTGTGTTCAAGAGGAGGGCAGATTGTTAATGGAGGAAGGTGAAAAGGCGAACCTTACTGTTGCTTCTTCTTCAAAGAGGCAAAAGGATCACAGTAAAGATAAGGGAAAGGGAAAGATTTCAGCTGAGCCAGCCATTAAGAAGGAGTTTCTTTTGTAAAAAGAAGGGACACATAAAGATGGACTGCATTAAGTTTAAGGCTTGGCTAAAGAAGAAAAGTAATTTTCATGCGTTTATTTGTTATGAATCTAATATGGTTAATGTTAATCATAATACATGGTGGATTGATTCTGGAACTACAATCCATATTTCGAATACCTTGCAGGGTATGACAAACCTAAGGAAACCAGTGGGCAGTGAACTTTCAATCTATTCAGGAAACCAGATTAGTTCACATGTGGAAGCCATTGGGACATGCAGCTTAATATTAAGTAGTGGTTTTATTTTGCATTTGGAAAAGACATTTTATGTTCCGAATTTCTCTAGAAATTTGATTTCAGTATCAAGACTTGTACCTTTGGGATTTACCTTTAATTTTTCAGACTCTGGATTCAGTATTCTCCGAAATTCTGAAATTATTGGTTATGGTATTTTGTCTGATAATGTATATCGTCTTGAATTGCAAAATAATATCACTCATAATTCTATGCATGTCAATGCTGGTTTAAAACGTTGTATTATGAATGAGAATTCCTCTATTTTGTGGCACCGGAGATTGGGACATATCTCCATTGAGAGGGTAAAAAGATTAGTAAAGGATGAAGTACTTGATACTTTAGACTTTACTGATTTTGATACTTGTGTTAGTTGCATTAAGGGTAAGCAAATTAACATGTCTAAGAAAGGTGCAAAGAGAAGTTCTAGCCTATTAGAAATCATACACACGGATATTTGTTGTCCGGACATGAACGCCAATGATCAAAAATATTTTATCACCTTTATTGATGATTACTCACGTTATATGTATCTTTACTTACTTCATTCTAAGGATGAAGCTTTTGATGCCTTTAAATTGTTTAAGGCTGAAGTAGAGAACCTATGCGGTAAGCGCATTAAGATTGTGAGATCTGATAGAGGTGGTGAATACTATGGTAGATACACTGAGAACGGACAAGCACCTAGTCCATTTGCTAAATTTCTTCAAGAGCATGGGATTGTTGCCCAATACACTATGCCTGGTTCTCCAGATCAGAATGGTGTAGCAGAAAGAAGAAATAGGACATTAATTGAGATGGTGCGTTGTATGAGAAGTAATGTTAAACTTCCTTTATTTTTGTGGGTTGATGCTCTTAAGACGGCAGCATATATATTAAATCGGGTTCCTTCCAAGGCCGTGTCTAAGACACCTTTTGAGTTATTTAAAGGATGGAAACCGAGTTTGAGAAATATATGCATTTGGGGATGCCCGTCGGAGGTGAGAGTGTATAATCCACAAGAAAAGAAACTTGATCCAAGGACTATTAGTGGGTATTTCATTGGATATATCGAAAAGTCTAAGGGTTATAGGTTTTATTGTCCATCTCATAGTACAAGGATTGTGGAATCAAGAAATGCTAAATTTCTTGAGAATGACTTGATCAGTGGGAGTGACCTAATTCAGGACTTTGTCCTGGAGAGGGATCATCATGAAGTTCCACCCTCTGATTCAAGTGACAGATTGGTTGTCATTCACACTCCTCAAGTTCAATCAAGTATTACACAACCAGTGATAGAAATTCCACAAAATGTCGATCAAAATATGGTAGATCATAATGAGGAGGAGGTTCACCATGAGGATGAACAAGTTCCATTAAGAAGATCAATTCGTGAAAGGAGATCGATTATTCCTGATGAAGTATATCTACAAGAATTGCATTATAATATTGGAGCTGATAATGATCCTATGTCGTTTTCACAAGCCGTAAGTTCTTCAGATTCTAACTTATGGATGAATGCTATGAAAGATGAGATGAATTCTATGGCATCTAATGGAGTTTGGGATCTCGTTGTATTGCCTGATGGTGTAAAACCTATTGGGTGCAAGTGGGTCTATAAGACTAAAAAAGATTCACTTGGCAACATCGAGAGACATAAGGCAAGACTCGTTGCTAAAGGATTCACTCAAAGGGAAGGAATTGACTACACAGAGACCTTTTCTCCTGTATCAAAGAAAGATTCTTTTCGAATTATCATGGCATTAGTAGCTCATTTTGATTACGAGTTGCATCAGATGGATGTGAAAACAACTTTTCTCGATGGTGATTTAGAGGAAGAGGTTTATATGAAACAACCTGAAGGCTTCTTCTCTAAAGATGGTGAACATTTGGTTTGTAAGCTAAATAAATCCATATACGGTTTAAAACAAGCTTCCTGCCAATGGTATAAGAAATTCCATGAAGTTATTTCTTCATTCGGTTTCGAAGAAAATATAATGGATCAATGTATATATCTTAAGGTCAGTGGGAGTAAAATTTGTTTTTCTAGTGTTGTATGTGGATGATATTTTGCTAGCAACCAATGATAAAGGGTTGCTACATGAGGTGAAACAATTCCTTTCAAGTAATTTTGATATGAAGGATATGGGTTAGGCATCTTATGTCATTGGCATTAAGATCCATAGAAATAGATCTCGAAGCATTTTGGGGTTGTCTCAAGAGGCATATATCAATAAAGTACTTGAAAGATTCAGGATGAAAGATTGTTCACCAAGTGTAGTACCAATTGTGAAAGGTGACCGGTTCTGCTTGGACCAGTGCCCTAGGAATGACATTGAAAGGAACAAATGAAGAATATTCCATATGCTTCGGCTGTTGGCAGCATTATGTATGCTCAGGTCTGTACTAGACCCGACATTGCATATGTGGTTGGAGTGTTATGAGGATATCAGAGTAACCCAGGTCTTGATCACTGGAAGGCTGGAAAGAAAGTGTTGAGATACCTTCAAGGTACAAAGGATTACATGCTTATGTTTAGACGGACTGAGAATCTTGAAGTGGTAGGTTACTCCGACTCCGACTACGCTGGTTGCATAGATTCACGTAAATCCACATCAGGATATGTGTTTATGCTAGCTGATGGAGCTGTGTCATGGAGGAGTGTGAAGCAAACCTTGACGGCTACTTCTACTATGGAGGCTAAGTTCGTATCTTGTTTTGAGGCTACCTCACATGGTGTTTGGTTGAAAAGTTTCATTTCTGGGCTTAGAGTTATTGACTCTATTTGTAGGCCGCTAAGAATGTATTGTGATAATTCAGCTGCTGTGTTTATGGTTAAGAATAATAAAAGTGGAAGTCGCAGTAAACACATCGACATAAAGTATCTAGCCATCAAGGAGTGTGTTCAGTTGATGATTGCAGATCCCTTGATTAAAGGCATGCCAATTAAGACTTTCAAGGATCATGTAGTGAGAATGGGACTTGGTCCCATTTTGTAGTACATTCATTAAGTTTTTGTAAGAAACTTTTATTAAGTTGGATATTTTCTCCTTTGTATTTATATGCGCATATTTATTAAAGTTATGTTGAGAAATATCATTTTTGTTTGAACCTCGAGTAAACATGGGGTTTACTCATTAAGTTAAATGTGTGTGGTGTGAGTGACTTGATATATTGTGATACATGGAAGATTAATTCTTGCTCTAAGAGAATTCGTCGCCATGATCCATATGTTGTGTTTCTTGTTAAATGGACCAAGTGGGAGAATGTAAGATATTTCCATAAATCAAATAAGTATTATATTAATATTTAATTAAGCTATTTTATGGAAATTAAGTTGGTCCATTGTATGGTGGAATTTACCTAGGATTCTGTTTCCACTATTATCTCCCATAACTTACCACTCACAATTTAGGAAACTGTTCAGTTGACTCTTTGATAGCAAGAGTCTATATAAGGGGAACATATTTATTCTGATTAAGGTTCACCAAGCCTACCTCATTAAGAAAATACACCATCTAAATTGTGAGGCTGAGGGATTGGAAACCAAGTCAGATTTGGGGCATAAGGAATTGGTTTATTCAATAAGACGGATCAATTAATTCAAGAAATGGTTTGAGGTAAGTAATCGATCTCTTTTATCGCTTCCGCATTCAGTTTATACATGTTCATTATGAGATTAGAACATGTTAATTTTAGACTATAAAACTTACAACTTGTTGTACATGCCTGTTTTTATTGTTTAATTTTCTTATTGTTGCTTAAATTCTTCTTCTTTATGTTGTTGATGTCAGTTTTTTGTTATTTAATTTTGCTATTGTTGCTTAATTAATTTCTTCTTCTAGATGTCTATTTTTGTTGTGACTGTACTTGATGTTGTTGTTGTTCTCTGGTTTTTATATGCACATCTTACGATGGACCACAAGCCATTTAATGTCGACATCAGGTTACTCTATGGGGGCCAATTTCTATGTAAAAATGATGTCACTATATATGATACGGGTATTTTGCATTTGAAATATGGGGTGTGGAGCAATGAACTGAGTGTTAAGTTTTTAAGAGATTTAACTGAGAAGTTTGTTGAAGGTGAGTATGAACTATGGTATAGGAAACCTGGCAGGAACTTAAGTAATGGTTGAGCCATGCTTGTATCTGAGGTGGATGTAATCTCATTACTCTACACAAGGTGTCCAATGAATACATTAACTCTCTATGTTACCATTCCACTCATGCCAAGTACTTCCTCTTCAACTCTTACAAAGCAACTGTCACCAAAAACAAAAAGGCCTAATGTAGGCCTAAACCAAGCAAGCCCATTAAATACTAGCCCATCCTATTTCAGTACCCAAGTTGAGAAAAAGCTCAATTTGAAAGCTCACCCTAACCTTAATGCCCAGATGTACCAACAATATGGTTTAGAAATTCCAACAATGAATGTATTTAAAAATCTCACTTTTACAGTTCCTAGACAAAAGATTCCTTGTAGTAAGGCAAGTGATTTAATACTGAGAAAAAGCCCTAGACATCACAGATCTGAGTACTCTCAAACCACTTCAACCGCTCCTCTGATCTCAATTCCAAAAAATACCTCCAATCTTCCAAAAAATACTTCCAATATTCCAAAAAATGTTGAACCATTTATTACATCAAAGCAAGTAACAAGACCTGAGAAACTGCCTTTGAGAAGTTCAAAAAGGTATTTGGAATTTGATGACACAACTGATTTAGATGAATTGTTTGGTTTAGAGATTCTTGAAGAAGTTGTGGAAGAGGTTGCAAGTAACAGGGGTAAAAAGAAAGAAAGTGCGGCAGTGAACAAAGGAAAAGCAATGGTGGGTGTTCAAGATGTTTTAAGGGGCATAAATGAGCAGGAGGTAAGGGATAAAAAAGGAAAAGAGTTCAGTCTAAAAATAAAGGAAAGGAAAAGGTTGCTGAGTAAAGTGTGTTAAAACAGAAGAAAAAAAGTAAGCAATTAGAAAGTAAGGGGCCAAAGGTAAGGTATTCAAGCAAGAGGAAAAGAAGGGGGGAAGTTAAGGAGGTGGTTGATGAAGAGTTCATTGACTCCGATTTAAGTGACAATGATGCAATAAGTAATCCTGAATGGGTCAATGATGAATTTGATAATGGAAATGTTGTTCAGGAAGTGTTTTGTGAAAACAATGATGGTCCAATATTGGACACAGTTGAAAATAGCTTAGGTTTTGAAGTGCAACATGGCAATGGGCCATATTTGTGGGGAGTGGATGATTTGGAGATAAGGGCAATAAAAGAAATAGATGAAGAGTCAGATGAATTGAGAAGTTTGCAAGGATCTGATAACGAAGTTGATCCTTATTCATCTTTCAACAGAGACAATGACTTTAATGGAAACATTGTACTGAAAGTTGGTTTGAAGTTTGAGAGTAACGTTGATTTTAGGAAGGCATTGGTGCATCATAGTGTCCAAAATGGCTATGACTTCTTCTACAGTCACAATGGCAGTAAAAGAGTAACAGCTTATTGCAAAGATAAATGCAACTGTGCGTGGAACAGTAAGAGATTTAAGATTGGTGCTTGTACTTGTGGGGCTAAAAATCCATGTAGGTTTAAGGCTCATGCTACAAAGATGAGAGGGGATGAGACATTTCAGATAAAGACATTAAACCTTAAGCATACTTGTAGGATGTCTCAATACAATAGAAAAGTGGGGCCTGAGTATTTAGCAGAAAATTTTTAGAGTTTTTTAGGACTAATATTGATTGGAAAATAAAGTCATTTTAAACTCATGTCTTAAAGGAGATTGGTGTTCATGTCAGTTACATGAAATGTTGGTTGGCAAGGGCTAGAGCAAAGCTGATTATTTTTGGAAATGGATGGGATAAATATGGTAGAACATGGGATTATGCTGCAGTTATAAGGAAATATAATCCAGGGTCTAAGCTCCTTTGTTGTTTGTGATGGCATTGACAGACTCCCTCCATTTTTCAAAAGAATATACATATGCCTCAAAGCTTGTAAGGAAGGATTTATCAAGGGTTGTAGACCATTCATAAGAGTAGATGGGTGCCACTTGAAAGGGGTATATCCAGGTATGTGTTTGGTTGCAGTGGGGATGGATGGCAACAATAATATTTATCCAGTTGCTTGGGTAGTTGTGGAGGTGGAAAATACTGAAACTTGGACTTGGTTTCTTGAGCTATTGTGTAATGATATAGAGACAGTTCGGGGGAAGGCATGACATTCATGTCAGATAGGCAGAAAGGTCTGATTGATGCTCTTAGGACAGTGGCACCTAAGGCAGAGGTGAGGTACTGTGTTAGGCATATTTGGGCCAATTTTAAACTGAATTTTAGTGAACAAATTTTTAAGGACACATTTTGGAGGGCTGGAAGAGCATCAACCAAGGTAAAATAATTTACGTTCAAACATTTTAAAATGTTCAACAGGGCAGAGTTTATTTAGTTTAATTATACACTAACCATCTTTGTTTCCTACCTTGTATTGCAGGCAGAGTTTGATGATGAGATGGCAAGTCTAAGGAACTTATCAACTGAAGCTTGGGCTTACCTAAATGCCATACCTCCACAACACTGGCCTAGACATGCATTTCTTACTCATTGTAAGTCTAACATGTTGTTAAACAACTTATGTGAGATTTTTAATGCTGTACTTAAGGAGGTTAGAGAAAAACCTATACTTACTCATATGGAGTGGATGAGGAGGTATGTGATGAAGAGGAACTGTGATAAAAGGGAGGGAGTGGAGAAGTATGAAGAGAGACTTATGCCCTATGTAAAAAAGTACTTAGAATGGGCAAAAAAGGAGTCTAGGTTTGCAACTTTAACAAGGGGTGAGAAGGGTCATTATGAGGTTGACCTAAGAGGTGACAGTGTTGTTGTGAACTTGAATGAGAAAAAATGTGGGTGTAGAAGATGAGACTTAACTGGGTTACCTTGCCCTTATGCAATGGCTGCCATACTTGTGCAAAGAATGGAACCATAAGACTTTGTAGATGAAGCATATACTAAAAAGAGGTATGTGTTAGCCTATGGACCTGTCATTTATCCTATGCCAGGAGTAAAACATTGGGAGAGGTCTAGCTTACCTGACCCACTTCCTCCTCCATTGAGGAAGATGCTTGGTAGGCCATCAACCAAAAAAAGAAAGAAAGAGGCTGGAGAGGGCAAAATAACAGACTATGTGAAAAGGCCAAAGAAGCCTAACAAGTATGGAAACTGTGGGCAAACGGGTCATTCTAAGAGGACATGTAAGAACCCAAGTGTCCCTCCAACTAAAGAAAGACAACCTGGTGGAAGACCTCAATTACAAACAGAATGGGCAAAGGAATCAAGGGAGAAGGTGCATAAAATAAAGGCAACAAAAGAAACATATAGGAGGCAAGGAAGAAGTTCAACATCTCAGACCATACCTCAATCACCAACATCGTTCTCAACCAACTTTCCTCCAATGCTAGGCACAAGCACTTCCTTCACAGAGCTGTTGACCCAAGCAAGCTCCTCAAGGCCACTATGGAATGCTCAATACGGGATGATATAACTCTGTTGAACTGTTGACAAATGTTTTTTTTTCCGGTTTTTTCGGTTTCATGTTTTAGACTTATTTTGAACAAAGGAAATGGTGATGTATGATTTCAGTATTTGGAACATGTAACTCTTAGTTTGGTTTCAGTATTTTGTTAATTTCAGACTTATGATGAATGAATGACGACCGTGTTATGGCTTGAAATTTTGCTTGTTGATCAAAAGGAGGCACAATTTGCAGAATTATTAATAGAAAACCAGCTTTTCCATATGGAATTGCTATTACATTGCATTACATACTACCATTGCAAGTACACTTAAATGCATTGGATTACAACTCCTTACAATATTTAACTAATTAATTCAACTTGTACATACTTATTGCAATTATGCAAACAATAATAACAATGGTTAAACTTTTCAAGAATGAAAAGAAAGTGCCATCAGATAGCTGCTTCTCTTCCCTTTGTTGCTGCTGCTCTTCCCTTTGTTGTCTGACTTCATTCTTCATAATCTCAAGTTCCCCTTTAAGCAATTTTTTTTCCATCACAAGTTAATTGATGACATCTCTTTGCCAATCACATTGAATTTGATCAACCCAGTGAAAATAGTTGCATCATTTTCCCTTTTTACTTGAGTTAGATAAGACGCAAGTCTCAAAGCGTCTACCTGGATTGCCACGAGTCCAAGAGGTGCGGATAACAATGGGAATCCCATAAAAGCATACCCTTGAATGGCAATTGACATTATTCAATGAGCTTTGTGACATTTTTCTGTACATACCAATCAAAAATTGGAAATTAAGAACCCTAATTTACTTAGAAAACATAAATTAATTATTAATTAATACAATGAAAGTAAAGAAGAAAGGAGGATAACTGACCTTTTCAGATGGTATGTTAATTGAGGGTATGCTTGAAGAAAATTATGGAGCAGATGAAGAAGATGGTAAATTAAGAAGAAGAAAGGAAAGAGATGGGTAAAAGAAATAGAAAGAAGAATAGGGGTAATTTGGTCACAACTTTTTAAGTTATGGAGGAAAATTTCAAATATAGACGGAATATTCTCTTTTAGGTGACCGGAAAAGAGAGGTGGTAGCAATTTGTATACACTAATGCTTAGTAAGGTAGTAATTTTAGGAGTTTTTTTTATAAGGTAGTAATTTTTGAAAAGTGGTATTTATAAGACTGTAAAATTTAATTGACCCTAATTTTAATTGTAAACATATAGTTATTGTTAATTTTCATAAGGGTTATTTAATGAGAATACTCTAAACTATTATGGTCCTTCTCAAAATACTCTATACTTTAAATTAACTACGAATACTACCAACTAATACACCCCCTTCTATCTAATAGAATTGCTCTATTTTTTACCGGATACAACAGGTAAATTGTTAGGCGGGCCCACTTTTTTGTTTATTAAGAACTTCATCTTCTTCCTTTTTTTAGTTGTTAATGGATACTTACCAAATTTTCCTCATATATAAATTCATCTCTTATACCGTTATATACTGCCATTTCTCCCATAAATAAACGGGGTATTCATTGTGGTTATATGTAGACAATGTTCATCGCAAACAAAGAACCGAATTATTAGACGGATGCAAATCAGAACCCGACACACCACAGAACACATGTTTCGGACTCTGACCTACGTTCTCCTCATCTGGTGCCATAATCTCCATCTTTATTGTCGCCAACATTGCCTTTATATCGATACCAAGTCAGTAGAAGAGAAAGATGAATCTGAAGATGGCTTAAAGAGTTCGGCCAAGGCAAATTCTGGTAGGAGATGATCAAAAATTGAAGGAAATGAGTTTGGTCTATTTTTTCTTGGTTTTTCCACCACCACTTAGTGCAACACAACAATTACCCATAACTACAAACGGATACTTCCGTCTTAAACTTGAATTTACAAACTACGAAAACATAACTTTAACCTCCAAACTTATTTTTTCCAGATCTATCGACCAAAAGTACCTAACTTTTTGCCTTCAATCTAATCAGAGCCTAACTTTCTTCTGTATTCTCAATTCTCAATTTTTATCAAATACCCTGTAAAAATTACATGAAAAACTCAGCAAAAACCAAACTTTATTCAGTTCCCCTCAAATTTAAGCACTTCTCAGATAATATTTGATGAGGAAAACACCAAAGAAACAATCTTTTTTTAGTGTTTTTCAATTTTATTCACTACCCATAAAAGATTAATTGAAAGGTGAAGAAATAAGAAGAAGATCTGATAAGAGAAGCAATCAAATTAAAAATTGAAGGAAGGAAGACGAAATGGTAAAGGGAATGTAAAAGAGAGTAAAATGGAATTATGAGTCTATGACTGAATAATAATTAGTAAAACGGTTTTTCTATCCTATGCCCACTAGGCATAGGATAAGAAACTCAAAAAGGAAAGAATTAATAATTTTCTCTTGTAAAGTGATAGGATATTGCAATTTACCATAAAAACATCATTAATTATTTCCCTTTTCGATTTCTTATCCTATGCCTAGTGGGCATAAGATAGAAAAATCCTTAGTAAAAAAAGGATTTTAATCCAGGGTTACCGGTTGAACAGGTAGTCTTTCCATTCGTTCTATCATGCGGGGAGGGGTGTACTAGTTGGTAGTATTCCTAGTTAATTTAAAATATAGAGTATTTTAAGAAGAACCCTAATAGTCGAGTGTATTCGCATTAAATAACCCTTTTCATAATTATCTAGTTTATTTTTCTATAATTTTCATAGTTCGGTGCAAATTGTGCATTGACAAATGTGTAAAAAAGAAACGGTGTATTTGGATTTGAATGTGGGGAGTATTAGTACGAATAAGTAATTTTTGTCTAATATACTTAGGGTAATGATAAATACAGCCCTAAATTACTTCCCAAAATGGAATTAAATTAGGAATTTATGACACAATTACTCGTAAATTGATGTCATTAATGCTTGATTTAAGTTTTTGATTTAAGGGTGCATTTATCATTTTTATATATATATATATATATATATATATATATATATATATATATATATATATATATATATATATATATATATATATATATATATATATATATATATATATATATATATATATATATATATATGGGCGGGTTCGGAGTCGAACGAGTTACGGTGTATGTAACTGCATTTAACTAGCTTATTTATACCTTTTTTTTTTTTTTTTTTTTTTTTTTTTTTTTTTACATTTTATAACATAACTAGATACACTTTTTCCAAATTAAAATTATTGATACACTTTTACACTTTTTTAATACTAATTTTTTGCGGATACATTTTATATTCTTTTGCGGATACACATGTCATTATAGCCACATCTTATCAAACTTAGATACACAAGTCGTTAAACCCAGATACACATCTTATCAAACCCAGATACACATGTATCCGACACAAGTTAGTTCCTCCGGATACACACATTGATTTGTGTATCTAGAAACAGTAGGTTGTGTATCCAGGGGCATTGCTTTGTGCACCCACCTCCAACCACCACCGCCGCCACCAACGCACACCCCAACTCCGACCACCACCACCAACGCTGACGCTAACACCACTGGACCACCAGCTAAACCGAATCACCCCCTCCCCACCACCACTAATTACTCTGGCGAAAATACTCCTCCTCACCCAACGACCACCATTCTCCATATCACCATTTTACACCGTCGCCGATCACCATTGATTATAATTTCCTAATCTGGAATTTTATTTTCAATCAAAGTTTTCAGAAATATACCAAAAAACAAAATGGAAAAAGAGCATAATGTAAAATGGGTTTAATAGGGAAGTGGATTTCGTGAGAGGTCGCCGGTGGGGATGAAACCCCTAATACCGCCGTCGAATTAAGCCACTAACGGTCCATGTCGTTAGGACAAGAGAGGAAAAAGGGAAGTGATTCGCCGCCGAATTAAATCAGTAGCTCAGTGGCCAGCGTCATATGGATCAGTGACTGAGATAGGGTAGCGGTGGCGGTGGCAGTGGATAAATATAAGGGAGGTCAGATATGATTTGTGTTTTGGGAGAAATGATATGGTTTGTGTTTTGGCGGAGGATACAATGAGGAGCCAGGGACTTAATTTCTTTTTTGAAGGGATAATAGGGAGTTCGTACGGTTCGCACTATAATTTGGTTCGTAGAGGATCCTGATTCTATAGTTAATGATTTGATATAGAGCAAATTAAACAAGGATAGGCAGTCATATTGTTGTAGAGGACAAAGTAGAGTAAAGAGAAGTTCATATTGTGCTTTGTTCCTGATACGAAAATTTTGATTGCATTTATCAATTATATATGCTAGAAATTTTATCTACCTATAATTAAAAACATAGATTAAGCAAGGCATGTTTTATTATTAGTATACGCTTAATCATATTGTGATTTGATATTACATTAAGTTGATGTAAATTTAGTACGCTAAATGATGTCCATGACCTTCACCTAGTAACTGAAATAATATAGACACTAAAAAGATTGTTGCTAGTCATACAAAAGATACTAAAGACTCATTCACTAGCTATTATTGTTCCTGACCTGAGAACTGACATTGGAAGTTCATTTGCCGTACAAATAAGGGTAATTACTCTTTCTATGTGTACTTGATAACCATAAAAATTTCTTAAAGAAATTATGTTTCAATAATATTGTGTACAATTGCCATATCATTAACGCAATTATAGCTTAATCATATCATACTCTGATATGTTTTTCAATTAGATCAGTGCATGCAAAGAGGATGTTAATTGACTACGCGTCTATGCCCAGTGAGTGTGCTCGAGCTAGTTTTAAATGACTCTTTAATTTTGTGATAATGTGAACAATATCAGAACCATTAAAATAAAATACCACAAGTCCTTAGAAACAATATCACATTTTTGTTATTAATGTGTTAAACTTACTACTGGCATTATGTTTTTGTTCTTCATTTTCAACCTCTTATTAGGTTTCTCTTTTGATAAATCCTATAAATAATTATCATCAGACATGAAGGTCACTCTTAGATCCCCACCATTTTTCAGCATTCTGAATTCTCGGCAGGTAAAAAAATGTGTTCATTCATCATTGATAAATCAAAATCAAGTTCTTCGGCATTGTAATGCTGACTCCTTGCTTAAATCCTCGACTTTCCTGACAACCTTATTGGCTAATAACGGTCTTAGGGAAGGAGGCGTGGAACAATAAGACATCGCGAGCTGAACCAACTTAAGGGCACGATCTTACTGATCACATTTGGTAAGTAGATTTCCCGAGAATCCGAGGAATTGTAGTTGACAAGTTCTTTGCCGATTAATAGTTATAGTAAGACGATTCCTAGACTGTTTATATCAGTACATTCACAAGAGTCTTCATTTTTTATCAGTTTAGGAGCTCTGTAACCCTGATTTGTAGAAGCCTTGAGCATTTCTTGTCCGATAATTGGCTTCAGAAGTAGATGAAGGCCGTAATAAGATATTGTGGACATGGGGCCACGGGGGCGCTTGGGAAACATGCGTTTGCATTTGTGGAGTCGCCACCAATTTTTATGGGAAATTGGAACCGTTCGAATACCTCGTGTCATGTCAAGACACAAAGTAGTGACATGAACACCAAGAACTCGTTACCCTTAGCATTCTATGTCTAGAATGACTCTCGTGGATGCCAATGAACACGGATGTTCACAGAGATCTGGAGTAAGGGGTGAGGGTACGTATTAGGAAGCTCTTTTGATCGAACACCTAATCCCGCCCGCCTCGATAGCGGCCTCTACTAATGATTAGGAAAAATTGTCCATACTCGATATATTGTCGATTATATGCATGCAATGCAACATCCAAGTTTTAATCCTAGCATGTGAAGATTAGACTAAGTCGGTGAACACGTAATTTAATCATGCAATTGGGTCAAAGTAGGATTTATGTTCAATTACATGTGAAGACATACAAATGATACAAAGAGATACAATAAAGAAAATAAAGAAAATTACAATAATTAAAATGGGTTTAGCGATTTATGTCAAAAATACCTTTAAAATGGATAATTTGAGAAAAAAAGAATAAGCAAATAAACGAACATGAATTAGGGTGATAATACGGATAATAGTTAATTATACGTAAGCTAATTAATCAGGTCAAGGCAGAACGGAAGTTCAGAGACAGAAATCAACCTGGAACAGGCGCAGCAGGACTGCGCCCTTTGGAAGAGGCGCAACAGTTGCTGCGTCTGTTCCAAGGGTGAGTTCTGGCTGTGAAGCCGGAATTGCAAATTGTTAATATTAATTGGTGATTTTAATGATCGATTAATATATTTACTCGGATGGAAGTGATTTAATTGATTAATTACATATGAACGAGTCATAAAAGCAATAAAACATGGATGAGACGGAATTAAGATGAATTATTTACATGAATGAAAGATTGATTAGTGACATGGGTGAACTAAATAGGCTAAACATGATGAATTAATGACAAATTAATGACGAATATGACGATGAACAGATGGAAATATATCAAAGATCGAATTCCAGAAACTCAATATGAAGGAATTGAATTTCTACAACCCGGATTGACTTTAATGACGAAAACCCGCTAATATGAGATTATAAGGGATTTAAGTCGGATTTTAATGATGAATTAAACGTGTTAATGATGATGAATAATATACATGTGAGATGATTACGTTATTATATCAAAGAATTAAAGAAAACAAACGAAAACAAATAAAAGTTGACGAATTATAGAGGACGAAGGAAGAAGAAAGGAAGCAGGAATTGCGGCAGCCTCACGAAGAGGCGCAGCAGGTACTGCGCTCCTTCGAAGAGGCGCAGCAGTTGCTGCATCCTTTCTTGACGGTTATCTTCTGGTAATCCATAAAAAGGGTTTTAAACGAGGTTTTATAAATCGGTTTTAAGAGGTAATTTCGACATAAACCTTACATTAATGATACAAAAAAAGTAAAGAACAATAAATAAAAGAGAGATTTAGACCCTCAGACTTACATGTTTGACGAAACGAGATGAACTAAGTTTATGATTAGTGATGCTCGACTCGAATGTAATGAAAGTGCCCTCGTAAGAGGAAAACGATTAAGATTAATTAAGTTGATTAGTTGTGGAGTTGGTCAAATTGGTCGGTCATGCAAACGAGGCTGGTACTCAGAAAGATCCGACCTTACGTGGTCAAATGTTCAAGCACGTAGACGCCAAAAAGTAAGAACGTGGTCTAGAATGCAAAGGGAGAAGAGAAGGGCGGACACTCGCGTGAGAAATATGAGGAGCGAAGGCTCCTATTTATACTAATCACGTGAAGGAATAGGGTTTTCGGAGAGACTTTGGAAGTGAATCTCGGAAATATATGAAAAAGATACGAAAAAATACGCAGAAAAGGGCCTGGGAAGAGGCGCAGCAGTCACTGCGTCTCTTGGAAGAGGCGCAAAGACCGTTGCGTCTGTTTCGTGTGGTTTCCTCCTGCGGAAGAAAGATTTCCGTGTTTAAGTTAATAACGGGATAATTTGGTTTTCCTTCATATTTTGTATGAATATTACGGGAAATTGTTTACCAAAGATTAAAACATTGTGAAATATTTATAAAATATGGAATAGAAATATTCGGAACATTACAGAACATTCTGACTCGGGATTTAACGGTTATCAGAAAATGAAGACGGTTTTAGGCACAGACTCCAAATGTACTCTAATTACTGTCAAAACGACCGTATCGGCGCGTAGATGACAACTAAGAGGTAGACATCAGTGTTTGAGCAATCACTTGACGATAAACTTACGAACTGTCACAAATCGTTCCGCGTACCAAACATGCAGCCCAATCATCACCGGGTGGTTTGCGGGAGGTGTCGAAATGAGGTATCTATAGAGCCCCCACTTTGACTGAGGCTTGGACAAGGCGAAAGTCAAAGTATAGCCATCAGGTCAATCGAAGATTACAACCTAACGACTATGGCGACGCGAGGCGGTTCAAGGGGTCTGAACCAAGGACCTGTCGTCGGGAACATTTTAGAGTCTGTGAACTATCGGGGAGGGTCGTTTAAAGTCCATTAGACTACGATAGGAAGCTCGCCAGCCATAAGAAGAAACCATACCTAAGATACCCCAGGGTGAAACGGGACTGAAGACGCTTCGGCAAAATTCTTTGGTCTGAAGATAACTTGGTGTCTGAAGACATTAGGAGTCACAGGGATACTGAAGAAACTTCTTAACACTTCTGAAGGCTAACTCTGAAGGCTATCTCTCTCTAAAGGAAAGGCTGAAGGATAACTCTCTGAAGGACTAAAAGGGGACTAAACTGAAAAAGAGGTTATCTGAAGGTTACTGAAAGGATTATCCTTAAGTGTCTGAAGAAAATAAAGGATTATCTGAAGGGAGGAAGGCTGAAGGAAGGATTATCCCAAAGGTTATCTAAAGGGTTGTCTGAAGGTTTTCTGAATATACGAAGGTAAGTTTCTAAAAGATCTGAAGGCTTGGACAAGGCGAAAGTCAAAGTATAGCCATCAGGTCAATCGAAGATTACAACCTGACGACTATGGCGACGCGAGGCGGCTCAAGGGGTCTGAACCAAGGACCTGTCGTCGGGAACATTTTAGAGTCTGTCGACTATCGGGGAGGGTCGTTTAAAGTCCATTAGACTACGTAAGGAGGCTCGCCAACCATAAGAAGAGATCATACCTGAGACTTATTTCTCGAGATGCTTCCGGAGGTGCATAGGAGCTAAGAGTAAGCGTAGGAGCTAAGAGGTAAGACCTAAAAGATATGTAAGGATTGGTGCTAGGGTGTGGGGCCCTAAGGAAAGCATCAATGGGAAGGAAGCCCGAATATAATTTCAAACTAAGGGGTAACTAAGGCTAGAGTGTGGGAACTCTATTGGTTTGGGAACTTCTGGAGAACGACACCTTTATCGCACTCCGCGGGGAAACAAGAAATGTAGTGAGTAGCAGGACACAGACGGGAACTGCTGGGAGAAATCTGCTTGGGTCGTCTTCAAACAAACTTCGGAAGAACTTGAGAGGGACGATTGTATGTCGTGAACTCTCGTGTTGGGAAGCTTTATCAGAAATGTATCTCCATGTCTCGAGAGGGATTGTCGATCCACTTACTCTCGCTGGGAACATAATGAGGAACTTATTTCCATGTCTCGAGAGGGATTGTCTGTCCGCTTACTCTCGCTGGGGAAATATAATGAAGGCGTGTCGAAACACCTGTGAAGGAATACCTGCTCGTTGTGACAAGAAAGGTCTTGGGAGTGATAAATAATGTATGATAGTCTGCAGTTGGCTTAGGAATGCGGGTCTGAATGAAGAATGATCGTCAAACGGACCAAAAAGATATAACGGCATTGGGGAAGAGGCGCACCAAAGATGGGCCCACAAATAACGAACTTATAACGAATTTTTGAAAACTCGTATGGAGGGAACCTTAGGAAGAGGCGTGGCAAGAGCTGCGTCTCTTGGAAGAGGCACAGCACCTGCTGCGTCTATTCCTGAGGGTGTCTTTTCTGCGTAAAAACGCGATAAACAGAGGGATTCAATTCATTTGTTCGAAATACAAATTCCTCATTTTCCCTCTCAAATCTTAACCATTTCCGCCAAAATTTGATCTAAAAGCTTGCATTCATCATGACTAATCGAGGTATGTATATCATTCTTGCATCAATCTTCTGCATTTTGCTTAATTTGGATCGAAAAAATTAGGGTTTTCAACCCAATTAATTCGAAAATTTGGGGCTTTCCCCCCAAATGGATTTACCTTGTAAAATTGGTATTAGAAACGGATAATTGGTAATAAAAGGAACACAACCATGTATTTGTTTCGAATTTTCGTTGAGTTTTGAGAATTTGAGTAAAATTGAGACGGTTTCACAGCTAAACCGTAAATTGCTTCGAAAATGGCCTTAGGATTGCCCATTTGCGTTGAAACTTGATATTTGGAATCCTTGGATGATGGGTAAACTTCCTACCATCTCGGAATTTTGGTTTGTGACGGCTTTTTCAGGACACTTTCCTAGGGCATAATCGTCGTTATAATGAAATGCTGTCGAAATTTCGACTCGAACCCATGATTAGGCTTCAACTTAGGCTTGACTTGACCTTAACTACCACATGAGTGATCGGTTTTATGAGAATATAGCTAAATATGGCGAGAAAAGAGCGATTTCAGGGTTCCCGAAGGCTCGAAAATCCCCTAATCAAGGCATGTCGTCACGTGACGGGGCCTAAAATTACTTTAACGTTGCAGGTGATGAGGCTTCTACTTCTGGGAGAGCTCCCATGGAGATAGACACTGCTGTTGACCCTTCTCGTGTTATCGAGGAGGCTTTGGAGGAGGCTTTCACCGTCGGTGTGATGGCTGCTAGGGATGAGGTCCACGAGGAAGAGGCTGTTGAGGAGGAGGAGGCCCCAAGGCGGGCCAACATTGGACGAGAAGGTCGTTAGCTGAAGGGAGCACCCGCGTGGGCTGAGACCTGGGACAGCAGGCACTTGCTTTGGGCTGCGGAGGGCCACCTGTCCTACAGGACGGTGAAGAGCTTGGTAATCTTGAATTCATCACTCATCACTCATCTTCTTTCATTTCACTTGCTCATATCTTTTCCCAATTTTTATTTCAAAACTAAAGATAGCGTTTGTTTCAAATTACGATAGGAGGCCGGGAACATCAGGTCGTTCTCGGGCTACATGACGGCGATGGAGTGTTAAGAGAGGCTGTCGGCGGAGGAGCACGCCATGATCGAGCGTGGAGAGTTCGGTGCCTTGGTGCAGGCTTGGAGGGATATCGCGAAGAGAAAGCTGCGGTCTAACCTTAGCCTGGTCCGCGCTTTCTTGGACCGATTCTGGGACACGACTTCCACTTTTCACTTTGGAGGACTACGGCATGATTTCTGGTCTGCCGTGTGGGACTGAGGTTGTGGAGTGGCCGGAGACTGCCATGAAGGTGGACTCGACCGAGGCTAGGAGGTTGATCGGCTGGAACTTGTCGCCGAAGGCTGCTACAGTGCCTGGTTTGGTGCCCAGTTCCTATGTCCAAGACTACTTTGCGAGGAAGATCCCGGCGCTGGTTGTGATTGATGGGAGAGAGACGGCTCCTACTCCCTGTACATCTGAGCAGAAGGCCCTTTTGTGGCTTTGGTGGTTTCTGTCTTCGATCTACCTCGGAGACAAGGGAGAGAGGCTGTCGACGAAGCTTCTTCCCTTCCTTTCTGACCTGAGCTCCCTAGGGCATTGGGGCTGGGTCACTGCTGGCTTTGCGGTCCTCATCCGCTTCATGAGGGCCATGGTTCGTCCGGAGTTGATAGAGAAGGGGACTTCTCCTGGTGCTGTCGGCCCTGGACTACTGCTGGAGGTATGAACCTTCATTTAGGCTATAATCAATTCTTTTCCTTGTCAAATACGAAAGATCGTCATTGACTATCTCGCTTTTATAGGGGTGGGTGTACTCCTACTTTCCGAGCCTCTCGCCCAAGAGGACGGAGCCGCTGGAGAAGGCTTATCCCGTCGTGAGGGATTGGGTGATGTGTTGGACGAGGAGCAAGCGTTCCTCTCACGGTGTCTACCGGCGGGACGTGAACGCTCTTCAGCTGGACAACGTGAGCATCTCACCTATATTCATTTTGCTTCTGCATTACTTCTTAACCGATCATAAGAATGATTCTTTGTTTGTCTAGTCTCAGTGGGTGCCGAGGCCTTGGGCGGAGTACGCTGGAGCACCTCCTTTTGTGGCTGAGTTCTTTCGACCTAGGAGCTCAAGCCGGGTGCTGCTGAGGACGTCGATGGGTCCTGTGTGGTACTTGGGTGAGCGCTTGGCCCGTCAGTGCTCTCGGGATGTCTTGACGGTTCCCATCGATCCTCCTAGGACGATGTTCAAGGAGCCTTCTGAGGCTGAGAGGGACGCTGACTTGGCTGGCGTTGGTGGTGACGCCCTCCTTCTTCCTGGTGAGGACTACTCGGCGTTCCTCTACGGGAGGTTGGCGTACTGTGTAATACTCCGTATTTATGGTCTTGGGGGTACTCTATCGAGTAGCCCTTACTCTGCCGAGTAAGGGTATGTTGCAGAATAAAATAGTTTCTGACCTGTTGGGCACTCGATCGAGTAGCTGGGGCACTCGATCGAGTAGGGGGGTACTCGATCGAGTACCTTGGGTACTCGATCGAGTGTCCGGTTTTACGGGGGAGTTTTCTCGGGTTTTGTTAATTACGCGATTAAGGTATTTAAACCAATTCGTCTTTGTTCTAAATCACTTTTTTACAAAACCTAAAACCTGTTTAAGAGAGAAAGCAACTTGTCTTCTTCCTAATCGCGTTCTTGACAATTCCCGGAGTTCAGACGGTCGGTTTGCATCGTAGTTTGTGTCGTTGGATTCCTTGCGTCGAGGGTAAGCTTTTAATGTAATTTATATACTGTTTTGTTAAGATTGATGAAACCCTAATTTGGGATTTGGGGGTTGTTATGAGTAGTATTTGAATGGTAGTCTTTATGTGTTATATGTTAGGAGGAGAATTCATAGAAGAGGCGTTTTGAGACAGCTGTAGATACCGTCTGCGTGTTGTGCTTTCCAGGTAGGATTTCCTACTCAGTATTAGTCCCATAATGGGATATTGGTGATGTGCTGTAGTTAGTTGATTGATATGATGATTGTAATTGTGTTTGTGATTGTGGTTGTGTTTATTGATGGTTCTCGAGATGCGTTCTCGGCTGAGTGGGGTCACTTGCGGGAGTGATCTCACGCCCTAGTTTCGCCCTTCGTGGAACCCGCCACGAAAGGGGATGTGCATATTAATGGACAGGGTTATCGCTCGTACGATGAGCGGGGCTTAGGTGGGAACGGCTGCGGTCCCCCCGGGTGGCGGGGTCCAGTGGACGATCGTGATTGAGACGGTTGGTTGGATGTGCGTGTGTGTGTGTGTGTGGCAGTTCAGCTATCTGTTTGTCTTATTGTTGTTATCTATTTTGATTGTGTGATTAGTACTGACCCCGGTGTTGTTTTGAAAACCTGCGGTGATCCATTCGGGGATGGTGAGCAGATATTGAGCAGGTAAAGAGATGATACGGGGATAGCTGGGATGGCCACGACATGACGATAGAGTCTTCCATTTGTAGTTTAGCTTTTATTTCTATTTGATTGAGAACAGTTAGTTTGGAATAATGTATTGTACTTTAAGTTTGGGTTTCAAGGATTGTACTTATTCATTAAATTACTTATAATAAATGTTGTTTCCGTTTTGTCTATTTGATTATCATACCTCATAAAGCAACCGAGATGGTGATGTCTTCATACCCGAGTGGTCCTGGTAAGGCACTCGGAGTATGGGGGTGTTACAAATGGTATCGAGCGACGATCCCGAAAACCGTAACCAATGAACTTAATGAACATAGGGAGTCAATTAAAATGAACCCGGGGTAAAAGTTGTAGAAGCTAGTGCAAAGGCTTGGGAGACGTCCTAAAGTCGCGGGGGTCGCCCTACAACTTTGAACCGGTCACATGGGAATGTGTTTGTTGAGTCGTCTGTGTGATTGTTTAATTTGTGCAACAAAGTGATGAAGTGTGTTGATTGTTTGGTGTTGAAGTAGGAGGTTGAGCATGTGAAAGAGAATGATTATATGTTGAACATGTTAATGAGTGATAACAAGTTGAATGATTTACGATGTGGCTTTTAATAGCGTAATGAAATGATTTCGTAGTTAGTAGAAGGATGCGTAACATGTTTATGATGATATAATATGATTTATAAATTTAGCATGTTAGTATGTGACGTAATATGCGGGTATCTCTTACGTATTGGGGGTACTTGATCGAGTGAGACTGACTCGATCGGGTAGGTTTTTGGCGATTTTGAGTCCAGAATCGAGTTTTGGGGCACTCGATCGAGTAACTAGGGGTACTCGATCGAGTAGGGGGTCACTCGATCGAGTAGCCTAGATACTCGATCGAGTGGGTTAGAGATCAGAAGGTCCGTTTGGTTCTGGAGTTTGGGTACTCGATCGAGTACATGTGGCACTCGATCGAGTAGCCCGTTACTCGATCGAGTGGGTTTGGATACTCGATCGAGTGGGTTCTGGGCAACGCGTGTTCGTGTTTTGAGGTTTAGTACGCGTGTTTATGTTTATCCCTTTCTTCTATAGCTTCAAGATGCCGCCCAAGAGAAATGCCTTGTACGCGAGAGCTGAGCTTATGACTACGGATGACATCGTTAAGATGTTGGAACACCAAGACGCTCTTACAGAGACCCTGAAGAGAGTGAATGAGGACAAGGATAAGAGTAAGGAGAAGGAGGTTGACCATGCTAAAGTCAGCCTCTATATCGCGAGGTTTAACCCGAAGGAGTACAAGGGGGTTGAGGAGCCTAACCACCTTTATAGTTGGCTGAGGGAGATGGAGAACATCTTTGGATTTAGTTATTTGTCCGATGAGATGAGAGTGGATCAGCCGCATTCTATCCGAGGGAGGCGGTGGCAAGTGGTGGGACTCCGTAAAAGTGAGTGCCAAGGAGATATATACCAACCAGGGGTTACCTGCTATACCTTGGGAGGAGTTTCGTAGGGATGTGAGGAAGGAGTTCGTGAGAACATGTGAGGAGCAAGTTGAGGGAGGAGTTCGACAAGTTTAAGATGACGGCTGAGATGTCCGTGGTCGAGTACTACAGCAGTTCAATGAGAAATCCAGATATCCGAGGACATGGGTTTAAGTGAGGAGAATCGGCTTTGAGGTTTGAGAGAGGGCTAACCACGAAGATTATGGATAAGTTACCCGTGGGAGTCCTTACTGATGTGAAGGAAGCATATGAGAGGGTGGGAGAGCCGAGAGGCTAGTGGAGATGGCTCGGGAGAGGTCGGGTGGAGAGAAGAGGAAGTCGGAGAGCGAGGGTGGTGGCCAATCTAATTTCAAGAAAGGCAACCACAATCAATCTAAGGGATTTTCTTCGGTTCGGGTTTAGTCTTTGGAACTTCCTTTGGGCGAGGTCGTGGGAGTGTGAGCAACGGTGGGAGTGACTGCTTTGGTTGTGGCGGCGTAGGCCACAAGAGACATGAGTGCACGAGCGCACCGGGATCTTTTCGAGAGACACCGCACAGAGCTTTGCGAGCAAATGCACCCTGGATCATGGCCAAACCGGGAGGTCGAGCTATCGAGTGGAGGCAACCGCAACGGCGGTAATTCTTATCGAAGACACCGATGAACAACAACAACAATCAAGGGTCGGGTGCTAAGCCAACCGCATCGCTAGTACTTGTCCAGGGAGGTGGGCGGAAGACCGATGGCAAGTTGTTCATGATGGACAAGAAGGCAAAGCGGTGAGGAAGATGCGCATGTTATCACCGGTACATTTCTTGTTAATGGTATTCCTACGTTTGTTTTGTTTGATTCGGGGCTTCTCGATCGTTTGTGTCTTGAGTCATGTAAAACAGTTGGGTTTGAGAGTATATGAGTCTGTTAGGGAGCAAGTTTTCATACCTTCAGGTGAGTCTGTATCGTGTGGGAGGTTGTTTAGAGATGTATCTTTGATAGTTGGGCAAGTCGATTTCCCTGTAGACTTGCTAGAGTTTCCTTTTAATGGTTTCGAGATGATAGTTGGGATGGATTGGTTAGGAAAGTATAAGGCTAAGATAGACTGTCATCAAAGGAGAGTGTCCCTTAGAGGTCCTAAAGGTGTAAGTGTGTCTTATCGTGGGTTTCTAGTCAAACCCAAAGTTAAGTTGATTGCATCTGTCACTTTGAAGTCGTATCTGAGGAAGGGATGTCCTCGGATTTTGTGCCATGTGAGAGATGACCGGATAGAGAGCCCGGCGAGTTGAGGAGATACCGGTGGTGGGAGAGTATACGAGATGTCTTTCGAGAGGAGATTAGGGGTTGCCACCGAAGAGGGAGATAGATTTCACCGTTGAGTTGAAGCCAGGGACGGGGCCAATCTCTAAGGCACCGTACCGTATGGGTCCTAAGGAGATGGAGGAGCTTAGGAAGCAGTTGGATGATTTGATAGAGAAGGGATACATTAGACCAAGTGTATCGCCTTGGGGAGCACCGATTGTTTTCGTGAAGAAGAAGGATGGAACTTTGAGGTTATGCATAGATTACCGGAGTGAACCGTGTGACGATAAAGAACAAGTATCCTTTGCCAAGGATAGATGACCTGTTTGATCAGTTGAGTGGTGCAACGGTCTTTTCTAAGATCGATTTGAGGTCGGGATACCATCAGGTGAAGATTAGAGATGTGGACATACCGAAGACGGCTTTCACGTCGAGGTATGGCCATTATGAGTATGTGGTGATGCCGTTTGGGTTGTCTAATGCGCCGGCAGTGTTTATGGATTTGATGAATAGGATCTTCAGACAGTTCTTGGATCAGTTCGTAGTAGTGTTTATTGATGACATCCTAGTCTACTCAAAGACTAAGGAGGAGCATGAGGAGCATCTGAGGATCGTGTTGCAGACGTTGAGAGATCATGAGTTGTATGCTAAGCTGTCCAAGTGTGAGTTCTGGTTGGAGAAAGTTGCTTTTCTGGGACACGTGATATCTAAAGATGGGGTAGCGGTGGATCCGGCGAAGATTGAGGCAGTGACAAAGTGGGAAGCACCGAAGAATGTTGCTGAGGTAAGGAGTTTCTTGGGTTTAGCTGGATACTACAGGCGGTTCGTGAAAGATTTCTCCAAGATAGCTAGACCGATGACAGCGTTGATGAGGAAAGAGAACAGGTTTCGTTGGGATGAGAGTTGTGAGAAGGCGTTCCAAACCTTAAAGGAGCGTTTGACCACAGCTCCTGTCCTAGCATTACCTGAAGGGAGCGAGAATTTCGAGGTCTATACAGATGCCTCGAAGAATGGGTTGGGATGTGTGTTGATGCAGAATGGTAAAGTGATCGCCTATGCTTCTAGGCAGTTGAAGCCTTATGAGGAGAACTACCCTACTCATGATCTGGAGTTGGGTGCAGTGGTGTTTGCTCTCAAGATTTGGAGACATTACCTTTATGGAGCAATCTTTAAGGTATTTTCTGATCACAAGAGTCTCAAGTACATCTTCACGCAGAAGGAGTTGAACATGAGACAGAGGAGGTGGATGGAGCTGATTGGTGATTACGACATGGAAATCATCTACCATGAAGGAAAGGCCAACGTGGTTGCAGATGCTTTGAGTAGAAAGAGTGTACATTCCTTGTGTACAACTCTATCTTTGATGAGGCTGAGGGATGAGGTAGCGAGCTTTGGGATTCATATGATGCAGAAAGGGGATGCTATGGGTGACATGACAGTACACATGGAGTTTTATGATGATATTCGAGGTAAACAGGCTTTGGATCCTAAGATAGTGGAGTGGAGAGCTGGAGTAGAGAAAGGGACAGTGTCCCGGTTTTCCATTCATACAGATGGTAGCTTGAGGTTTGATGGTAGGTGGTGTGTTCCTAATGATGAGGAGTTGAAAAAGACAATCATGATAGAGGCGCATTGCACACCATATTCAGTTCATCCAGGTGGAGACAAGCTTTACAAAGATTTGAAGAAAACGTTTTGGTGGCCTGGGATGAAGAAAGAGACAATTTGAATTTGTGTCCCGTTGTTTGACATGCCGAGAGTTAAAGGGGAACAGAGAAGACCACAAGGTAAGATTCAGTCTTTGGAGGTGCCTGAGTGGAAGTGGGAATCCATTTCCATGGATTTCATTGTGGGTTTACCTAAGAGTCAACAAGGTAACAATATGATTTGGGTGATAGTGGATCGGTTGACCAAGTCAGCTCACTTTGTTCCAATGAAAGATACATGGACTAAGGCACAACTGGCTATGGCCTATCGAAAGAACGTGCTTAAGTTACATGGAGTCCCTAAGGACATAGTGTCTGACAGAGATGCGAGGTTTATATCAAGGTTTTGGAAGGAGTTGCAGGAATCGTTGGGAACAGCTTTGAAGATGAGTACTGAGATTTCATCCTGCGACAGGATGGGCAGACCGAGAGAACAATCAAGACTCTTGAGGATATGTTGCGAGCTTGTGTGATGGATTTTGGTGGTAGTTGGGAGCAGAGGTTGGACTTAATAGAGTTTTCTTACAACAACGGCTATCACACTAGTATTGGTATGGCACCGTTTGAGGCTTTGTATGGAAGGAGATGTAGGAGTCCGATCTGTTGGGAGGATAGTCTTTGAGGCAAAGTGGTTTTAGGACCAGAGATAGTACATGAGATGGTGGAACAGGTTAAGATGATCAGGGAACGGATGAGAGCGGCGGCAGATCGGCGAGAAGAGTTATGCGAGATCTACATCGTCGGGACATAGAGTTTCAGGTTGGGGACAAGGTTCTTCTGAAAGTGTCTCCTAGGCGTGGAGTCATGAGATTTGGGAAGAAAGGCAAGCTAAGTCAGAAGTTTATAGGGCCTTATGAAATCTTAGAGCGAGTTGGGGAAGTGGCTTATCGTTTGGCTTTACCGGCTGCTTTGGAGAGGGTGCATAATGTGTTTCATGTATCGCAGCTGCGGAAGTATGTGAGTGACCCATCACATGTGTTGGAGGCAGAGAGCTTAGAGCTGGATGAGTCTTTATCGTACCTCGAGGTGCCTAAGCAGATCCTAGACCGAAAAGTTAGAAAGACTAGGAGTGGTGAGACAGTTTTGCTTAAGATCCTTTGGTCTAACCATGAGACTGAGGAAGCTACATGGGAGGCGGAGGATATCATGAAAGAGCGTTACCCTTTCCTTTTTGATCAGGTATGTATGGTTACGGGGACGTAACCTTGTTTCTTTTAGGGGGGTAGGAGATGATCGCGAGAGTTTTTAAGAGTTTTTACACCCCTTGTATATGTTGTGTCGGTATGTTTGTCGGGATAAGTTGGGTTAGTAGCATGTTTTACGTTGTGTTTATTTTGACCTTCGAGTCGGGAAGCTTATAGGGTACCTTTGTTTGGTAGTGGTTTGAACTTCGGGGACGAAGTTCCTTTTAAGGAGGGAAGACTGTAATACTCCGTATTTATGGTCTTGGGGGTACTCTATCGAGTAGCCCTTACTCTGTCGAGTAAGGGTATGTTGCAGAATAAAATAGTTTCGACTGTTGGGCACTCGATCGAGTAGGGGCACTCGATCGAGTAGGGGGTACTCGATCGAGTACCTTGGGTACTCGATCGAGTGTCCGGTTTACGGGGAGTTTTCTCGGGTTTTGTTAATTACGCGATTAAGGTATTTAAACCAATTCGTCTTTGTTCTAAATCACTTTTTTACAAAACCTAAAACCTGTTTAAGAGAGAAAGCAACTTGTCTTCTTCCTAATCGCGTTCTTGACAATTCCCGGAGTTCAGACGGTCGGTTTGCATCGTAGTTCGTGTCGTTGGATTCCTTGCGTCGAGGGTAAGCTTTTAATGTAATTTATATCATGTTTTGTTAAGATTGATGAAACCCTAATTTGGGATTTGGGGGTTGTTATGAGTAGTATTTGAATGGTAGTCTTTATGTGTTATATGTTAGGAGGAGAATTCATAGAAGAGGCGTTTTGAGACAGCTGTAGATACCGTCTGCGTGTTGTGCTTTCCAGGTAGGATTTCCTACTCAGTATTAGTCCCATAATGGGATATTGGTGATGTGCTGTAGTTAGTTGATTGATATGATGATTGTAATTGTGTTTGTGATTGTGGTTGTGTTTATTGATGGTTCTCGAGATGCGTTCTCGGCTGAGTGGGGTCACTTGCGGGAGTGATCTCACGCCCTAGTTTCGCCCTTCGTGGAACCCACCACGAAAGGGGATGTGCACATTAATGGACAGGGTTATCGCTCGTACGATGAGCGGGGCTTAGGTGGGAACGGCAGTGCGGTCCCCACGTGGTGGGTCCAGTGGACGATCGGTGATTGAGACGGTTGGTTGGATGTGCGTGTGTGTGTGTGTGTGGCGGTTCATTTGTCTGTTTGTCTTATTGTTGTTATCTATTTTGATTGTGTGATTAATCGACCCGGTGTTGTTTTGAAAACTGCGGTGATCCATTCGGGGATGGTGAGCAGATATTGAGCAGGTAAAGAGATGATACGGGGATAGCTGGGATGGCCACGACATGACGATAGAGTCTTCCGCTGTAGTTTAGCTTTTATTTCTATTTCAGTTGAGAACAGTTAGTTTGGAATAATGTATTGTACTTTAAGTTTGGGTTTCAAGGATTGTACTTATTCATTAAATTACTTATAATAAATGTTGTTTCTGTTTTGTCTATTTGATTATCATACCTCGGGCAACCGAGATGGTGATGTCTTCATACCTGAGTGGTCCTGGTAAGGCACTCGGAGTATGGGGGTGTTACATACTGGCCGGTTGTGGTGAGTGCTTTATCCTTCTTTATCCTTGATTTTGAGAATGCGATGAAAGATCATGATTAATGAGGAACATTTGACTTTGCAGGAGGTTGAGGCGGCGGGCATCGAGCCCCCAGAGTACCCCGAGACCCTTGAGTACACTGACACAACCGGAAGGACGACGATCTCCGAGGTGCGTGACTTTGACGTGGCTGTGACGGATGCTGGCCTGGATGATTGGCAGCATCTAATTCGGAAGGTGAGCCTCTAATTTGCATGATTTCTGTGTAAGAACACATTTGATTGAACTTATTCAATTATTGAGAACTTCTTTTTGAAAATGCAGGTTGCGCCGTCTCGGTTTGTTGGTGTTATGGAGGGTGGCCAACCGGCTGCGAGCTACTGCCATCGAGGCACTTGTCGGCGGTCGAGGTCGTCAGGTATGAACCTTTCGTCTATTTCATTTTTGAATTTTTATTTTCTAACTTTTCTTGTAATTGCTTGAAATGATTGACATGAGCCAATTTTGCTGTTTGCAGGGGGATCGTGAGCTGGAGCGAGAGTTGGCCCAGTCTCGGGAGGAGACAGCTCACTTGTTGAGGGAGGTTGAGGTTCGCGACGTCGAGGTTGCTGCTCTCGCGGCAAGAGTTGCGGAGCTAGAGGGCGACCGGCAGTAGTTTTGTCTTGTTGTTGTTTGTTTTGCACTTTTGTACATTTTTGAACCTACATTTTGGACTTTTGGACTTTTGGATTTTGGTTGGGGCTCGAGCCCCCAGTTTGTTGTACATTTCCCTTTTTTGGTTGTATATATGATGGCCTGAGTGCCTTTGCTGCTGGGTTGCGTTGCTTGTATCTGCAGGTTAGCTTTGAACAGGTTTGGTAGATGACGGTTTACGCCGTCACGCTGCTGAAATTTACATAGAAATCACGTAGAACATACATTTGTATATACATATGGCCTAAATTAGCGCAAAACGAATGACTCAAAAATGCAAAAAATTGCCGAAAATGACCGGACGGTAGGGAGGGTTACCCCTAAAAAAATGAAAAAAATATAGACTTATAAGTTAGAAATGAAATGATTAGAAATAAAAGAAATATATATAAGTTTTGAAATAAATTAAAATGAAAATTATTCCCTAAAAGGAAAATATACAAGGGTGTTAAAATGGCGAAAATGCTGATATTGTCTCGAAATGCGTGCCCGCGAGATTAGGAAACACGAAATATGGCAATTTTCACGTATTTACCAAAATAATAACCCGTAGGAATAGGAAATTGTTTGCCACGGAATTTAGGAAAGATCCAACGCGGAAAATCACAGATACCTTGCTGAGGAAGAGGCGCAGCAGGAGCTGCGTCCTTTTGAAGAGGCGCAGCAGGTGCTGCGCCTGTTCCCAGGCGTGTCTGTTCTGACAGATTTTAGGAAACAGAGTTTAGTATAAATAGAGGCGTTGATAGAGGTTTTATTCACACAATTCTTCCGTCTCTTCTTCGTCTTATTACATAAAACTCTCAATATAATCACTCATCATGAATACTTTGGAGATTCGCCTAAAAGAGTGGACCAATGAGTTTTCCAACATGGAGAAGCACGACATGGGCGCTTATAATCTCGGATCATTGTTGAGTTTGAAGCTTATCAAGGTTGTCAAACCATTCTTAGATGCATGCCTTGATTATTGGGACCCGAACTATCATGTTTTTACGTTCCATGGAGGCGACATTTGCCCATTTCCTGAAGAAATTGCTGCGATCGGTGGGTGGGACCCAGAACACTTGCCTGCCATTCCTTCTACTTCGCAAGAGTATAAGAGCAAATTTAGAGACTTGCTTGGATTGACAAGGCTCGAGTTGGACCGTTTAGTGACCTCGAAAGGAGTGCGAATGTTGGACTTCATTGACCGATTCATTAACAGGGCCGACCCCACAGTTTCTTATGTTGATAGGCGAAGAGCATTCGGATTCTGCTTGTTGTATGTATATGTCCTTCAAGGGCATGTTGATGAAGACTTGAGAGGCGATCCCCGTCTCCTGGGCCTAGTTGAGCAAATGGAGCTGCGCAGGAGCCCAGCTTGTTTATGCTTAGGAGAGATCCTATTGGGTTTGGATAATAGGAAAGCCAATCGCGACCTACCATACTTGGGAAGTCCCGTTATTCTGCAGGTAAAAGAACATTTTTCTCTCTCTTTTTTTTTCGTTCGTTTTTTTTTGTTCGTTTTTTTTGTTCGTTTTTTTTGTTCGTTTTTTTGTTCGTTTTCTAATACCCGCTTTTGGTAGGTTTGGCTTATGGAGCGTCTTCGATTGATCGAGCCCCCAGTTCATGTTCCTTCTTATCATGCTCGTTCGATTGCAATGAGGACCAGGCTTTACATGGTGGACTTCACACGAGTTTGCAATTATTGGGAGAACAAATTGAAGAGTGATGATGGCCCCTTGATTAGGTAGATTTTACCATGGTGGCACCTCAAATCCGTCACTAGAGTGTTTTCCTTGGATTATACTCGATCTGTGCGCATTCCTGGCTTGGAATTCATGGGATGCATCTTCCCGGAAAGGCTGATGAGACAGGTTGGACTAAAGCAGACAATCCCGAAGCTTGACACCGTCCCGCAAACTGCCGTGGCGCTTACTACTGAGAGTCGAAGGGAGTGGGCCATTAAATGGGCTCAGAGAAATGTATGGTTCTTGAACTCTTCTGTTAGTGCCTTATGGGTGTCGGATTCCTATCTGCGATGGAGGAAGGCTACTACTTCGGAGGAGCGCGAGAGATTGAGGAAGCGCGAGCCTGTTGACTACAAGGTGCGCGAGGTGGAAAAGGAGAAAGAGAAGCATCTGACTGAGGGAGAGGAGGAAGCCGGGTTCCGAGTTGTTCATCCTTCGAAGAAACCGAAGACCTCTCCTGTCGTGGACAAAGTGATTGACAAGAATGGGAAGGCTAGGCCTCGAGAAAGACCGTTGGTGATTAGGTCCGAAGTGGCGCAAGAGCGTCCGGCTCGAGGTCGTGACAAGAAGTATGACAAAAATGACAAGGGCAAAGGGAATATGGAGGAATAGCCCGAGTCTTTATTATTATTTATTATTATAATTGTAATAAGAAGGTGGGGTTTTTAGAATCCTAGCCTATTTTTATTTTTATTATGTAACGTATTATTATAAAATGAATGAAAATAAAAAAGGTTAATTGGTTATGAAACCGTTGTGATTTTCCTATTTGTTATTCTTGTCGAATTCCAAATGCAATGCAAATGTCCTTCTATTTACATTTTGAAGATAATTGGTTGTATCCCGTGAATGATTGCCTACGTATTCATTAAGAAAATGAAATAAAACCCTTGCGCGTAGTTCGAGTAAATGTAAAAGAATAATTGTTCTAAGCAAGAGCTTGTAATGAACTTAGAAGATAAGCATGAGCTTTTTGCTTACTCTGAAGGTGCAGTTTAGTTTATTCGATGATATAAGGATGACAAATTTGTCAAAATGCAAGAGCAGAGTGACATTAGCTTATTTCAGCTTGGCCAGGGGCCGTTTATTTAGTGCCACAAGAGCGACACGTGAGGTTACGCGAGGCGCGTTTTTGTTCCTATTCTAGGCATAATACCGCTTTAGTTGGTCGAGGTTTGTTGGGTTGGAAAATTCATTCCCATCTAGGTCTGTAATCCTAACCGCACCCCCTGGAAGTATGAACTTGACTAGAAATGGTCCGGCCCAATTAGGTTTGAATTTTTCCCGTGGATCGACAGGTAAAAGAGCTCTAACCGACTTGAGTACTAAGTCTCCTTCCTTGATGTTTCTTGGCTTAACCCTTTTGGTGAAAGCTCGTTTGATACGTCCTTGATATGTTTGGACATTATGCAAGGTGCGTAGCCTACGTTCATCCAGGAGGATGAGTTCTTCATATCTATCCCTCTTCCAATCGGCTTCCGGGATTTGACTTTCGAGTAAGATACGCAAGGATGGTATTTCTAACTCGACTGGTTGTACAGCTTCCATGCCGTAGGTCAAATAGAAAGGTGTGGCCCCAGTGGGAGTCCTAACAGATGTGCGATATCCCCACAAAGCAAAGGGTATCTTACTTGGCCAATCTCGATAGTTGTCAATCATTTTCTTGAGAATTGTGACAACGTTCTTGTTTGCTGCCTCTACCGCGCCATTAGTCTGTGGTCTATATGGCGACGAGTGGTGATGCCTAATTTTGTACTTGGCTAGCAATTGCTCAGTCTCAACTTGGAAATGTGATCCATTATCACTAATGATCTCATGTGGGCAACCGTATCGACAGATGATGTTGTTTTGTATGAACTTTGCCACGTTTTTAGCCGTAAGACTAGTGTAGGAAGCCGCTTCTACCCATTTGGTGAAATAGTCGATTGCCACTAGGATGAAACAGTGACCTCCTGTTCCGGCTGGGGTTATCTTCCCGATTATATCAATTCCCCAGGCAGAAAATGGCTAAGGAGAGGTCATTGAATAGAGCAATGAAGGAGGGACATGTTGTACATTCCCGAAGATTTGGCAGTTGTGGTAATGTCTTACATATTTGATGCAATCGGATTCCATTGTGGTCTAATAATACCCCAAACGTGTGATTTTCTTTGCCATCATGGGCCCACTCATGTGAGGACCGCATTCTCCATCATGGACTTCTTCCATCACTTTCCGTGCCTGTGAATGATCAAGGCAACGTAGGATTACACCAAGAGGTGTTCTTTTGTATAACTCTCCTTGCATGAGAACGTATTGGGAAGCTAGTAGGCGTACAACACGTTGTCCCCTTTTGTCCATATTTGGTGGATAGGTGCCGTTGAGCTTGAAATTTAGGATTGCTTGGAACCAGGGTTCCTGTGCGATTTCCTCTTCATCGGTGATTTGATGGACATAAGCCGGCTCTGACCGTCGCTCGATGCATAAAGGCATTTCCACCATGTCATCTGGCATATTAATCAAAGATGCGAGTTTTGCAAGAGCATCTGCAAATTGATTTTTTTCCCGAGGTAGGTGTAGATAGGTCACGTGATCAAAGAATTGGGCCACTTGGTCTATCTTGGCTTGATAAGGTGCTAAGCTTTCGCTTCGGATTTTCCAAGATCCCGTAACTTGATTGATGATCAGGGATGAATCCCCATGCACTCGAAGGTTTTTAATGCCTAAGCTCACTGCCGCTTGTAGTCCAATGAGACAAGCTTCGTATTCTGCAGCATTATTTGTCACCTCGAAGTCGAGTTTGACAGAGATTGGTGTATGCTCGCCTTCAGGAGAAATGAGCAACACTCCTATTCCAAATCCTCTTAAGTTTGATGCTCCATCAAAATAAAGGTCCCAGGAGTCTACATCGATTTGGAGTATATCCTCGTCTGGAAATGACCAAGTATCTATTGTTTGTGCATCATTGATGGGATTTTCTGCGAAGAATTCGGCAACGGCGCACCCATTTATAACTTTTAGAGGCACGTATTTATGATCGAACTCTGAGAGCATCAAAGTCCATCTTGCTAGGCGTCCATTGAGGACGAGTTTCTCGAAGAGGTATTTGATTGGATCCATTTTGGAGTATATTTTGACGGAGTAGCTAAGCATGTAATGGCGTAGCTTCTTCGTTGCCCATACAAGAGCGAGGCATGTCTTTTCAAGTTGTGAGTATTTGCATTCGTACTCCAAGAACTTCTTACTAAGGTAGTAGATAGCCCTTTCTTCTTTTCCTACGGTTTGAGCTAGCATAGCACCCATGGCTGTTTCGGTTACTGTGAGATATAAACCAAGAGGTTGATCTCGTTGAGGCGGCATGAGCACTGGTGGTTTAGCTAATATCTCCTTGATTCGGTCAAATGCCTTTTGACAGTCATCATCCCACATGGTGTGATCCGTTTTTATGAGCTTCTTGAAGATAGGTTCACAAATCATGGTGAGTTTCGATATGAATCGACTTATATATTGCACTTTCCCCAGGAATCCTCTGACTTCTTTTTCCGTTTGAGGTTGTGGCATTTCGATCAGAGCCTTGATTTTGGAAGGGTCTATTTCTATACCTCGTTGGCTAACGACGTATCCCAGGAGTTTGCCAGATGTTACTCCGAATGCGCACTTCTGAGGATTGAGTCTCATGTTGTACTTTTGTAGCCTTGAGAAAAATTTGCGAAGGTTCGCAATGTGCCCTTCTCTATCCTTGGATTTGACAATCATGTCGTCTACGTATACCTCAACTTCTTTGTGCATCTTTTCATGTAAGAGTGTAGTTGCGGTGCGTTGATATGTAGCTTCGGCGTTGATTAACCCAAACGGCATGACCGTATAGCAATAAGTTCCCCATTGAGTGACAAAGGCGGTCTTATGCATGTCTTCTATGGCCATCTTGATTTGGTTATAGCCCGCATACCCATCCATGAAGGATAGTAATGTGTGGTCTGCAGTATTGTCCACTAATATGTCGATATGTGGTAAAGGGAAGTCATCTTTAGGACTTGCTTTGTTTAAGTCCCTAAAATCAACACAAACACGGATTCTCCCATCCTTTTTGGGTACATGTACTATGTTGGCTACCCAGTCAGAGTACTCGGAAACTTTGATGAACCCGGCTTTGAATTGCTTATCGACTTCTTCCTTAATCTTGAGAGCCCATTCTGTTCTCATTCGGCGAAACTTCTGTTTCACAGGCTTGAAGCCTGGCTTAATTGGGATTCTATGTTCGACGATATCCATGTCGATCCCTGGTATGTCTTTGTAGGACCAAGCGAAGACGTCTTTGAACTCGTGTAGGAGGTCTATGAAGTCGGCCCTTCCGGTAGAGCTCAAGGTAGTTCCTATCCTAAGTTCTTGGGGTTCTAGTTCGGTTCCTACATTGATGGGTTCGGTGTTCTCTATTACTGGTCCCCCTTCCCCTTCCTGTAGTATTTCTTTGGCTACGTAGGGAGGTATCTCAATTGAGTCTGGGTCTTGGTCACCCTCAGTATCATCGTAAATAGAATTGCACTCAAGATAACACAAAGAGTAAGCAGAACCTGATTTATTCATATTAAAGTTTGAGAAAAGTTGAAACAAAGAAGCCATCTGATCTGTGGTCAGTGGCGGTAAAGAGACAGTTGTTGGAACATTTCCCGAACTACTGTTACTATTCAAGGCTAAGCTAGGAGAAACAAAGGGAATGGGGATGACGATAGGAGGAGACTCCTTAGTGACTTCTCTAGACTCCGACTCTGACTCCGACTCTGACTCTAACTCGAATTCATCGTCTTCTGGTTCTCCTTTGAACATCTCTCCTTCTCCAGTGGTGAGGTTGAAGAGTCTTCCTTGATTGTTGGTCCACTTGATTGATTTTCTCCATCCTTTCTGCTGATTCGCGTTTGTTTCTGTGATTAACGCGGTAGGGTTGAAGTGATCGCCTTGAAGTATCATGGTAATGATCTCATCCTGCGCGGCTCTAACAAATCGATCTTCTCCAAACAATAGACTAACAGCTTGTTCGTCTAAGCAAGGTGCTTGATGAGCTTTGACGGTAGGAACCGTTTCTGGAGGAATGAAGTAGCAATTGTGAAAGATCTCGATTCCGACTAGCTTCCTTTCGAGATAGTGCCAAGGTTCGGAAAACCCGTGGAAGATTTCTAGACTTCCTTCCTTAAAAAAGTATCCATTTAGGGTGGGGAGATAGGGTCGCATTTGGACTCCTACGTACTTACGATTTTGAACTTGAGCAAGCATCTCAAGAACTTCCTCTTTAGTGGGTTTGTACCCTAGTCCAAGTGGTATCTTTTTTGAGTTGCCTTCCTTGTAGGGTGCGAAGGTGTTTCTTCGGATAGGGTTCAAAGGCATTCCAGGGAAGTATCCCTGGGATTTGAGTATGTGGTTGACCGCCAAGTTGGAGTAGGGATCATAGTATAAAGGTGCCAATTCACTTTCTATGACACTTATGCTTTGGAAGCCCCCAAGTTCATATACTGGATCTGCAAGGACTTGATTATTCGACTTCTTTTCGATTATTGCCTTGATGGGTGACGAAGTGATCGTCACCACTTTGCCATTTAGTGGGATCTTGATCTTTTGATGAAGGGTTGATGTTACCGCTTTGGAAGCGTGAATCCAAGGTCTTCCTAGAAGTATGTTGAAGGAAGCTTCAATGTCCACTATTTGGAAGTTAACCTTTCGCTCAATTGGCCCTGTGGCTATGGTTAGGTTAACGAGTCCTACTACCTTCCTTCGTTTACCATCATATGCGCGAACACCTTAATTGGTGGGGGTCCAATCCGACTCTTTCATGCCTAATTTGTATGCCGTTTTGAGGGGTATGACGTTGACCGCGGCGGAGCCATCATCAACCAAGATCATTGGCACATTCTTCTTTAGACAAATGACGGTGATTGTGGACAAGGCCCTCGGGAACTGCGTCCGCGGGATCCACACTAGGCCTAATCGACTCGAGGTTCTTTCGAATCGAATTAAGACAAATTAGAGTCGCCACAAAGTTTTTTGGGAACTTGGAACCGTTCAAGTCAACTTTACACCTTTCATCGAAAAGCATAAAGCCAATCGACTACGAGTGATTAAATATAAAGACTTGTACCCTATATCACTCGATTTGAATGACTCTCGTAATCCCATGGTATTTAGACGGATCCACAAACCATAGATCTTGAGTAAGGGGTGAGGGTACGTGTTAGGAAGCCCATAAGGACACCTAACCCCGCCCGTCAATAACGGCCTCTACTAAGTCAAGTATCGGATTTCAAACAAGGTCATAGCTACTACGATATATGATATGCAAACATCGTTTTCAAAACCCTAACATGTGAAGTTTCTATGTCAATTTAGATGCAACTAAACTAACTTTGTCAAAGTTGTAATTTAGCATGTGGGTTGATTGATCTAACAACATACAAAGCAAACAAGGCTTAAGGGGAATGGGGGAGCCGTTGGGATCTACCCTATTACAACCCAGGCATTTCATGCCGACACAACGAGAATTTAGAGATACAACTCGATCTAAATACAATTGCTATATACGACACCATACACGACACATGGCCATTCGGCCTAGGAAAACGTGCACAAAGGGGTGGCCCACGGCTTACATGACTCACGGCCATGGGTCACTCCTCGTAATGCGTGCTTTTACTTAATCTTATCGAATTAGACATAGGGCTACGCATCAAAGCATGCATTAGCATAAATCAGGCCATGTTGCTTTAAACAACATGCGATTTACTACGCTATCACATGCATTGGGGCACAACCATCTAACCAAACAAGACTAAGGTTTTTTGAGGAAGTTTTGACTCGATAAAAGTAAAACAAACTTGAAAATTACAACTCGATGAACAAACTATAAATTACAAGCTACGAAACGACAAAGAACAAATGATATAAAACAAACGAGGCAAGAAGGGACACGGCCACCCTCACGGCCTAAAGCCACGTCCACCCTAGTTCCTAGGTTAGATTCATTAGTTAGATAGATTTGCGAAGCGATGCGGGATGTACATTAGAAAACGACGATAAAAGAGGTCAGAAAGCTTTGCTTAAAACCGGGTGCTCTACACGGCCTAAGGGGTCGAATTAGGTCAAGTTTGCTAATTAATTTAACTCATCAAGTGTTAATAAGAAGGTGCTAATCACGCACTCTTATACTAGCGAGAAATTAGGTGAAAGAGAGAGATGCATTCAATTAAGTTACAGAATTGTTAGTTGATTTTAATGCTTGTGTCGAAGCCACCTAACGTGTCTAATTAGGTTATTAAATTGACCTAATGTCGTCTAATTGAGTCATATGTTAACAATCAGAGGTCGAACTAATATGTGAATGGTCCTAGGGTAGGTCGAATTAAACGAAAATAGAGAGGGGTCAAAAGCGAAGAGCGAAGTTAGAATTCGTTTTATTAATGCCCTACCTTGAACACGAGGATATGTAAATGAGACGGGCGTTACGACCGACTGATGTAGCGGATTTCTTTCCCATCTCAAGTCAACGCGGGTGTTTGTGGTGGTACTTTAACTCATACTCGGACTAAACTAGTTTTATAGTTAATGATAACAATCGATAAACAAAATAAAACGAAACAATAAAACACAAACATAAAAAACGAAATAAAAGGGAGAAAGAGGAGGATTTGATTCACCCTCAACCTACATGTATCGTTGACACCGTCTTGGGTCGTAATCGATGGTAGATTTTATCTCGAGAGGCCGTCGTCGACGAAGAAACAAAGCAAACAACACGTTTTTTGCAAATCTGGACAGCAACTTTCAAACTGCGATTTCTCTCTCGTTTCACAGTGAAAATTCGATTTAAAAGATGTTTTGAAAACTAGAAAGAGAGGAGAACAGAGATCTTAAAACAATCCCTGCTCGTTTTGAATTATTGGGCACGAAAAACGAGCACAAACAGAACTGGACAGACAGGAAAAGCCGCGAAAACAGAGTGTATAACACTCTGTTTTTCGAGGGAATTCGTGTACTCTCAAGGGCAATTTGGCTCGTGAATCTTTGTCTAAGATGTAGATGGATGTTGTGTGGTTAATTAGGAACAAGAAACTCGAATTTTAATGGAGGTTTGAGGGTTGAATGAACGGTTTCAAAGAGGACACACAAACTGATTCTCAGTTTGTAAGTTGGTTTTGTCGAGGGTTTTTGAGAGGCAATTAGGGTTTGTTTTTGGGATTTAAAGCTTGTAAGTGACGGTAGTATGTATGGAGAACTTAGAGGAATGAAAGTATGGAAGAGGGGAGGTATTTATAGGGAGTTAAAATAGGGTAAAAGAGAGCAACAAGCAGTCGGGCTGCTCTGTTTCGCTGCTGCTGTCCAGCAGCTATTGTGAGCTCGTGTAGGGTTTTGGAGGGGTTTTTCTTGGTGGTTAAGCTAGGGTAATATGGGTAGGATACTAGGGTATGGATTAGGGTTAATGGGCATGGGTTTAAGTGGTTTTTGGAACGGGTTTGGGGCTGTTTAGTGGACTCGGGTTGAAGGGTGACGGACTGGTTTGTGCTGCTGTTTGGGGCTCGAAAATAAGGAGGTATGGACGTGGGTTTGCATGGTATTAGGGCCTGGTTATGAGGGTGAGTGATGGGTTGGGTTATGGGTCAAGAGTTGGTTCGAGTTTGCTTCGAAAATCGTGCCCAAATCAAGTTGAAAACGAGCTCAAAATCGCGTATAAAATCGTCGTAAAAAACGAGTTCTTCAAATACGATTTATAAAACGATTTAAATTGATTTTTCAAATCAATTAACTAAAGAATGATTTTTCAAATAAAAAAATATATTTTATTTTCAATAAAATAAATTTAAGAAAATAAATTCAAGTTAAAACAATAAAATGAATTCACTCAAAAAAATATTTAATTTAAATATCATTTAAATTGATAAAATATTTCATCGACGACGCCCATTCTACATCGTAAAACGAGCTCCAAATAATGACAATGACAACTAAAGAATACATGTATCCTATCATCATCGGGTGTTTGTCGGGTTCTCTATAAATTCCAATATCGACGGATACGGGTATCTACAGTGATGTAAAGAGCCAAGTTGTGACTAGCGCCAAAAGGTGGCAAATCTTCGTCTGAGAAAGTAATAGGATTACTTAGCTTCGGTGATTCTTGGAAGACCAAGTTGACTACATCTTCGGGAGTGGAGTTATGCGCTACATTTAGTTTGGCCAAGGCTTGCAGTAAAGCTTGGCAATGGGGAAATGAACTTGCTACTAGTTGCCAGACTGAAAGATCAGCCTTTGTGTAGATACCCATATCCGTCGATATTGGAATTTATAGAGAACCCGACAAACACCCGATGATGATAGGACACATGTATTCTTTAGTTGTCATTGTCATTATTTGGAGCTCGTTTTACGATGTAGAATGGGCGTCGTCGATGAAGTATTTTATTAATTTAAATGATATTTAAATAAATGTTTTTTTAGTGAGTTCATTTTTTTTTATTTAAATGATATTTAAATTAAAGTCTTTTTCAAGGTGATTTCAATTTAATTTATTTTATTTTGAATTTATTTTCTTAAGTTTATTTTATTGAAAATAAAATAATTATTTGATTTGAAAAATCATTTTATGAGTATATTTGATTTGAAAAATCATCTATTTTAATGTGTTAATTGATTTGAAAAATCGATTTGAAAATCGAAAAGAACTCGTTTTGAACATGTGTTTTTGAGCTCGATTTTAACTCGGTTTTTGAGCCCGTTTTCTTTACGAATTGGCACGAATCTCGAGTACACTAACCAACCTAGACCACTACCCATCCAACCCCAGTTCGAACCCCATAACCATGACCCAAATCCCGTCCCAAATCACCCCCAACAGCCCGCGCAAAACACAAAGCAGCCCCCCTGTTTCGCAGCTCAAACCCGAGTCCAAAATCCGCTCCAAATACCACCAAAACCCGTGCCCATTAACCCTAACCCATACGCTAATATCCTACCCATATTACATTACCTTAATCACCAAGAAAACCCCCCAAACGAACCCTAGAAAACCCCCCAAAAGCTGCTGGACAGCAGCTATGCTCAGCCAAGCCCGTCTACCTCTCCTCCCTTTTACCCTACTTTAACCCCTTATAAATACCCCCCCTTTACCATACATTTATTCCTATAAGTTCTACATACATCCTACCTTCACTCACAAGCTTTAAACCTCAGAAACGAACCCTAATTGCCTCTCAAAAACCTTCCACAAAACCGACATCCAAACTGAAATAGTTTGTGTGTCCTCTTCGAAAAACAATTCGTTCCTCCTTCAAACCTCCATCAAAACTCGAGTTTCTTGTTCCTAATTAACCATATAACATCCATCTACACATTAGACAAAGATTTACGAGCCAAATTGCCCTTGAGAGTACACGAAATCCCTCGAAAAACAGAGTGTTATACACTCTGTTTTCGCGGTTTGTTCCTGTCTGTCCTGTTCTGTTTGTGCTCGTTTTTCGTGCCCAATAACTCAAAACGAGCAGGGGTTGCTTTAAGATATCTGTTCTCCTCTCTTTCTAGTTTTCAAAACATCTTTTAAATCGAATTTTCATCGTGAAACGAGGGAGAAATCGCTGTTTGAAAGTTGCTGTCCAGATTCGATAAAAACGCGTGTTTGCTTTGTTTCTTCGTCGACGACGGCCTCTCGAGATAAAATATACCATCGATTACGACCCAAGACGGTGTCAACGATACATGTAGGTTGAGGGTGCATCAAATCCTCCTCTTTCTCCCTTTTATTTCGTTTTTTTATGTTTGTTTTTTATAGTTTGTTTTTATTCGTTTATCGTTTTTATTTATCGATTGTTTAATTAACTATGAAACTAGTTTAGTCCGAGTATGAGTTAAAGTACCACCATGAACACCCGCGTTGACTTGAGATGGGAAAGAAACCGCTACATCAGTCGGTCGAACACCCCCGTCTCATTTACATATCCTCGTGTTCAAGGTAGGGCATTAATAAAACGAGTTCTAACTTCGCTCTTCGCTTTTGACCCCTCTTTTGTTTCGTGTGATTCGACCTACCTTAGGACCCGTCACATGTTAGTATGACCTCTTATTGTTAACATATAACTCATTTAGATGACATTAGATCAATTTGATAACCTAGTTAGACACATTAGGGTACATCGACATAGCTTTTAAAATCAATCGACAATTCTGTAACTTAATGAACGCATCTCTCTCTTTCACCTAATTTCTCGCTAGTATAAGAGTGCGTGACTAGCACCTTCTTATTAACACTCGACGAGTTAATTTAATTAGCGAACTTGACCTAATTTGACCCCTTAGGCCGTGTAGAACACCCGGTTTTAGGCGAAGCCTTCTGACCTCTTTTTTTGTCATCGATTTCTAATGTATTTTCCGCATCGCTTTGCAAATCCATCTAACCTAATGAATCTAACCTAGGAACTAGGATAGCCGTGTATGAGGTCGTGTTTGGCCGTGTCTTTTGTATCCCTTTTCTCGTTTTTTATCTTAGTCTCATTGTTTGTATCTTGTAATCAATTTGTGTTTATCGAGTCGCGTTTTGTAACTTGTTTGTAATTAGTTCTCCTTTATCGAGTTAAACGATTTCTAAAAACCTTAGTTTTGTTTAGTTAGACGGTTGTGCCCCAATGCAAGTGAGAGCGTAGTAAATCGCATGTTGTTTAAAGCAACATGGCCCGATTTATGCTAATGCATGCTTTGGTGTGTGACCCGATGTCTAATTCGATAAGATTAAGTGGAAGCACGCATTACGAGGAGTGATCCAAGGCCGTGAGTCATGTAGCCCGTGAGTCACCCCTTTGTGCACGTTTTCCTAGGCCGAATGGCCATGTGTCGTGTATGGTGTCGTATATAGCAATTGTATTTAGATCGAGTTGTATCTTTAATTTATTGTTGTGTCGGCATGAAATGCCTGGTTTGTAATAGGTAGATCCCACGGCTCCCCCATTCCCCCTTAAGCCTTGTTTGCTTTGTTTTGTATGTTGTTAGATTAATCAACCCACATGCTAAATTACAACTTTGACAAAGTTAGTTTAGTTGCATCTAAAACGACATAGAAATTGTTTTCACATGTTAGGGTTTTAAAACGATGTTTGCATATCATATATCGTAGTAGCTATGACCTTGTTTGAAATCCGATACTTGACTTAGTAGAGGCCGTTATCGACGGGTGGGGTTAGGTGTCCTTATGGGCTTCCTAACACGTACCCTCACCCCTTACTCAAGATCTATGGTTTGTGGATCCGTCTAAATACCATTGGATTACGAGAGTCATTCAAATCGAGTGATATAGGGTACAAGTCTTTATCTTTAATCACTCGTAGTCGATTGGCTTTATGCTTTTCGATGAAAGGTGTAAAGTTGACTTGAACGGTTCCAAGTTCCCATAAAACTTGGTGGCGACTCTAATTTGTCTTAATTCGATTCGAAGGAACCTCGAGTCGATTATGCCTAGTGTGGATCCCGCGGACGCAGTTCCCGAGGGCCTTGTCCACAGTTTGGCGACTCCGCTGGGGAAAAGAGGACTAGTTACACTTTGTTTCTAGGGTCTTTTCCTCCGAGGTGAAACTTGAAAAGAAAGTGTTGGAAAGTAAAACATTACTCATAGTGCTACGATTCATGCATAAACCCTTAAGGACTTGCCCGGGCTGTCCCAGCGTTTCTTCGTGATGCGTGGGGGGCGACGTCCCACTGTGCTAGGAAGCTGCACATTGCTCGCTTCCACTCCACCTCGCGTGGTTCTTGATGGTGGGGACGATCTTCTAGGTACTCTACCTTAAGACACCTTGCTCTATAAGACCGCAAAAGGATGGAGGGCATAGACCTTCTTGTAGAAGACTTGCCGAGACTTAGAGATGTCTAGGAGCATACATCCTTGTAACATGAGAATGACAATGTGCAAATTGTTTTCCCGAGTCTTTTCGAAATTTCCCATGTCCTTTTCAAAACCGAACTTTTGAACAACTTACTTTCAAAATAGCATGGTTTTAAAAACGCGGAATGCTGCCCAAATAGGACTAGAATTTTCGGCCCAAAATGAGCTTTTATAGCCATGCATTGCCCATTTCAAATCTCATTTTCGAATCAATCTTTCGTTTTTTTTCAAAACCAATCCAAAATGCCTCTCGAACCTCAACCAAGCATGAAATGCGTCAAGTCGTGTCCAGGTCATGGCCGTGTGAGGCCGGGTGTGTTTCGTTCTAAGAGTCTAGAACACGACCTTGTTGGGTCACCCAAGCTCACCTCTTGGGCGTTGAGTCATGTTGGTCGACCTTTTGGTCTAGGATAGTCCACAAAAACGCCCAAGCTAGGCCATTTAGGGCGTTTCACCCGAACCTATGGGCTATGTTAGTCCAATCATGGGTTTAGTCACACCGAATCCAGTTTAGAATCGTGCTATGACAGTTTGAGTCATGTCGTTTTGCCGAGTTTAAAATGAACCAAGGTCTAAATCCAACCGTGAGTCGAACCTTTGGTTAGTCAGTCTCAAGTCGAGTCTTTGTTTGAGTCAAGTTGGGGTCGTGTCCTTAAGTGTGCAGGGGCTCTTACTTTAAATATTGACTCAGTACGGGGTTTTCTTGTAGAAAGGCCGCCAAAAACCCGACGTCAAGCAATGGAAGATGCTGTTAACAAGCTCACTGAGGCCGTGAACCTCATGATGACCCGAATGGATGCAATCGAATCTAAGCTGAGTGAAGATTCCCCTCCATCTACCCCACCTCTGACTGATCTGGAGAAACGGTTCAAGTTCATCGAAGACCGTTTGAAACTCTCCCAGGGGAAGAACATCCACTATGAGAATGCCAGGGCCTATGCCCCGGTTCAGGATAAGTTGCCCACGAACATAGTACTCACTGACATCTCAAAGTTCAAGGGCACCGAAGATCCAGTCCACCATGTTAAGGCCTATAAAGGGTACTTAGCACTGAAGGGAGTACCTGCTGACATGCTCTCTGAAATTTTTGCCCACTCTCTGGATGAACACCCGAAGGCGTAGTTCTATAATCTTGACCTTAAGAACTTCCCCACTTTCGAAGATATTACGGTGGAGTTCTGTAAGCACTATGCTGACAATGTCGAGATTCAAACCAACATAAGAACATTGGAGGTGATGACACAGAAAGAAAAAGAAGGCTTTACTGAATTCCTTGCAAGATGGCGCGCTGAAAGCGTGAAATTAGCCAAGAAGCCTGATGAAGTTGAAATGGTAGATAAGTTCGTAAAGAATCTACGACCTATTTACCGCAATGCTCTGAAATACCAGAATTTTGGCTCTTTCAAAGAATTGATAAGAATCGGGATAAAGGTAGAAGATGATGTCATAAGGGCAGAGGCTGAAAGGCCGAAAGGGTACCAAGGGGCCTCATCGTCTAAGGGCAAGGCCCCAACAACGGCCCATATTGATGAAGCCATCAATCTCTTAGAAGGGCAATCGAAGAAGCCGCAGCGCCAAGCTTCGAGAGCATTCACCGATATCGGATGCACTTATACATACGCTCTCCAAAGGCTCATAGCCCAAGGAAAGCTGAAGCCTATTGGTCCAACTCCGGACCCACCCGCTGAGCAACAAGGTAAATGGTATAAACCAAATGCCTACTGTGCCTTTCATCAAGGGAAAGGCCATGATACTGAAAGGTGCTATCGACTGAAGCACGAAATTCAAGACATGATTGAGAACGGAACGCTCCCAATCCCAGCTGTTAAACCCAATAACATCACCAATCCATTTGCCGATCACGCTAACTTTGTTTCTGTCGAAGACAATGTCGATTATTCCCATCTTATCCGCCCATGTCACTTGAACGGGGTGTTTATCGGGAAAATATTTGTGGATTGCTTTGAATTCTTGCCAAACCCGAAGAATGAAATTCAAGTCGGGAGTCTCGCTCTAGAATGTACTCCTCTCGTTAACGAAGTTAATAAAAGACAATTCGATTCACCAACCTTCATCACTGGCGTAGATCCTCAGAGGACTACCTCGGGATGGAGGCAGACCATCAAAGGGATCAAGGACCAGAGCCGAGCATCTAAGCTGACAGCTGAACAAGAAAAAGCTCAAAACTGGATTTGAAAATTATGAGTCGGATCTGTTTTCTTATCTTAGTCGAGTCGAGTCTAGGACTTTCTTTTCTTGAAGTTGAGTCGTTTGTTCCGCGACGACCTAGGGTGTGTCCTAGGAATCGTTCCTTCGAGTCTGTTAAGCATTTCTCATTCCAATAAAAAGTTGTAGTTTCGTTTCCAAATTTGTCTTGTTTTCAATCCTCAATCATTCTGAAAGCATGATAAAATGCACAACACACTCAAAGGCATCCCTGGGGTAGAAATATGTCCCGTTTCAAAACGTAAGGTACACTAGGATCCCGTGCTTGATTCCTTTACCTATTCCATGTCTGGTGGTAGAAAACCTCCATCTGAACCAATGTTTGTGACAAGCTTTTGGATGATTCTATGACAAACCCGGACTAGCTCCTTGTTTCCCCTATCGATGATGGAAGGCAAGCCTTTTCCCCAATAAAATCATCCCATCTTGAAGAGAGAAGATATCAACCCGTTCTAACAAGGAATTGTTAGTTCCTACCCAAATTAGTTGGCGAAGCCCAGTTTTTAAGGTGTATCCATTTATGACTAAGAGAATGAATAGAAGATCATTTTCAAAGAGAGAAAAAAGATGAAAAAGAATGAAAAAATGAGAAAAAAAATGAAAAATGAAAAATGAAAAAAAGATGAAAGAAAAAGAAAAAGAAAAAAAATGTTGAAGTTATTGCAGAGTGCTTTTGGTTGGATGTCGAAGTTACGGAAGCTAGAAGTCAAGTCAAGTACCCAAAGTTGAAGTTCAATGGGCGAAGCCCAAAAGTTTAAGTAGTAACCTCTTTACCCTCTAAGTCCTTCCTGAGACAGTTACAAGGGATAGTTGGGAATTTTGAGAATTATTCCGCTTGTGTTGTTACATTTTGACCTTTAGGGTCCGGACATGGAAATTTGAACCCACATCATTTTTCAACCCATTTGCACTCGTGGTTCATCAAACCCGAGACACCCATTCCAACCACATCGACAGCCATAGCCCTTGGCCTTAGCACCACAAAACAAACCTTCGAATGATGGTTAACCATTCCAGCTTGCTATTACCAAGCTCCACATCCCAAAAGATCCAAGCCTTTTACACCTAACCCCAGACACGGGATTTAACGGTACCTTACAGGCTAGAATGGGATACGACATGATACCTTAGGTGAAACCTTCGAGTGTGTACACACAATCAATATGCCAAGTTTATGCACCTTGATCGAACTACGTCAGATTTGATTTCGCTCCACGCGAATACGTAGGCAGTCCTTCAGAATAAGGGATTCAATCCACTCATCAACCAAGTTGTCGTCTTGTCGGTTTATTATGGGTCTTAACCAAGTCCAAATGAAGCCACCTTTGTTTGGGTCGGTCTTAGCACTCGATGTAGGCTAAGATAAGGATATAGGTTCGGATGAATAGTATCAAGTCTCAGAATGAGCTTTATCTAACGGTGTAGACAAAGATGCTCAGTCATATAGGTGTGGGTTTTCGTTAGGAACAGAAAATATGAAAAACCCGCTGAAAAGAATGAAGGCGTGGAAGAAAAATAGTAAAAGCTCACTGAAAAGAAAGAAGGCGGTGGCAAGAAATGATGAAAACTCGCTGAAAAGAAAGGAGGCGAGGAGAAGAGTGACAAAATGTTCCCAACAAGAGTAATGTGTGATGTCTAAGTGTTCTCATAAAATCAGTCTGTGTTTAGTGTTTGGGCGAAGCCAACGTTGTTGCTCCGTGAGTTTAATCCACCTTGTCAATGCCAAGTGATCTTGATTCCCGTGTGCCCTCGGGAGCATGCCCATTACATACGATATCTACATCCCAAGTTGACGACCTTGTGATTCCCATTTGCCATCTTTTGGCGCCAGAATGGCCAATTTACATTTCTACCCCCAACAAGTCAATAATTGAATTTAAACTCGTGCACACTTACGGTTTTATTTTCCTTTTTTGTTTTACGGTAGCGGACTACGCCCACGTGGTTTACGGGTCATACGGAGTGTCTGAGTCGTATTTCGTGCTCAGCCATCAAGGTTCGATTTCAAAATGCCAAAAATTTCAGAATTTCAAAATTTCAAAAACTTCTTTCGCGAATTATGGACAGATGGTTCAAATCTCAAAATTCAAAATCAAATTTTGGGTCGACGACCTAACATCTAAATGATTCGTTTCAAATTCAAATTTCGGGTCGATGGCCCAATTATTCAAAATTTTCAACATGTTCAAATTTTGGGTTGATGAACCAGTCTTTCAAATTCAATTTCAGGTCGACGACCCAGCATTGGGTTGATGACCCAGTCTTTCAAATTCAATTTCAGGTCGACGACCCAGCATTCCAAAACTTCAACTTCAAACCTCGGGTCGATGGCCCAACATGCTAAGTGATGTCAAATTCAAAATTCGGGTCGATGGCCCAATTATTCAAAATTTTCAAATTCAATTCTAGGATCGATGATCCAAATGTGCTTATGTGATGATTATTTCTTGTACATTTTCTATGTTTCAAATATAGCAAGATATGCTTCAACTGGGGGCTCTAAAGTCTTCGACTTTAGAGCCATCGAAAACTGGGGGCTCTGAAGCCGTTGGCTTCAGAGACCATTATCAAGATGTAGAGGATGATATCCACCAAGAATTCAATTCAATACAAGAGTATGAAATGGAAGAATTCCGTAGCTGAAAGCAAATGATGAAAGCGACGACAACCTCCTCGGAAAGTCCCGTCCCATTCGGACAAGCGCCAGCAGATGATAAATTTTGGGCAAATGTCAACAGATGATGAATGTTGGACAAATGCCAGCAGATGATAAACTTTGGGCATGTGTCAGCAGTTGCCGAACTACGGCGCGGGTTTGATTCCGTCAGAAACGGATACGTAGGCGCCTAAGGATAAGGCTCAACTCACCATATATGCAATTTTATGGGTCGACGACCAACGACGATAAATTGACACAACAGAAGCAAGAGTCAATCCTTAACGAAGTTTCAGGTATTGTCTCTTCTTATGGCTGGCGAGCTTATATACGCAAGTCTAATGGACTATAAACGACCCGAAGAATCCTCAGGTCGAGAGGGACCTGGGGTATACTTTGACTTTCGCCTTGTCCAAGCCTCAGTCAAAGTGGGGGCTCTGTAGATACCCATATCCGTCGATATTGGAATTTATAGAGAACCCGACAAACACCCGATGATGATAGGACACATGTATTCTTTAGTTGTCATTGTCATTATTTGGAGCTCGTTTTACGATGTAGAATGGGCGTCGTCGATGAAGTATTTTATTAATTTAAATGATATTTAAATTAATGTTTTTTTAGTGAGTTCATTTTTTTTTTATTTAAATGATATTTAAATTAAAGTCTTTTTCAAGGTGATTTTAATTTAATTTATTTTATTTTGAATTTATTTTCTTAAGTTTATTTTATTGAAAATAAAATAATTATTTGATTTGAAAAATCATTTTATGAGTATATTTGATTTGAAAAATCATCTATTTTAATGTGTTAATTGATTTGACAAATTGATTTGAAAATCGAAAAGAACTCGTTTTGAACATGTGTTTTTGAGCTCGATTTTAGCTCGGTTTTTGAGCCCGTTTTCTTTACGAATTGGCACGAATCTCGAGTACACTAACCAACCTAGACCACTACCCATCCAACCCCAGTTCGAACCCCATAACCATGACCCAAATCCCGTCCCAAATCACCCCCAACAGCCCGCGCAAAACACAAAGCAGCCCCCCTGTTTCGCAGCTCAAACCCGAGTCCAAAATCCGCTCCAAATACCACCAAAACTCGTGCCCATTAACCCTAACCCATACGCTAATATCCTACCCATATTACATTACCTTAATCACCAAGAAAACCCCCCAAACGAACCCTAGAAAACCCCCCAAAAGCTGCTGGACAGCAGCTATGCTCAGCCAAGCCCGTCTGCCTCTCCTCCCTTTTACCCTACTTTAACCCCTTATAAATACCCCCCCTTTACCATACATTCATTCCTATAAGTTCTCCATACATCCTACCTTCACTCACAAGCTTTAAACCTCAGAAACGAACCCTAATTGCCTCTCAAAAACCTTCCACAAAACCGACATCCAAACTGAAACAGTTTGTGTGTCCTCTTCGAAAAACAATTCGTTCCTCCTTCAAACCTCCATCAAAACTCGAGTTTCTTGTTCCTAATTAACCATATAACATCCATCTACACATTAGACAAAGATTTACGAGCCAAATTGCCCTTGAGAGTACACGAAATCCCTCGAAAAACAGTGTTATACACTCTGTTTTTGTGGTTTGTTCTGTCTGTCCAGTTCTGTTTGTGCTCGTTTTTCGTGCCCAATAACTCAAAACGAGCAGGGGTTGCTTTAAGATATCTGTTCTCCTCTCTTTCTAGTTTTCAAAACATCTTTTAAATCGAATTTTCATCGTGAAACGAGGGAGAAATCGCTGTTTGAAAGTTGCTGTCCAGATTCGATAAAAACGCGTGTTTGCTTTGTTTCTTCGTCGACGACGGCCTCTCGAGATAAAATCTACCATCAATTACGACCCAAGACGGTGTCAACGATACATGTAGATTGAGGGTGCATCAAATCCTCCTCTTTCTCCCTTTTATTTCGTTTTTTTATGTTTGTTTTTTATAGTTTGTTTTTATTCGTTTATCGTTTTTATTTATCGATTGTTTAATTAACTATGAAACTAGTTTAGTCCGAGTATGAGTTAAAGTACCACCATGAACACCGCGTTGACTTGAGATGGGAAAGAAACCGCTACATCAGTCGGTCGTACACCCCCGTCTCATTTACATATCCTCGTGTTCAAGGTAGGGCATTAATAAAACGAGTTCTAACTTCGCTCTTCGCTTTTGACCCCTCTTTATTTTCGTGTGATTCGACCTACCTTAGGACCCGTCACATGTTAGTATGACCTCTGATTGTTAACATATAACTCATTTAGATGACATTAGATCAATTTGATAACCTAGTTAGACACATTAGGGTACATCGACATAGCTTTTAAAATCAATCGACAATTCTGTAACTTAATGAACGCATCTCTCTCTTTCACCTAATTTCTCGCTAGTATAAGAGTGCGTGACTAGCACCTTCTTATTAACACTCGACGAGTTAATTTAATTAGCGAACTTGACCTAATTTGACCCCTTAGGCCGTGTAGAACACCCGGTTTTAGGCGAAGCCTTCTGACCTCTTTTTTTGTCATCGATTTCTAATGTATTTTCCGCATCGCTTTGCAAATCCATCTAACCTAATGAATCTAACCTAGGAACTAGGATAGCCGTGTATGAGGTCGTGTTTGGCCGTGTCTTTTGTATCCCTTTTCTCGTTTTTTATCTTAGTCTCATTGTTTTTATCTTGTAATCAATTTGTGTTTATCGAGTCGCGTTTTGTAACTTGTTTGTAATTAGTTCTCCTTTATCGAGTTAAACGATTTCTAAAAACCTTAGTTTTGTTTAGTTAGACGGTTGTGCCCCAATGCAAGTGAGAGCGTAGTAAATCGCATGTTGTTTAAAGCAACATGGCCCGATTTATGCTAATACATGCTTTGGTGTGTGACCCGATGTCTAATTCGATAAGATTAAGTGGAAGCACGCATTACGAGGAGTGACCCAAGGCCGTGAGTCATGTAGCCCGTGAGTCACCCCTTTGTGCACGTTTTCCTAGGCCGAATGGCCATGTGTCGTGTATGGTGTCGTATATAGCAATTGTATTTAGATCGAGTTGTATCTTTAATTTATTGTTGTGTCGGCATGAAATGTCTGGTTTGTAATAGGTAGATCCCACGGCTCCCCCATTCCCCCTTAAGCCTTGTTTGCTTTGTTTTGTATGTTGTTAGATTAATCAACCCACATGCTAAATTACAACTTTGACAAAGTTAGTTTAGTTGCATCTAAAACGACATAGAAATTGTTTTCACATGTTAGGGTTTTAAAACGATGTTTGCATATCATATATCGTAGTAGCTATGACCTTGTTTGAAATCCGATACTTGACTTAGTAGAGGCCGTTATCGACGGGCGGGGTTAGGTGTCCTTATGGGCTTCCTAACACGTACCCTCACCCCTTACTCAAGATCTATGGTTTGTGGATCCGTCTAAATACCATTGGATTACGAGAGTCATTCAAATCGAGTGATATAGGGTACAAGTCTTTATCTTTAATCACTCGTAGTCAATTGGCTTTATGCTTTTCGATGAAAGGTGTAAAGTTGACTTGAACGGTTCCAAGTTCCCATAAAACTTGGTGGCGACTCTAATTTGTCTTAATTCGATTCGAAGGAACCTCGAGTCGATTATGCCTAGTGTGGATCCCGCGGACGCAGTTCCCGAGGGCCTTGTCCACACTTTGTCTTCTGTAATTGCTTGAGCAAATGATCAGTGGAGTCATCTTCGTTATCATTTGGTGTGATAACGTTGGTTGGACCGTTTTGAGTAATGCTTTGATATGGACGCCCCGAACGAGTTAGGTGATCCACATCTTGGTCTTCACCATTTTGGACTATTTCCTTGACTAGGGAGTGTTCAATGAGATACTCGTCTTCATCGTCATCGGCCCATACTCCATTGATTGTAGCTAGTCCTCTTATTCTCATGATCTCGTCCTCTAATTGTGTGATTTGGTCGACTAGTTTATCAACCACGGCGACTATTTCTTCCATAGTGGCATTTTGAGAGAAAGTTAGTGGTGCATGTTCTTTAGATGTCGCATTGGGGTTATGTAAAGTTATCACCATGTTTTCCAATTCCCAAACTTGCCTATCCACACTCCTTGACCATGCGATAAAGTCGGCGATGGTAGGGGAAATGGTAGAGTAGAACCCTTCATTCTCGATCGCGTAGATCTCATCTTCAATTGGAGAAATGAGGTGTGAACAATCTAAGGTAAATTCTTCGCTTATGATCACTAGAATCCCAAGAGGGTTCTGAGTGTTGTTGGGTTTGCCTCCCGGCGGTATTGGTAGTCGAACATCTTCAATCATGTCTTGAAGCACATTTTTCAATTTGTAGCATTTTTCTGTGTCATACCCCTTACCCCTATGGTATTCACAGTATGAGTTCTCATCCCAGAACTTGGATTTCTTTTCGGGTTCGGGAGTAGGTCCTATAGGTTGGAGTTTTCCTTGCTTCATTAACCTCTTTAGAGCATTGGAGGAAGTGTCCCCAAGATTTGTGAATTTCCTTGGTGGGGAACTCTTCTTGGATGGCTCAAGAAGGTTGACTTCATCGATCTTGCTAGTGGAGCCGTAAGAATGACTTGTTGAGCCTTGATATCCTCGACCTACCGTTTTGGACAAGAGCCCTTTACGGATGTCATCTTCAATCCTTGTTCCTAGTACGGTTAAGTCCTTGAAAGTTTTGATGTTTTGGTACCTCAAATGATTGGCATAGATGGGTTTAAGATTATCCACGAACGTCTCCACAAGGGTAGCCTCATCCGGGCGTTCAACTAGTTGGGTACTAGTCTTCCTCCACCTACTTAGGAAGTCGATGAATCCTTCTTTGTCATTTTGGGTAAGAACCTCTAGAGTGCGCATGTTAACCTGGATCTCAGCATTATCCGCATATTGCTTAGAAAACTCGATCGCGGCATCTTCCCAAGTGGCGATCTTCTTGTGTTCTAAAGAGTAGAACCATTGCTTTGGGATGGTGTCAAGAGATGAAGGAAAGATCCTTAAGAACATCTCGGGTTTGATGCCTTTGATAGACATGTAATCCTTGAAGGCACAGATGTGGTTCAAAGGGTTTTCGTGCCCCTTGAATTTAGGGATATTCGTCATGTTGAAGTTGGTTGGCAATTTGGAATTGACGGCCTCATACTTGCGATTATTCTCCCTATAAATGTCATCCCCTTTAAGATACATCAATTGCTCCTCTAAGTATTGGAATCTTTTCTCAGCTGCAGTCATTCCCATGGGAGGATTTTCGTCCCTAAAGTCATTCGCGAAGTCACCCACTACTTCACTTTCTTGAGGAGGCAACCTCCCCTCTACGGCGTAGATCCGGCCCTCGATGGTGTCAAGGCGATCATACACTTGGTCTTGAGTAACTTGGATTTGAGCTAGGGCGGCTAGGATTCGATCATTACCATCTTGAAGTTGATTGAAGTTCACGTCGCTTGTTTCAGGCATCTTGGAAACTGGATAAGAGACCGACGACGAATCAAAACGCGATCGACCATTCTAACACACCTACTAAGAAAGAAAATGTTTTGACTTGTGAAGTGGGTGTGTGCCACTTGTGTTGAGTGAGTTTTGAAGGAAGGACAAAGGTTTGAAAATGTGTATCCTAATCAACTATAGTGTAGTTGTAGGAGTGGACTCGAAGTGAGGTTTTGAAATGGGCTTGGGCCCGAAATTTGACTCGACAAACGGACAGAGTTTTGACTTGGTTTTGCGCTAATCAATGGCCTTTTTTCGAAATTTTCATTTAAAAAAGGATTTTGATTTTACAAAAATCGTCATGGTTTCGTTTAGAAATGGTGATCACGTAAGGTACAAAGATTTACACAAGCATTATAACGGGATGCTGAGTGAATTTAAAAGGGTTTTGGTTTAAAGGGTGGGTTGCCATACCGAACAATCAAACCCGAAGTCTATGGAGAGGCTCGTACCGAGCAAGAGTAAGGCCGATTCCTAGTCCATTTCCACAAGTAGTGAAGGTCCTTGATACAAACAAGAGTAAGCATCATGGTATGGATGACGTCAATCCCTATCCATCCTTAGGCCCAAATAAGAATTAGGACCATTTAGACGGGACGATTGGTCGAATGGGTTGGGTTGGGCATAGGAAGGCCGAATAAAATGTTCTAGGAAGACCGTGTTATGAAAACCGACAATTGTCTTGTACAAACTATTCCCTAACCTTGTTCAAGTTTCACCCGTTTGGCTACATGTAAGTGTATTATCCCCAGCGGAGTCGCCAAACTGTGGACATGGGGCCACGGGGGCGCTTGGGAAACAAGCGTTTGCATTTGTGGAGTCGCCACCAATTTTTATGGGAAATTGGAACCGTTTGAATACCTCGTGTCATGTCAAGACACAAAGTAGTGACATGAACATCAAGAACTCGTTACCCTTAGCATTCTATGTCTAGAATGACTCTCGTGGATGCCAATGAACACGGATGTTCACAGAGATCTGGAGTAAGGGTTAGGGTACGTATTAGGAAGCTCTTTTGATCGAACACCTAATCCCGCCCGCCTCGATAGCGGCCTCTACTAATGATTAAGGAAAATTGTCCATACTCGATATATTGTCGATTATATGCATGCAATGCAACATCCAAGTTTTAATCCTAGCATGTGAAGATTAGACTAAGTCGGTGAACACGTAATTTAATCATGCAATTGGGTCAAAGTAGGATTTATGTTCAATTACATTTGAAGACATACAAATGATACAAAGAGATACAATAAAGAAAATAAAGAAAACTACAATAATAAAAATTACAATAATTACAATGGGTTTAGCGATTTATGTCGAAAATACCTTTAAAACGGATAATTTGAGAAAGAAAGAATAAGTAAATAAACGAACAGGAATTTGGGTGATAATACGGATAATAGTTAATTATACGTAAGCTAATTAATCAGGTCAAGGCAGAACGGAAGTTCAGAGATAGAAATCAACCTGGAATAGGCGCAGCAGGACTGCGCCCTTTGGAAGAGGCGCAGCAGTTGCTGCGTCTGTTCCAAGGGTGAGTTCTGGCTGTGAAGCCGGAACTGCAAATCATTAATATTAATTGGTGATTTTAATGATCGATTAATATATTTACTCGGATGGAAGTGATTTAATTGATTAATTACATATGAACGAGTCATAAAAGCAATAAAACATGGATGAGACGGAATTAAGATGAATTATTTACATGAATGAAAGATTGATTAGTGACATGGGTGAACAAAATAGGCTAAACATGATGAATTAATGACAAAATAATGACGAATATGACGATGAACAGATGGAAATATATCAAAGATCGAATTCCAGAAACTCAATATGAACGAATTGAATTTCTACAACCCGGATTGACTTTAATGACGAAAACCCGCTAATATGAGATTATAAAGGATTTAAGTCGGATTTTAATGATGAATTAAACGTGTTAATGATGATGAATAATATACATGTGAGATGATTACGTTATTATATCAAAGAATTAAAGAAAACAAACGAAAACAAATAAAAGTTCACGAATTACAGAGGACGAAGGAAGAAGAAAGGAAGCAGGAACTGCGGTAGCCTCACGAAGAGGCGCAGCAGGTACTGCGCTCCTTCGAAGAGGCGCAGCAGTTGCTGCGTCCTTTCTAGACGGTTATCTTCTGGTAATCCGTAAAAAGGGTTTTAAACGAGGTTTTAGAAATCGGTTTTAAGAGGTATTTTCGACATAAACCCTACATTAATGATACAAAAAAAAAGTAAAGAACAATAAATAAAAGAGAGATTTACACCCTCAGACTTACATGTTTGACGAAACGAGATGAACTAAGTTTATGATTAGTGATGCTAGACTCGAATGTAACGAAAGTGCCCTCGTAAGAGGAAAACGATTAAGATTAATTAAGTTTATTAGTTGTGGAGTTGGTCAAATTGGTCGGTCATGCAAACGAGGCTGCTACTCAGAAAGATTCGAGCTTACGTGGTCGAATGTTCAAGCACGTAGACGCCAAAAAGTAAGAACGTGGTCTAGAATGCAAAGGGAGAAGAGAAGGGCGGACACTCGCGTGAGAAATATGAGGAGCAAAGGCTCCTATTTATACTAATCACGTGAAGGAATAGGGTTTTCGGAGAGACTTTGGAAGTGAATCTCGGAAAGATATGAAAAAGATACGAAAAAATACGCAGAAAAGGGCCTGGGAAGAGACGCAGCAGTCACTGCGTCTCTTGGAAGAGGCGCAGCACCTGCTGCGTCTGTTCCCAGGTGGTTTCCTCTTGCGGAAGAAAGATTTCCGTGTTTAAGTTATGGAATAACGGGATAATTTGGTTTTCCTTAATATTTTGTATGAATATTACGGGAAATTGTTTACCAAAGATTAAAAGATTGTGAAATATTTATAAAATATGGAATAGAAATATCCGGAACATTGCAGAACATTCTGACTCGGGATTTAACGGTTATCAGAAAATGAAGACGGTTTTAGGCACGGACTCCAAATGTACTCTAATTACTGTCAAAACGACCGTATCGGCGCGTAGATGACAACTAAGAGGTAGACATCAGTATTTGAGCAATCACTTAACGATAAATTTATGAACTGTCACAAATCGTTCCGCGTACCAAACATGCGGCCCAATCATCACCGGGTGGTTTGCGGGAGGTGCATAAATGAGGTTTCTACAGATATATATGAATCAATCACCATTTGATGAACCGTCAGTTATTATCCTATCTTCAGGCTGAAGCAAAGGCAATTAGTGAGGCTATTAAGTGGGCTGTCAAGAATGGTCTACTTCATGTAGATTGGAAGGGATTCACAAGCTTCATCTGACAATTAGCCTTTTTATTTGACAAGAGTGTAATCTATTTGAAAGCACATGTAGATTGCAAGAGATTCACAAGCTTCATTATATATTTAGAGTGTCCTGCCATCAATTAACAATTTTTCTTATACTTTGTAGCTACATTTTATAACGCCTCATCATAAAAGCCTATTAGCTCAATCGGTAGAGCATTGTGCAATGCGCAAAGAATTTGGGTTCAAGTCCCACATAGGCTACTGTTAATCTGCTATTTCAAAGTATAATTTCATTTGCATTTTTGTGATATTTCAAAGGGTTCCTTCCGCTATTTTTTCATCTTACATGTGTTATTTCTATTACATTAAACATGTGTGATATTGTATTTAGTGCACTGTGATATTGTATTACATAAATTGTGATATTGTAACTAAAATCCAACAGTAGTTGAGCAAGGCTAATGACGAAATTTATAAAAACAGCTGTGATATTATATTGGATATGTTGTGATATTGTATTGTTAGACATGTTATATTTTAATACTTAAAAAACAATCTGACCGACGGAGATTATTTGGAAAAAAGTTTGATATTGTATTGAACATTTTGTGATATTGTATGTAAAACAGTTGATATTGTAACACTAAGAGAACAATCAATGTCTACCTTGACTGACAAAGACTAGTTGAAAAAGTGTGAAATCGTATTGTATGTATTGTGATACTGTATTGCAAAACAGTTGATATTGTAATATTGAGATAACATTCATTGTTGACTGACAAAGACTATTTGAAAAAGTGTGATATTGTATTGTATATCATTTTATTGCAAAACGTCTGATATTGTAATACTAAAACAAAAATGATTATTTCCCAAAAAGTGAGATATTGTATTGAATACTTTGTAGTATTGTATTGAATACGTTGTGATATTGTAAAGAATACAATGTGTTATTATAATGTAATTAGTGGGATACTTCTTTTAAAAACTTGTGATATTTATATGAGACAAATGTGATATTATAATGGATATGTTGTGATATTGTATTGTAAAGAATACATATTCAATACAATATCACAATACATATCCAATGCAATATCACACGTCTAACAATACAATATCACAACATATACAATAAAATATCACACGTCTAACAATACTATTTTAAATTATATAATTACATTAGCTCATCTTTGCAATAGCACGTGCTCTCCCTTTTGAGCTAAAAGATGACAAATTAACATTGATACTCTGTGTTATTCAATTGTTATGCTAAAAAATAGACAACATGATTTGAGCAAAAAAAAAAAACGGATAAGCCAACCAAGCTTCTCACGTTACCTCACCATAATCAACTAGATCTCCTTAGTTAGTATGTTTTCAACAAGATACCAAACATAATAAATTAGTCTAAATATTTAGATGCACAAACATGGATTTCAGGGAGACAACCAACTTTGAGCACATAAAAATGGCGATCGGAAGCAGTAAAAACAAGCCCTTTACGGAAGCTACATCCCAAGACCCTAACATGTTCTCCTGATGGAAGTAAAAGCAAGATGCAAACTTGAAGCCTTAAACAGTGGTTTGGGCACTACTATTCTTAAAAGTTTCCTTGATTCATGCTAATTTACCAAAGGCGCCGCAAATAGCTAATTACTCCGTACTATATAATCATTACAACTATGAGCGAGGGTCAGCCAGACAATACGACCTTGATAACCGCATACTAAAGTCTGAAACTTTGAGTCTTGCCGACATTGATAAAGAAGCTTCTTATATATAAGGATGTAAGAGGGATGACATTGTCAACAACAACAAAAGTAGAATCACAATAATAGATAGTACGATAAATTAGACGACATTCTAGCTCTAGAGTCTAGACCTAATGAATACACACATAAAGAGATTATCAAGAATATGCAGTAATCAACTTGATACTCGAGTAGCCGAGCAAATAAATCATAGTGCAGCAAAGAGCCTACAAAATAATCAAACAAGCGTTGTGCTATTAGTGACTTATATATCCAAACTTCTAGACCATGCACCTACTATACTTATGGCATCCTAATTCATACTTTGTTGATATCTTATAAAGATCACACATTTGCTGCTAAATATGTGATACTTTAGCAGCAAATATGTGATATTTATAAGATGTCAAACAATTTAGAATCTAAATAGGCTAAATGTATACTACTACTAGCTAATATTAAAGAGTAACAATGTAAAACAGATGTAATTCAATCTGACACAAACTTAAATTTAGAATTTTCAGCATCCAGGCCGTCATCACTAGCTGTTCTCGATTAAGTACTGAGGGTTATTGTGTCGGACAATACCCATTGATGTGCTCCAAGTTAACCTTTAGACCATTATTTGTACCGATAAAAACTCAAATCGAACACAAAAATCAAATGAAACTAATTCCATATAAGCCAGAAATAAATCTTTTGAATTCGCACATAAAAAAAAACTTAGAATGACAAAAGTATGGAAACGATCAATATGATGCATCATAGAGCTAGGTTATTCCTAAATGTACCCAAGAGTCTCCAAAAGATAATGGCAATGAACTACGGTGACCTGTGTACGAAAAATCAGGGAATAACGAACGAACATATGACGGAACAGTAACCTGCAAGGCATGAATTTTTAAGTGATTTACATGAATTATGGTGACATGTGTACCTCAATATAATGAAGAACAATAAAAATTAGATGCGTTAAACAAATAGAAAGCATAAACATAAGAAATTTACTCAATCTATGATTAACCACCAACAATTGAAGATCTAAACAAGTTTCTGCAGTTAATAAAAGAAGTGAACATACAAACCCTAGAAAATCGCACAGTACAATGAAAACATATAAATCACTTGAAAAATAGGAAAATCAAATGCAGTAAACAATCTACTAAAACGAAACATAATAAACGCAGTAAGATGACTAGTAATTGCAAATATATGTAGCAAAAACAACAATTACATGAAAATAAAATTGAAATTACAAATTACAAATTAAAGATAAATTAGATGTACCTAACATCGCGATTTCAATTGCAAGAGTATGATCGTTGATAAGAAATAGAAGAACGACAAATGATTGAGCTGAGATTGAATTCTAAACATAGAAATCGTCAGAAAATTAGGGATTCTATAGATTAAGCGTTGAAGAAGATAGAAGGTAGAGAGAGAAAAGCTTTGGGTTAGAATGAATGAATTTCAACGGAATAAGGAGTATTTATATGCGCGTGATGAAATTACCATATTGCCCTTAATTATGTGCGTTAAATATGGACGTTGATCTCTTAAATCCGACGGCTAGTATTAATCCTCAATCCTCAAATATATGAGCCATACTCACAGGATCCCATTCATATATATATATATATATATATATATATATATATATATATAATTTTTACATTAAAAAATTATAATTATAATATAAATTAAAAATTATAATAGCTCGAAAAAAATACACATAAGCTCAGTTAGATTGATTATAGTTATACAATGCTCTTCTACAACCAGTTGTATAATAGTATTTGTGGTAGAAAAACAGGGTAAACAATAAGATTCAAAAATTTTCAAAGAGACAATTTTCAAAAAAAAAAAAACAAAAAAAAAAGGTCAAACGCATGTAGGAACTAGGAAGGTACTGGTGACTAGACTTGGCAAATGGGTCATTCGGATTTGGGTCAGATCGGGTCATTTTCGGGTCAATAACTTATTGGGTCACTTTCAGATCGGGTCAATCTAGGTCGTTTGAGTCATTTCGGGTGATGATTTTGCCATAATTAGGTCATTTTGTCTCATTTCAGGTCATTTTGGGTCAATCGGGTCATTTTGGGTCGGGTCAATTTTGAGTCGGGTCACTTTCGGAGTTTCGGGTGATACATTTTGGGTCTCGGGTTAGCCTTATCGGGTTAGGTCATTCGGGTCGGATCAACTTTGTCAGATCTACTGGTGAAAAATGAAGTATAGAAGAAAATGAGTCGTTGATAAGAGCCACGTTTCTTCTAAAGGAAGCATCTTACTTATCCTAATCTTGGCGTCACCTTCTCACATACAATAAGTGGGAACCCCTTTAATAAAGGATGCATGTGAGAGGGTAACACCCAATTTCGGCGCCTATCATTATCCCCTAAAATCCCAAACATTCACCATTTCACCCCTTTTTTTTCTACTAATAAAAATACGGAGTACTCCATATATCACATTTTCACACTTCTCGGATCCATAACTCTAGACTCTTGTAAAATCCTTTTAATTTACTAATCGTACTTTTCATATTGCATGCCAAATACACATTATTATGACATTATGATACTGTTAAGATTTTTTAATGTTGTTATATATATTCTGTAATTCTTATTTGTATAATCTTATTAAATGTCAAATTATCGTGTAATCTTTTTATATCTACGTTAATTAACTTGTTAGTCTTATATAAATACTCGTCTTTGTTAATAAAACCCTCAAGCTTTAAGCTTATAACAGTTATAACCTATCTCACCAATAATCCATCGATTTGGAGTTTGTACAATTATACTCATCATAATATGGCTTCATCAACAAGATACGAACATGAAATAATCAAAGTGGGTATCATCACTTGTATCCTCATCATTTCTTTCTTACCTACACTTTCCAATTCAGGTAATATATAAACCTATTACTTATTTCAATATTTCAATATTTTGTGACAACTACTTTCCATGAATGTGTATACTTGGTATATTATACGGAGTATGTAGAAGAGGTGAAGAGCAGAAAACTACTGGTGCTCGGTTCGACACCGCCTACTTGTGTAGACAAGTGCATGGGTTGCAAACCATGCGTCGCAACCATTGTTCATACACATCGTCGTCAACAAGAGACTCATCATCAGATGACATTGAATGATTACGGAGATAACAATCATGATAAATACTACCCTATTTCATGGAAATGCAAATGTGGAACTAAACTCATTCCACCATGAACTTATTGTTTTCTAGCTTGCCTTAATTATTATTATTATTATTATTATTATTATTATTATTATTATTATTATTATTATTATTATTATTATTATTATTATTATTATTATTATTATTATTATTATTATATAAACCATAATTCTATTTGTTGATTAATTAGATTAATATTGCCAATAATAATGCACTAAAACGGGTAGGACTCGATTTTTGGATAAATAACTCGGTTTTTAACAGTTTAACGGACTGTTTGATTGTGATTAAAGTGACTAAAACGGACACAAATACCAAGGTATTGGACAGAAACTCTAAGGACTTGATTTGAACATTCAAATGGATTGTTAAAAATGGCTGAAATGAAGGAAAATAAACGAGCTATGACAAATGATTGAAATCGACTCAAAGTAACCAAAGACACAAGGATATGACTTAGACGAGATCACGAAGCAAGTCTAAGACTAGGAATGTCGTCCAAGATCATGAAGCAAGGACTAAATTCCGCCCCAAAGCACTAAGCAAATGGAGGGTTTTCCGCACTAAGCAAGAAAAAAGTAAATGGAAAACTGAGTTTTCAAACTCATCATTTTTAATCATAAACTCAATCTGAATTTTATATAGGTTTAGAGCTCCTTATATAGAGGCTCCTATCTAATCCTAACCATACATCTAACATAGCATTTAAGGGATCACAATGGTCTCCTAAAGAGACATAAAAACGGCTCATAAGGCCTTACACAGTACAATCTGAAAATAAAGGCTACAAGACAAATAGCATAAAGAGGTTTGTTGCTAGAGTACAAGCTTCCTTGTTGACATGCTCTCAGTTAATTTATCTTATAGAAAACTTTTATGGCAGCTGGTATGGACCGTTCCAAAGAAGTATAAGACCCAAATCAGCGGCAAAAGGTTCCTTAGAGCTTGTCTAGACAAAAGAAGAAAGCTTGAAAGCGATGTTTAGCACATACTCCAAAACCGGGTCCCTTTGGTACCTTTGCAATGATTCTTCAATTAATTTCTGATTGGTAACCCTTAGAGATAAAAACTCTTAGACAAAAACGTCTAAACTCATCATAGAAGAGTTCTAGGCCGGAAAACAGCATGTGTTCTTAGACTGAATTGGAGTTGGACCTCGATTTTGGTGAAGGACCAAAACCGGGTAAATGTTTACTCAAATATTATTCTCTTTTGACCCAATTATGGGAAAAGACACATTTTTTTGTAGTGAACTTAGAAGCTCATATATATATATATATATATATATATATATATATATATATATATATATATATATATATATATATATATATATATATATATATATATATATATATATATATATATATATATATATATATATAGATAGATTTAGGATCCTATGAGAACCCTCTTCCCATGAGAACCATGAGAACTACTATCCACCGTTAAATCAAATAATCTAACATCCCATATCTGACGCGCGTCATTGTTTTAGGTAATGGCCATATTTCTCTTTTTACTGCTTTTAGCTCTTTCCCCTTTCTTTTCTATTCATCTTCTCAGATTTCTACAAATCACTTAATTTCCATGTTTGCACTATCATTTTATGAATTACCTTTTCGGTTTCTCTCCCTTTTTATCATTAAGGTACGAATCAATCAATTTATTGTTGATTTCTTTTTTATTTGCGATTCTTTGTCTGCTCCTCAAACTTTTACTAATTTTATATTTAATTCCAATGTTTCTCATATGATTTTCTGCTGGTTTTATAAATTTACCATGTTTATATCCTTCTTTTCTTAATGTAATTAGATCTGCCATGTGATTTTATAATTTTCGTTCTCAATTTTTTTTCATGACTTCATAGGTTTTTGTGATTTCTAATCGTCTTTATTAATTTTTTTCAATTATGATCTAGTTTTATAGTTATCATCATTTGTTGATCTATAGGCATAACTTTTTGAGTTGTTTATCTTAGAAACTTAGTTGAAAAACAAGGTGTCAGAGTATTTGTTGTTGGTTGTTTTTCAGTTTCTATGTCAATACTTGAAACCATATCGCTTTTATGTACATTTTCTAGCACTTGCATGTGAATTTTGTCGCCCCTATTGGTTGATTTTCAGTATCATTGTTACTTTTAATGATTTAACATGTTATCTCTTTTTCAATTTATTGATTAATATGTAAAATACTTATTTTAGTTTTTGAATGTTGTTTTGATCTTGATTTTAAAATTTATATTCAAGTTTCAATTGTCTTACGTTGATCGGGTTGTTCACCAAGGAGAGTGATTAAACGAGACTGTTTTCTCATGAATTGAGGGTAGCGATAGTCTAACTCGAGAGGGTGAAATATTAAGGTACAACAAATGCAGATCGACCTAATACCTAATCAATTTGTCCAATATATGTTAAGGTACGCAACTTATAAACATAATTTTGTACGTAGTTTAAATATTATTCTGTCCTCATGGTATGTATGTTATGAACTTATGGTACGTGTATCTTGAACCTATGTTTGCGAAGCTTAATTTTGTTGTCAATCTCATCTACCTTATTCATGTATAGGAATTTTTCATGATCTCGCCTTTATAACCAAAGCAACTCCATGACATATGTGGGCCTTAGAATCCTTGATACAATGTCGTCCAACCATCCAAAAGAAGCTCCAGGCATGAAGAAGTTGCAAATTGCACAACGCTCGGCTCAACCTACATAATTCAACTCTTAGTCTGGAAGCCAAAAATATGTTGCATATTGTTTGTCATACCCATATCTTTGTTTTCGATATTTGTATACATAGCCTAGTTTCGGCTTCTTGTTATTCATGTACAATAAAAAATACTCCTCAGTTTATTGGATAGAATATCACATGTAGGTGTAGATAATGTAAGTATATATGCACTACCTTCATACTTTGATTACACCCTCGATTCAAAAGAGTACATACAATTTAGTAATAACTTATAATTTGAATCTTGTACATTTAAGTATGAAGGATAATTGAGTAGAGTTTAAAGGCAAAGAGTAAGACGTCTCTATAACATAAATCCTCTTATGAACCTATGGTACACGTGTTCTGAACTTATGACATATGAGTTCTGAACCTATGGAACATGTTTAATGAACCTATGGTACATGTTTTCTAAACCTATGGTACATGTATGCAGAGCTTATAATTCGTGTTTTATGACTTATATGCTCTGAACCTTTGGTATTACCGCATATAACTAAGTACCTATCATAAAAATATCCCTTAGCCATTAGTCAAAATTACACGAGAAAGTAAGTCATACGACATTAAACAAGCCTAGACCCGTTCAATTAGTTTTAAGGTACCATACAATATAGTTGCACGTACATTACTAATTACTTATTCAAGCAAACCTTGTCATGGGTAGTAGTCTCGTAGAGCATGAAACACCAAAACATACAATCCGTCAAAAATAATTATGAACCTATGGTAAATGTTTTTTGAACCTATGATGCTTATGTTATGAACCTTATAGTAAGTCTCTCTTGTGACGGGTCAAGTATCACCCACATAATAGATAAGACAAAAATTAAAGTGCCTAGGGAATCACAAAAGATTTGTCTTTATCTTTCTATGTTGGTTTTATTTGACCCATCACAAACTTGTGATAGCTTGTAATGGATATCGACCGTCACAAATGAGAATTTATATGAACCTTAAGTACATATAGGAGATTATTCAGTACCAATCCTTACAACAACGCCTAATAATTTGTCACAACCACTTGAGAATATAAATCATACAAATATTAAACAACCATATGTGCATTAAATAACAAACGAGGTAAAAGACAAAACATATCAGGTACTTTTCAAATTATTTGTCTTCACAAACCTAGAATACGAATTGTAAAATGTGAAACACCTAGACTACATTTTGAAACATGTGATTTTAAATTAATTTGCACAATTCGATTAGAAAATTTCAATTAAATGGAAATTTCTAGATGAGTAAGGTTTGTATTTTTATTTACCTCTTGCGTAATTGAATTTCTTGATTTCCTTTCAATTAATTTGATGATCTTCGTTGTGACGATTAATAATGCATCTCTACAATTTTTTCTTATTGGAAATCGTAACTTTGTTTTCCATCTGATGAATATGATTGAAAAAATGGGTTGGGGAAGGGGTTATGTTAGAAGGGAGGGTATTTTAGTAAGTTGGTCGTTATGTTAAGGAGGAATGACGCGCGTCAATCTGGTCCATTGATCTTCTTCATCCAACGGTAGATAAAGGTTCTCATGGTTCTCATGGGAAAGAGGTTCTCATGGGATCTCAACCCTATATATATATATATATATATATATATATATATATATATATATAGTAATAAGATCAAATGAGTCATCCTTTTACATGTGAGTCCATAAGTCTCATTATGGGCCATTGGATCTTGGAAATGGAGGGCTAAGATGAGAACAAAAAATTAAGGTTAATGGTCTAATTTTGCCATCTTCCTCTAATTTTCTCATTAACTACATTAATCCTCCTCATCTTTCATTCATCAACTTATTATCGCATCTCCTTATTCTCTCTCTATATCTCACTTCTCCATATTTTCTCCAAAAAAACCCAAAAAACCAAACAAATAAAAAACCCAAAAATTCCAAATAAATCATTTACTCATCTTTTCCTCATTCACCATCCACCTACCACCAGTCTACCACCCACCGGAAACCACCACAATCGCCAACCGCCACCGCCCCGACGTCATTTTTTTAATTTTTTTTTCTTTTTTTTTTTAAAAAAAAAACTTGATGTGTGGGTGTTCTTTTTATTTTTTTTGTTGTTTTTTTTCTCCTTATATCGTCTTGCTATATAATATTGTTTCAAATTTGTAAGTTTTTTTTATTTTAATCTTAGATCTACTAAAATAGATCAATTTTCATTGACCCGTTTTTTTTCATTTCCGTTTTGTTTTTTTTTTCAATTTTGATGTTTTGGTCTTTTTTTTTTTCCGGTTATTGACATTCTTACAAATTATAGTTTGATTTTAGTACTAGATCTATTAGTTATGAAATCTCATTTGTTGATACACTTTGTTAATATCCGTCTTGTTATATATATATTGTGTGATTTAGGATCTATTAAAAGTACACTTTATCGGTTAAAATTACACTTTTTCGATTAAAATTACACTTTTTACCGTTAAAGTTACACTTATTTCCGTTAAAATTACACTTTTTTTGGTTAAAATCACAGTTTTTTTCCTGTTAAAAGTACACTTTTTTCTGTTAAAATTACATTTTTTTTCGGGTTAAAATTACACTTTTTTCTGTTAAAATTACAATATTTTCCTTTAAAATTACACTTTTTTCTGAAAAAATTACACTTTTTTCCTTTAAAATTACACTTGTCTTCATTAAAGTTACATTTATCTCTATTATTAAAGTTACACTTATCTCTACTAAGGTTACCTTCTCAATTACTAAAGTTACGCTTTTGGACTAAAGTTGGAACAATTTGAACTGAAGTTACACAAATTTGGACTAAAATTACACAATTTGGACTAAAGATACACAAATTTGAACTATAGTTATACAATTTGGATTAAAATTACACTTTTATGGACTAAAATTACACTTTTTTGGACTAAAATTACACTTAGTAAACTTGGATTATAGTTATACAATTTGGATTAAAATTACACTTTTATGGACTAAAATTACACTTTTATGGACTAAAATTACACTTCCGTGGACTAAAATTACACTTTTGTAGACTAAAATTACACTTTTGTGGATTAAAGTTACACATTTGTAGACTAAAATTACACTTTTTTGGACTAAAATTACACTTTTGTGGACTAAAAATTACACTCATAAAATGATAAAAGATACACACACTATCAATTTACTAAGTTACAATTTAGTGGACAATGATTGAAATTGCACAATCTCAATGACTCAAAATAAATGAATTGTGTAACTTTAGTTCAAATTGTGTAATTTTACTCTAAATTTAGTCGTAAATAGTGTATTATTAGTTCAAAATTATTCGTAAATAGTGTATTTTCAGTCCAAAATTGTATTTTTAGTCCAAATTTAGTCGTAAATAGTGTATTTTTAGTCCAAATTTAGTCGTAAATAGTGTATTTTTAGTCCAAATTTTGTATTTTCAGTCCAAAATTGTGTAATTTTAGTCCAAATTTAGTTGTAAATATTGTATTCAATTTAGTCGTAAATAACTCTATTAGTTAGTCTAAATAGTCCAAATTAGTTAGTCTATATTGTCCAAATTGTCCAAATTAGTTAGTCCAAATTAGTCTGTCTAACTTTAGTCCAAGAGTGTAACTTTAGTCATTAATAGAGATAAGTGTAATTTTAACCGAAAAAAGGTGTAATTTTAAAGTAAAAAGTGTAATTTTAAAGGGAAAAAATGTAATTCTAACAAGACAAAGTGTAATTTCACTACTACAGATACAGGCTATAACAACGGGTAAAACCCGTTGTAAAAACAAAAAGCGGACGTTGTTAAAGCGGCCGTTGTAGAAGGTATTTACAACGGTTTGGTTATTTAATGAAACCGTTGTCTAAAGTATTCACCACGGTTAAAAGCCGTTGTTGTTGGGTGTTCTCCGTTGTGGAAAGTGTTTCAAAATTTTGGAGGGAATTATATAACAACGGTTGTCGTATTTATAACCGTTGTTGTAACTTTCCCTCCAAAATTGTGAAGTCTTTTGACAACGGGTTTATGGTACATACCCGTTGTTGAAATTGTTAGTAACAACGATTCTTTGTTTAATACCCGTTGTTGTAATTTTACCTCCAAAATTGTGAAGACTTTTAACAACGGTTCTTCGATTAAAACCTGTTGTTGAATATTATGCGCGGGTATTTGTGAATGTCATTCACAACGGTGTTATTTTTATTAACCGTTGTGAAAGGTATTCACAACGGTTTTTTTAGTAACCGTTTTTTATTACGAACTCCTAATGTTTTGAAAAATTAAATTTGTTTCATGCCATTCAAAAACTTGCATATGTCACAGACACCATATACCAAAGACCAAAGATAAATCACAAATTTGGGTTCATCGAACTCAATAGATTCAATTCAACCACAACAAAGAACATGCATCATATATATATATATACTTACAAGGAGTTGAATTTACATGAACTAATCATTCCCTAACTTCAACAAAAAATTTACTAATAAGTTGATCTAAACTCGGAGTATCATGCATTTCTAATATATTCTAAGACGTAGTTGCCCCACATGTCTCTTACCTCGTCTATATCTACACTTGAGTACCGCTCAATCACAGACGGGTTGATTGCATCTTTGCGGAAAAAACAAAGAGAAGACATTATGGTATATATAGCAACAAGCAAGACAACATTAGCAACATCATGGTATATATAGCAACAAGCAAGACAACATTAGCTCTAATTTAAAAAAAGTAATAAACACATGTTTAAATTATTACTAACCTTTTCTGGAATAACGAGATATCTTCGCCTAATAATCTCCAACATGAACCGACAAGCGTAGTATCCACATTGTATGCTATCTGGCTGGCGAGGGGCCTATTATTACATAAAAAAAAAGACGAGAGAAGGCTCACATCAGAATCTTGAACTTTAGGTATTGTATTAGTATTAAACATAGATTTTGCACTTAATGTTATTGTATTTGAGCACGTACCCCCTCGTTATCGTAATAAAATCGGGGCCAACATCAGAATCTTTCGTGGGTTGATCTCGCTTTCGTTTGCTCTTTTCTTCTTAAAGGCCCTTTTTTTAAAAAATAAAAAAGGAGGCAGAAACTAATTTTTTTAGGGGCAAAAATATGAAAGAGCTTTTTTCTATAAATAAAAAATGAAAATGTTATTATAAATAAATCAGTATTATAAACTTACATATTAATCAAGTGCTTAAAAGTCTCGCTTGGTTGATGATGTAAAGAGTCCAACCAGAAAACTTTATTCCTTGTCGGCATGATGGCTGCTAGCACCCAATGAGTCCTACATCAAGAGACATCATCATTATTAACAAGTACATATATTAGTTATGAAAATGCAATTGTAGGGGGAAACGTAATATTAATTTGTTTATTACCCTTTTTCATTATAAGCGCCAAAAATCGGCTTCTTGGTTGTCGCCAATTCTTTGAGCAATATAATCTACCCGTTGTTCGAACGAGAAATCCGGAATAAATAAAGATAAAACATAGGGGCACAGGAATCCGTATTGATCAGATGGAATATTCTTCTCGGGGATCACTCTCAATTTCAATATCCTACATTATTACGGTATTAATTCCGGTATTTAAAACACTATCTAGTAGTCAGAATATTAGACTATGAAATTATTTATTAAGAAACTTACTTCATCCAAACAAATATGTATGCTATATCAATCTGGTCTAGGCCAGCCCATACGGCTAGCAGATCCCATGATATAAGCGCTTGGCGCTCAGCCCCTAGAATATCCTCCTCGAGCGGAATAACTATCAATTGCTCGGTGGCTATGCGATGGCCAGCCTCCTCATGCGATCTCTCATCATCGTCACCGTTCTTACTTTTTGCATGTAATCCTTCCCTTTATATTGTGTGGAGTTTAAACTCCTAACTTTCAAGTCCGGGAAAGAATGAGTCTTTGATTTTGTGCTACTACCACCAGCCTACACATGTAGTAGATAATTAAAATAATAAAAAATCCAAAAGTAACATATCCTAGTTGGAGTAATAAAAATAAAAGCGTACTTAATTAAATACATCGTCAACCTGCTCTTTCAATGATGAGGTAGTAGTAGCAGGTAAGACTGGTGGGGACTTAGGCTTATCAGTCTTTTTTGTCCCCTACACAAAATTACCATGCTTTTTATAAATACAGACAAAATATAAATAAAGGGAGCGAGGTTAATTTTTAAAAAAATGGAGAAGTTAATTAAATACCTCATCAAGTTGTTGTCTCGACGAGGTCGTTGGCATGTCTGTGGACTTAGGCTTATCCGCCAAAGCCATCTTTTTTGTTCCCTACAAAAAAAAAATAACATATAAATTTAACATATAAAAACATTCAACAATTAAAAATGTAACATATATATATAAAGGTATTTCTTCTAACCCCAACTGCTTTCCGTTGCTGAGGCGACGAAGATATCTTCGCCAAGTAGATGTGAGTTTCAGGCCATTGGATGAAACTTCCAAGCGCATCTCCCAGAATGGTAATGTCGTCACGAACTGGGACAGGCAGTTGAAAGTTTTCATGGCCTGGAAAGACTGTAGTTATCTCTACTATTCTATGATTCGGCAAAAGTTTTTCGCCATGAACTACGATTTTCTGCTGCAGATTTGGTTTCTACGAGACCCCGGCCAACACGCACATGTGGCTTTTCGGTTTTAGGGTCAAGCAAGAATAAGCGGCCTCTTGTTTACGGCCTGAAGAATATACACATACATTATTATATCTTTGCAAAAACGCTTGACATTCAAAAGATTTTGCAAAAACGCTTTTTGTCTCGGGCCAATTTTTGCACAAACTTCAAAGCATTCATATAAATTTAACTAATTAAACACTTCATGCATACCTTAACGAAAAAACAGGAACCGACTTGAAAGGGATGTATCTTTGTTTTCCATCACCGTCTTCTCAAGTTGCATCTCTTTTTCAGACCCATTATTTACCTAATAAAATTAACCAATTCAATGGCACCATGTCAGAAGTTATAGCATTAGAGTGGCGGTGAACACACCCCCGATCTTACCAAAAAAAAAAAAACAAAAGAAAAATAAGGAAGTATTAGGTACCTGATCGGCTTTAGTTGTTACAACTTCAGAAGCATTATTAGGTACCTGATCTTTCTGAATCTCGTTGACCGATACTTCCTTCTCATGTATTGCCAAGGTAGTAGCGGCCTCTTGACCAATCTGTTGTACCTTATTATTACCCCCTTTAGAAATGACATCCTCCATCATCTTCACTTCTTCTTCGGAAAGCTTACCTCCAGCATTCAGCTTTAGTAGTACGGATGCCATTAATCAAGTCGCTTGCCAAGAATGTAATGTGTCAGCAATTTTTATCCCAACAATAACATGTGAATTGAACTCAAATGAAAATAATAGAATAAATGTTACCATGTCAGCCTTCTCAGACCTAGTCTTCCGTTTCTTCTTTATCTGGGCAGTTTTCCCATAATATTTCGTTACTCCAACCTGTAACGGGACGCCCCTCAAACGACATGGATGTTCGGGTCGGCCGATCGCTCTAGCAAGAACGTCATTACGACCACTGGGAGTGAATTTCCCTTCTTCTACCTCTTTCAATACGTTGTCCTATAATATATTAAATAAACTTCGAATTATATTTGTGACTAAAATAATAAAGTTAGTAATGAACTCGTCTTAATAAAATAATGCTTACTATGTTGGCCAAAACTTCCTCATCATATTTGTCACGCGACGACCGGGATCCTTTAGGCGTGTGCCCTTCTTTATAAGTTACATGCCGATCCACCTCTTTCACTCCCTTTGCCACCTACACATTAACATGGTAACATTTATACACGTAAATGTGTATCAATGCAAGTCCAAGTGTGATTAATAAAATAAAGTCTCACAGGGGAATAATGCATGCTACTTACGAGGTCCTCTTCTATCTTTCTGTAACCGCCTCGAGAACCATAGAATTTCCCCTTCTTGCATGAAATGTTAGCACGATTTCTTCTGCTAACGGCCTTCAAATCATTATATAAAAGCGCAAGTAGATGAGATAATAAAAAGATTATATAAAGGACTCATTAATTAAAAAAATGATAGGTAAATCGTTAAAAGGCGAGGATATTTAACTGAAACTTCTCGTAGTTCTCATCTTTTTGAAAAGATCCCATTGTTCTCGCTTGATGGTGGGACACTTTTTCCGGTGGGCTCTTACGCATCTCCCCGTTGCCTTGTCCACATACAACCAATCCCTAGCAACGCCACACCTCCACCGCCCTGTGGACATCCGCCGCCTTATGCATTAAATACTCATCATGGCTTTTATCGGGTATAATAAAGCCTTCCTTTACACGAGCCAAGTATAACTCCGCCAATTTTGGATTCAAAGTTCTAAAATCATCTAAATGGATAGGCACAAACTGTCTTGTGCAACTACCAATCCAACTGGAGAAAAGACCCGCATTTGGACCAGTAGGGAAACCCATCTCACTCCATGTTATTTGGAACATTTTGTTTAGCGGCTATAGTCGCAAGGACTTTCGGCACTTCATGCACCCTCTCACCAGGCTTATTATCACCAGGCTCATTATTCTTTTGACTTCTTTTACGTTTTTCACCCATGATAATCCTAAAACCCAAATATGAATGATATAGCTGGAAATGAACAACTTAACAACGTACATGCAGAGTATTATCTAAAACCCTAAACCCTAATAGGAATGAAAATTTAAAACAACAGATTGAGCTTCTAAAATCCTAAACCCTAATAAGAGGAGTGAATTAGATGATGCGGGATGATAAAGATAACAAAGAAGACGAAAAACAAACAGATGCATGAAAAAGAAACAAGATGATCGTCTTAAAACCCTAATGACGAAACACAAAATTAAAGTGAACATACCTGTTGATGATGATGATAAAGAGAACGAGCAGGATGATAAGGGAAGGCAACGGAATCTGGGCGTCGGAAACTGGGCGACGGCCGGCGACGAGAATGTAAAAAGCGAGGAAGAGAGAAGAATTAACACAGGATACCAACGGTTGAACTAATAATGTTGTGTGTGTTTGTGTATGGCATGCTGTATGGGTTTCTATATTAGTTTTTTATTAAGACAAACTATTGACAACGGGTGCTCAAAGAAGAACCGTTGTTATATGTTAATAACAACGGGTCAATAAAAGTCAACCGTTGTCAAAAGTTTATTACAACGGTTAAAATATACCCGTTGTAATATATTTTCACCAAATTTGCGCCAAAATGAAATATGTCAAAAAAATCATTGACAACGGGTAGAGGTACTACACCCGTTGTTGAAAGTATTAACAACGGGTAATTTAAATATAACCGTTGTTATTGTTGAACCTCTTTTTTTAAAAAAATTACTGTAATTCCTTACAGTCCAAACCTGTAACAATACATTATTCAGCAATTTCAACACCAGTATCCACATCTAATAATAAGATCAAGAAAATAAGACAACACCAGCATGCATGCATACTGTGTCCTGATGAACTATCTCAGGATCGGGGACGTTTCTTGGATGTCATAGTTTCTTCGTTAACCCAAATACCTTCACCATGGTCATCACGCATATAGATGCTTTCAGTGTCCTCATGATCAGTGTCAACATCGTCGAAATAAGATACAGTGGTAGACTGATCCATTCCCTCAAAAACGACATCCTGATCATCATCACCATTATCGGATGGACTACTCCTTCTACTCCTTATAGACAGTACAACAGACCACTTCTTATCCATAGGATCGGTGACATAGAACACTTGTTTAGCTTGGGGTGCCATTATGAAAGGATCATCCTTATTATTGCCAACCTTACCCAGATTGACCAACGTAAATCCCATCTTATCCTTTCGGACACAATGGATGTTGTTATCAACCCAGTTACATCGAAACAAAGGCATTGTGAAATCAATGTAATCTAGTACCAATATTTCTTGAATAACACCATAATAAAGGCATTTTCCCCAAATAGGCTTTTTATCTTTTGAAGTAGCAAAGTGCATTGCCTCAAATTCAGAACTCACACCACTATTTTGCATTGTGCTCACCTCATCTTGCTCGCGGGTGTAAAAAGTATATCCATTAATGGCAAAACTGTTGTAAAAGGTGACCCTGGCATTTGGACCTAAACCAAGACGTAGTAACCTAGGAGAGATGTCATCACCAGTTTGAGGTACACTGTAAGACAATATTCCTAAACCACTCTGGAAACGTCTTCGTATGCTCGTTCGCAATCCACTTCTCGGTCTTGTTTTGGTGATCGTATTTGAGCTCATCTTTGTGTTGTTGAATATAAGGTTGCACCTCATCTTCGTTGTTTAGCACATACATGTGTGCTAAATGCAACATTTCACGTGTCACAATTTTTTCAAGCCGGCCCCTAATACCTTTTCCGGTCATCCAGTCACTATAACGATTCTTAGGAATGCCAATCAACTCCTCAGGGGAGAGATGAGCGTAACAATATGAAAGAGCTTCGTCTAAAATAGCGCGTTCAGCAATACAACCTTCCGGACGATACCGATTAGATGTATAGTCCTTGTAGACTTTCATCAATCTTTCGAAAGGATACTGGTATCTCAAGTACACTGGCCCAAGGTACAAAATCTCCCTAACCAAGTGAATGGTCAGATGAATCATGATAGTGAAGAAAGAGGGTGGAAAATACATTTCCAACTGACAAAGAGAGGTTACAACGAGGTCCTGCAATGAATCCGCGTCATCGGGATCGATGACTTTCTCGCATATGGACTGGAAGAAGAGACAGAATCTAGTTATAGCATATCTTACCTTTTCAGGTAAAATGGAACGAATAGCCACAGGTAGTAATTGTTGCACCAAAGTGTGACAATCATGTGACTTTAACCCGGTGAGTTTTAGGTCTTGCATCGACACTAGGCTTTTGATGTTCGACGAATAACCATGTGGCACTTTAATTCCATTCAAGCATGCACAGAACTCTTTTCTCTCATTCCGTGAAAGGGTAAAAGCTGCTGGCGGTAAAAATGTACGATTACCTCTCTTCTATGGTGCCAACTCTAGCCTAATACCCATCATTTTCATATCTTCCCTAGCTGCGGCGTTATCCTTTGTTTTACCAGGAACATTCAGAAGAGTATTGATAATATTATCACAGACATTTTTCTCAATGTGCATGAAATCGAGGCAATGTCTGACCTTCAGGTCAGGCCAATATGGAAGTTTATCAAAAAATATGGATCTTTTCTTATACCCACGAATAGACAATTTAGAGCCGCTCTTCTTCCCATAATCTATCTCAATATGCTTTACTTTCTGATAAACTTCATGCCCACTCAAAATTCTAGGAGGTTGACGAAGTTCTTGTCTTCCATTGAATGCTTTCTGCATCTTGCGATAACAATGGTCATGAGACAAGAACCTCTTATTTCCCATATACACATACTTACGAGAAGACTTCAAGTATTCAGACTCGATATCCTCCCCACACAATGGACAAGCCTCTTTCCCATGAACTGTGTGCCCAGAAAGGTCGCCATAAGCCGGATAGTCAGTTATTGTACACAATAACATCGCTCTCAAATTGAAAGTTTCGTTCTTATATGCATCAAATACTTCTATCCCACTATCCCACAACAATCGCAAATCATCTAGAAGAGGTTCCAAATATACATCTATATCATTTCCAGGTTGTTTAGGGCCGGAAATTAACAACGACAACATCAAATACTTTCTTTTCATGCACACATATGGAGGTAAGTTATAAATAGCCAACACTACGGCCAAGTACTATGTTGGCTACTCATGTTTCCGTGTGGGTTCATTCCATCATGGACAGCGCTAGACGTAAGTTTCTAGGTTCATTGCCGAACTCGGGATACTTAGCGTCGAACGATTTCCATTGCTTACCATCTGCCGGGTGTCTTAGCTTTCCATCATTTATTCTTCCTGTTTCATGCCAAGTTAACATTTTTGCATCATCGGTATTCGCATAAATCCTTATGACTCTTGGTATCAATGGAAAATACCACAACACCTTAGCCGGGATCCCTTCCTTATCCTTATAACGCTACTCCAAACATTTAGGGCAATTGGTTAAGTTTTGATATAATTTCCGATACAATATGCAATCATTTGGACATGCATGTATTTTCTCATATTTCATACCCACTCCTCTTATTAGTTTTTTCGCCTCATATGTCTTAACGGGTAGAACATTACCATCAGAAAGCAACTCCTTTATCAAGGCTAAAAACTAGTGAAACACGTGTCACTCACCCCATTTGCCCCCTTGATATTATACAACTTCACCACACCCGACATTTTTGTGAACTTACAACCAGGATACGAGAGGTGCTTGGACTCACACAACTTCTCGTACATGTTGTTAAGGTCATCCCAATTACTAGTGTCATCACCTACATCTTCAAAAGCAATGGACTCATCATCATTCTCTTCATTATCTATAGACCCAACATTCAACTTCTCTACTTCCAACTCTTCCAACTCAAAAAACTCGGCAAACTCAGGATCATCAGTTAGCCTTTCGTGTACCTCAACATCATCTTCTTCAGAGTTATTCTCTTCCTCTAATGATTCCCATGAAAAATCCAATGTGTATAGGATCGACTAAATCTCCACTTTTCTAGGTGTATTTTAACATCCGGAAAAGCCATATAGCTAATATTACCACATCTTTCACAAGGACATGCAATACTAGAAGAACCTTTCAAATTGTTCGAAACGAATTCATAAAATTCAGCTAAACCATCCTTGTAGGTGCGGTCACTCATATTTGCATCAATCATCCAAGTTCGAGTCATTATTCTACATTCGTAATAATAGGCAACTAATTCAGAAAATACAATAATAGGCAAACAAATAAACGAAATTCAGGAAAGCAATTAAGCTAAATTATCAACAAATTAGATAATAACCCAAAAAATCCTATATCTAGTTATAAGCGTTGCTAAGAAACATATATATACCTGATTGATAAACACGATGAGGGAGAGAAGACGTGACAACAGTGACGGAGATGAAGACAGAGAGACGATCGGGGGAGGAATGGAGAATGATATAGTAGCAAGATATTAGCTTGTGTTTGTGTTTGTAGCGTATAGCGAGAATAAAGCAATATGTTGTTCTTAAGATTTTCATAATATTAATAACAACGGTTATTGAGTCTACAACCGTTGTTAAAACGTATTAAAAACGGGTTCTAATATAACCGTTGTGATTACTTTTCACTAATTTGGCCCCAAACCATTAACAACGGTTAAAATTTAACCGTTGTTATTAGTTTTTTCATTAACAACGGTTGTTTAAGTATGACCCGTTGTTAAAACCAATAACAACGGTTAACAACACATAACCGTTGTAATTAAGTTTGGTAAAATTCGCGGAATAAATTCTACAACGTGTTTTGATGATTTTCGTGAATAAACGTTGTTAAAGGGCCGTTGTGGTTGCCTGTATTTGTAGTAGTGTTTTAAAGGAAAAAGTGTAATTTTAACAGGAAAAAGTGTAATTGTAACAGAATTGAGTGTAATTTTAACAGAAAAAGTGTAATTGTAACAAAAAAAAGGTGTAATTGTAACAAAAATTGCATAATTGTAACAAGAAAAAGTGTAATTGTAACAGAAAAAGTGTAATTGTAACAAGAAAAAGTGTAATTGTAACAAAAAAAAGTGTACTTTTAACAGGAAAAAGTGTAATTGTAACATAATTGAGTGAAATTTTATCAGAAAAAGTGTAATTGTAACAAAAAAAAGTGTAATTGTAACAGAAATAAGTGTAATTTTAACAGGAAAAAGTATAATTTTAACAAAAAAAAAGTGTAATTTTAACAGGAAAAAGTGTAATTTTAAAATGAAATAATGTAATTTTAACAGGAAAAGGTGTAATTTTAATAGATCCAAAATCACACAATAACAAGACAAAATTTTAAATACGAAAATTGGCAAATATATATAACAAGACGGATATTAACAAGGCGAGATATGTAAAATATAAAACAAGACAATATAATAATAAGACGAGATTTTAAATAACAAATCTGAAAAAAAAACGATATTTGAAAAATATGATGATAGATCTAAAAGTCGAGCCTCCCGAAGACCAACACACAACAACCAACAAACGACCACCAACAACAAACTAAATAAAATGGATTGAAATAAATAAAATAAAAACCAAAATAAAAAAAATAAAAAAAACCAAAATAAATGAAATAACAAGGCATAATGAAATCTGAAAGTATCGGCAGAATTAAGCTTTAATCGTTTCATTTCATGAGATTTGAGCATTAGAGAATCATAAGCTTACATTTTATATTGGTGCAACAATACATAACCTAAGGCGGAGAAGCACATTTAGATTACAGTTAATGGATAAAGGAAAAAAAGTTTGTTCTAGAGTCTAGACAAAGACATAGCCACTGCTGCGTGAACCTAGAACTTCACACTTTCACAGTAAACTTAGATATTGTAGCTTCCTGCAAAAGTGTTCAAGCAGATATTATTAAAATAAAAACCCATCATTTCTTTTCCTACCTTTGCCACATTTTCTGGGGAAGGGATGTCGTCAGATCTGGGGTTATGGCGGCAAGAGGATAGTGGTGTGCGTGGTAGCCGGTGGTGTGAGAGGAGGGACGGAGGAAGGAAGAAGGGAGTGAGCAGAACCGGTGGAGGCGCGAAGGAGAATCGGTGGCTGCGGTGAGAAGGAGTGCGGAGGAGGTGCGAAGGAGAGAACACAGGAGGAGGTGCGGAGGTGGTGGTGGTGGTGGTTGTGGTGGGGCCGCGTCGTGGTTGTGGTGGGTTGTGGGCTGGTGGTTTTGTTTTGGTTTGATTTTGATTGTTATTTTAGGTTTTTTTTGGAGTAATTATTTTGGGTTTTTTTTTGAGTAATTGTTTGGTTTGGTTAGATGAGAGAAAAAGGAGAGATTGTGATATAGTGGGATTTAGAGGGAGGGAAGGAGTTTGTGATAATGAGGGATGAATGGATTAGTGAGTAACTTAATTTCAATGAGGAGCTAATTAGACTAGATTGATTTGTGGCCATCCATTGAGATGTAATCTCATCCCTTCATTTCCTTCATCCAAGAGCCCTTATAAGGACTTAAGGACTCAATATATGTAAGGGACTTAGGAGAACTTCACTCTATATATACTCCCTCCGTACTACACCAAAGGTAACGTAGGGAAAAGTGGAGTATTTAAGAAAATGTGGAAAAAGTAAGGGTAAAGAGGGAAAAAATAGGTGGGGTATGTAATTGTGGGTTTAATTGTGGGTTAGTAGGTGGGGTATGTAATGGCATTTTGTGTAAATATCAAATGGTTATAAGGATAACTTGGTATTGTTGTGGGCCAAATAAGGAATGTTAACTTTGGTGTGGTACGTCCGTTTATAGTAAGTGTTACCTTTGGTGCAGTACGGAGGGGTATATATATATATATATATATATATATATATATATATATATATATATATATATATATATATATATATATATATATATAGAGAGAGAGAGAGAGAGAGAGAGAGAGCGAGAGAGAGAGTCAAGATCCGGTGAGAACGAACATTCGGTGAGAACGGTGAAAACGACTTATAACCATTAGATTAAATATAATCCTACGGCCGATACAACAAATCCATCCAACTTATTAGTACAAGTCAACTCCCTTTTCTCTCCTCGTAAGACCAATATCTGAAAACTCACTACTGTCATCCCATCTTATTAATTTATTAATACTACCCCAACTTTATTCCAAAAAAAAATACTACCCAAAATTTCCTTTCAATTCACCATTGTTAATTTCCTTAAACTCTGACCACCCATTTCCTTTGCTAGTGTCCTTTCAATTTGCCATTCTTAACCATTAAAATTATCAAGATCCCTTGTAATCAGAGCTCCAACAATAATCTCATCAATTAAATCCATAAATCCCAGCAATTACTATACTTATCTGCGGCCAGAGCTCCGACGATATCCTCGTCAGACGAAGTTACATTTCAACAGAGCCATCACCGTCTTTAACCTCAGCAGCGTCAGGCCAAGTCGCACCATTAGGGATATCCTCATCACCATCACCTTTGCTTTGTCCGTCATCATCATTAGATTAATCATCAAATTAAAGGTCGAAGCAATTTTGTTATTGATGTATCTGAAAGCAGTTTTCATGTATCTCATAGAATTTTTGATGTGCCTAATAAATATTTTTGTGTATATATGTTAGATACATCAAAATATTGGCTAGATACATCGGAGATTGGTGTAGATACATTGAAATAGATGGGAAAATAACAAAGGTGGGTCACAGGTGGTGGACGGGTATCGTCATTAGATGTTGAATGGTGGGAGAGTGAGAATGCATACAAATGGAAATCAGTTGTTGTCGACTATGTCCGATTTCAGGAAGGTGAATTAGTTGTTGGCTTGTCGCCGACGACTTGTCTGTCATGAATCAGGTTCATCGCCATTGGAAGCAACACGTCGACGCCGTAAATATGGTCGTGACAGTGACTGGTTGATAATGAGACAATAACAGGCTCGCCGGCGTATGATGGTGGTGGTTGTGTCATCGGCATCGTCTGTTGCTGGTCGTGGTGGTGACAGTCGTGGTGGTCGTCTGTTGGCGGTGGCACCATGACATGTTGGGACTTGGAGAAGGTGTGAGGTTGTTGCCTTGTTTTTATTTTATTAAGACAATTGTACTGTGTTTTTAATTAAATAAAGGTTAGTTAGTTCTGATGGGGCATATTCTGCACCGCTGACCAAGTCAACATATTGAACAAGGTCAAAGATATCCATAGCAAGTCAACAACTCAGACTGCTTAGCCGATAGAGCCCATCGGCCTGGTAGCCTGGGTCTCGGCGCGACAACCTGCCAGCCGGGACACATACCCGCGTACTCATATCCAAGACCCCTCGGCGGCGAGTCAACATGGCCCGCCGGCCTGCCATAGGTCCCTCGGCCGAGGGGTAGATCAGTCTTTCCACCTGCTAGCCACTTGGCCACTTGGCCACTACGTGACAAAAGGTGAAAGCCTATAAATACTCCTCAACCTTCATTGAGGAAAGGATCCCACAACTTAACCTAAACACACTATTCATCTGGTAATATCTTCCTTATCTCTCTACAATACATATCTAGCCAAGTAATACAACTTAATCCTTTAAGTTTACTGACTTGAGCGTCGGAGTGAGTACGCTTGGCACAAAGCCAAGCCCTCAGTTCGTTCATTGTTGCAGGAGAGGCCGAGAGGAACCATAAAGGCAAGAAGGGTTCAACTCAAGACATTATTCTACAAGCCACGGGTGGTAACGATACTTGCTCTGGAATTACACCCGGAACAATTGGCGCCGTCTGTGGGGAAATACACTAGAAGCTAGTCACATTCCCAAACAAAAAAAAAAACAAAACAACAAAAACCCACCCAAAAAGCTAAGAAGATGTCGAAACAACAAGACGCAGTCGTGGCCGACGAAACCGCACTCTACCAGGATGATACTTTCAACAATTCTGGAGTCATGCAGCCCTCCACCGGCGGAGTAATCCAACCGGAGTTCGGGATGCCAATAATACTCGACATGCCATTGCCAGCCAACCAGGTCACTATCATGGGACATGTGGTTGACATAGCAAAACTGAAAATGCTCCTGGACCTAATCAGTAATACGCCTGCTCACACTGTCACGCCGACAAGAGCGACGGAAACCGTCCAGGAGACCAGGGCCCAAAACGTGACTCCGAGAAATTTGAACGGAGCACTAGGAGAAGCCGACCCGGTCAAGCCGCCGGGGGAGCCCAAAGTGGGCGCGGTGGACCTAAGTCCTTCCCGTACTCATGGGAGGACAGCGTCCCCGCGGCACGAACGAGGCTCGCCCCAAAGGAGCTAGAGGAGCCCGACTCAGCAGAGTTGGAGAAGAGGTCCAAGTCAAAGAAGGAGCCCCTCCCGCTACGAGGAGAGGAGCCGGATTAGGAATGCGAGGAGCCGATCGCCGCGTGTCATTCGGCATGTGATCAGACAGCCCCTCAGCGCCTACGTCCTAGAAGCCCAGGTGCCAACCAAGCTCAAGTTGCCGCCCATATCATACAAAGGGGAAGGCGATCCAGCCGACCACGCTGAGGCTTTCGAGTCTCACATGTCGGTATGGGAGCAGCCCGATGAGGTTTGGTGCCGAGTCTTCCCAACAACTTTGCATGGGATGGCTCAAAGTTGGTACAAGGGGCTTCCCGACGGCTCGGTATACTATTACGCCGACCTAAGGGACGCCTTTCTAGCCCAGTACTCTTGCAACAAGAGAAGGGCCGTGGAGACATCGGACCTCCTAACTATCAAACAGGAGGGGGGCGAGTCTCTACGAAGCTACATGAAGAGGTTCGACGGAAAGATCCAGCAGATTCGAGAAATTAATCCCGAATCGGCGGCCTTCGCGCTGATGAAGGGCCTCCCAAGGAGATTTAAAAATGAACTCATCAAGTGCGGAGGCCTAGGTTTGGACGCCGCCAGGAAGTTGGCTGACCAAGCCATCAAGGTAGAAGACTATCACAAGACCTGGGTAGGCCCCAGTGAGGCCGAACACTCAGAAAAGAAGAGCCGCCGGGAGGACAACCCGGACGAAAGACGCCGTGACAGCAATGGGTCACGGTCCGATGAAAGGCGCCGTGAGAATAATAGGTCACGGTCGGACAGATCCGCCAGGAAACAGGACTCGGCGGGCACCGGGTGGAGTTCAGGAACGTACCACCAGAGGCGGTATAGTGACAAAACCCCTCTCGTCGTATCAGCCGCCGAGGTCTTCGCCCTGAGCAAAAACGAGGGCCAGAAGTGGGAGAGACCCCCCAAGCCAAAAAGTGACGGTGACACGAGCCGATCTTTGTGAGTACCACGGCCACACCGGCCATCTAACCAACGACTGCCGGCATCTGAAGAACGCCATTGAAGAGCTGATCCGGAAGGGGAGCCTCGGCAAGTACGTTGCCGCAAGCCAAAAGACCGACGCAGACAGTTCAGGTAAGAAATCCGTCTTCGAACGGATATGAGTGATTCACGTCGTCATCGGGGGCAACGAGAACGGAGGGTCCGCTCATGGGCACAAACGGCACCTGAACGAGCTATATCAGGCCATCAACTTTGTGCCCAACACAGCGATCCCCGCTTCCAACATCCCCGATATAACCATTGGAAGGAAGGACTACGAAGGAGTCATCGCTCCACATAGCGACCCACTTGTAGTCAATTTGGACATATCCAACCACCTGGTCAAAATGTGCCTGATCGATACAGGCGCGTACATGAACATCATGTTCAGGGAGTGCTTCCTCAGCCTCGGCCTGAAAATCAAGGACTTGAGCCCCTGCACCAACCCACTATACAGCTTCTCCGGGGCCGGCCTGGTACCACTAGGATCAATCAGACTCCCGGTAACGTTCGGCGAAAAGAATGCGGCCAAAAATGTCCTAGCTGAGTTCGTGGTCATCGACGGCTCGTCCGCCTACAACGTTCTCATAGGCCGAATCACCTTGAGCGAGGCTGACGCAGTGATGTCCATCCGGGCCCTAACACTGATGTATGTCTCGGACCGGGGGGAAGCGCATAAGCTCGTCTCCAAAGACGAAAATAACGAAGTGGTCAACGTCCAGATAGCTGCCAGAGGATGCAACATGCAATCCCTCAAAGAAGCAAAGAAATCGGAGAAAGGGAAAAGTCTATCCTTGCAACAGGGGGGCGACCTCATGGATGTAGCTAGCGGCTGACCGAGAAGGTGCGCCTTCGACTGGTAATCTCGGGAAAACTCGGTGTAACGGCGGAGGTGTCCAAAACAGTTGTGGACACCCCGACGCATGTTTTTATCTAAATGACAAATCGTTCAAATCTTCCATCAGAACGTTCATTTTCCCCATAGTCACTATCAAGCAGCAGACGCCAGCTCACACTGTCATACCGACAAGAGCGGCAGTCTCATCCAAGAAATAGGCGCCGTCGCAGTCACCCCAAGTAGTAGACACCACGGCAGTCACCCCAAGAGGTAGACGCCGTCGCGATCACTCCAAGTGGTAGACGCCACGTCGACGCTATCAAGAAATAGACGCCACTCACACATTGTCATACCGACAAGAGCGGTAGTCTCCTCAAGAAATAGCGCGTCGCAGATCACCCCAAGTAGTAGACGCCACAGCGATCACCCCAAGAGGTAGACGCCATCGCAGTCACTCCAAGTGGTAGACGCCACGTCAGACGCTATCAAGAAATAGACGCTTGACTCACACTTTGTCATACCGACAAGAGCGGCGGTCTCTCCTCAAGAAATAGGCGCCGTCGCAGTCACCCCAAGTAGTAGACGCCACAGCGATCACCCCAAGAGGTAGACGCCGTCGCAGATCACTCCAAGTGGTAGACGCCACGTCAGACGCTATCAAGAAATAGACGCCAGCTCACACTGTCATACCGACAAGAGCGGCAGTCTCCTCCAAGAAATAGGCGCCGTCGCAGTCACCCCAAGTAGTAGACGCCACGGCAGTCACCCCAAGAGGTAGACGCCGTCGCAGTCACTCCAAGTGGTAGACGCCACGTCAGACGCTATCAAGAAATAGACGCCAGCTCACACTGTCATACCGACAAGAGCGGCAGTCTCCTCCAAGAAATAGGCGCCGTCGCAGTCACCCCAAGTAGTAGACGCCACGGCGATCACCCCAAGAGGTAGACGCCGTCGATCACTCCAAGTGGTAGACGCCACGTCGACGCTATCAAGAAATAGACGCCTTGACTCACACTTTGTCACACCGACAAGAGCGCAATCGAGAATAAGGAGCACTCGCCGGCTGGCACCGTCACACTGGCAAGAATGGCAATCACCCTCAGGAAATAAATACCTCGACGATCACGACCAGCGCAGTCGATACTCGCAAAGCGATCAAAACGCACTCTAAAACCGCCTCGACCAAGCCAAGGCGGAAACAGAGGAGAAGCCCAAAAAAAAAAAAAAAAAAAAAAAAAAAAAAAAAAAAAAAACAGACAAGGATGAGAAAAGACCTCGACCAAGCCAGAGGCAGAAGAAAGGAGCTCTTATTAAATATGTTCAACAAATTACAAGAAATACAAACGACGGCCGTCCACATAAGGGTCAGCCAAAGGACAACCTGCCAAAGTTGCACAAAATAAAGACAAAGGCAAAAAGGTACAGACATCATCCCCCCTATGTCTGTTGTTGCTCGCCATCAGCAGCGGTAGTAGCGTCTCCTTCGGTGGGCAACCCAGCGGCTTTCCTGGCAGCCTCAGCCTTTGCCTCGGCAGCCTCAGCTTCCCTCATTCTTTTGGCCTCCTCGTTAGCCGCCTTTGCCCTCTCAGCAAGGGCTGCTGCCTCCTCGGCCGCCTCCTGCTCTATCTTCACCCTCGCCGCCTCCTTGACCCTCTCCTCCACGGCTTTCTCCTTAGCTTCGAGCTTATCGTCAAACAGCTCGTCATATTTGCCCCACGGAAAGGAACCTTCAAGAGGAAAGAGCTCCTCAATTGCTTCCCTGGCAGCCGCCTCGGCCAGATCCCGGAATTCGGAACACATGTCAGGGAGCATTTTGGTTTGGAGCATCTCAATGTCATCCTCCTTTTGCACGATGATGGCCTCCTTGCTCCAGGATCACCTTCCCCGGATCGAAATTTACCCCTAAATTCGTTCCTCTGCTTTGGAGATAAAGGTCGGCGTGCCTCGAACAAGGTCACACTTCTCCGTTCGGGATTGCGACTTCGCCGCAATGACCTCGGCCTTGGCTCTCTCGGCAAGGACCTCCTTGTCGGCGTCCTCCCTAAGTTTTCTCTCGGCCAAGAGCGCTTTCTCAACGTTCCCCTAAACTTCGCTCATTAAGGAGATCCCGGTCTCGCCTTCGCGGCCACCTTCTTAGTGACATCAAGCTCAAGAGCGGACTGAGCCGCGGCCTTCTCCTGCTCTATAACGCGAGCGCGCCGGTCGGCTCGTTCCACCTCGCCAGTCCTCGACCAACCTCGCACCTTCCGCTACGAGCCGGGGGGGGAAACCTTCTGGGATGAAGAGTTAATAGCGGCGTTGTGATCGCCAACCTTGGCGGGAGGGGAAACCTTACAGGATGAAGAGTTAATGGCGGCGTTATGATCACCAACCGGTAGGGGGGAAACCTTGCAGGATGAAGAGCTAATGGCGACGTCATGACCATCAACTGCGCGGGTTTCTCCTCCACGTCTTTGCTTTCGGTAAAAACGGCGACGGTGATCTAAAAAAATAAAAAGAAGAAAAGCATCAGTATCTACATAGACGTGCCGATGATCCTGCCATCGGCATCGCCGATGAACCAAGCTAAATCGAGCCACGGATAGATCGATCCGTGCTTAGCCTTCTTGGCCGAAGGGCGCACTTCCTCATCGAAGCAAACAGCGGTAAAAGGCATCTGCTTTCTCTTACGGACAAGGGGAGACCCCTCCTCCTCGTTAGAATCATCCCCATTAGAGATATAAACGATCTCCACCGTCTCCTTCGAAGGGGGGGATGGAAGGTGGAGCCGATGTCGACGCCACCACCGTCGAAGGCTTTGTCTTTCGCGTATGACGCGGCACGTTACTAACAACCTTCGCCTTGGCCTCCACCGCATTCAGGTTTTTCAGCTGCCGATCCATGAGGTCATTCGGCGACGTCCGGCGATCATGGGCTAAAGCTTTGGGATGCAGATTAGCAACGGTCTTGTCTTTGTGCAGCCCCATTCTCTCGGAGGATGTTCTCGGACAGTCCGGTCCAAAGTGGTGCAGAGGAAACAAAGCAAGAATTAAATAGAATTAAATCGGAGTTCGAAGAACAGGAACAGAAACATTGGTGATGGGCCTCACACCGACCCCACTCACCCTGTGCTAAGGCCGGTATGAGGCCGACATGGCAGAGCGGCTCATCCTGAAGAATGATCTGCGTTGGGGGAATCCATCTTTTCGGCACCCCACTCTTGTCCGCCTCAAAGAGCCTCATCGTGACCTCTCATCCTCCTTAAGAGAGACCCGGTGGCATCCATCTTGAGTTTTTCCGAGAGACCCATCCGTCGCGCTCCGCCTCGATCTCACACCGCAAGTTAACTTGGTCTTTGGAAAGGCGGGAAGCGGATAGTCATCCGACACCTTAACGTACACCCACCGATCTTGCCGGTCCTTGCGGGAAGAAAGTTTGTCAATAGAGACATAACCCTGCTCCATTTGCACTTTGTACCATCCGACGCGGCGAGAGATTGATGGTTTGAGATGGTGGAGCGGCGGAATAAATTCACCGTTGGAGCCTCTCCCTTGAAGAGACAAAGCCACACAAAGCCGACTATCGTCCTCATGGCCAACGGATGCAATTGGGCCACGGCGACGTTCATAGCTTTGATGATAGCCATGACGTACTCGTTCAGCGGAAACCGGAGCCCGTACTCCAAATGTCGCATATATACACCGGTATGGCCCGGTGGAGGGCAACAGACGGCTGACCCTCCTCGGGGATGACAATCTTGTATCCCTTGCCAAAGAAAAAATGGCCCTCGAAAAATTTCTCGCTTTGAACAAGCGGCAAGCTTATGGGACCAAGCACGGTCGAGGCGAACCTTACAGGCGTCGCCGTGATCCATGACGTACTGTCTCCCCTCACTAGGACGAGGCCTCTCCGCATCATCGCCGAAATCATCACCAAAATCACCATAAGAATCATCATCCTCCCATTCTTCCAGAATTTGAGGATCAACTTCAGGAGAAGGAGACCTAGGGCCCCCCGACGCAGGTTTACTAGGTCCAATCATCGAGAAGACATGTTCACAACAAATTACTAGCAAGATAAAAGAAAAATTTATCTGTTTACCTTGAAGAGAAACACTCGCCGGATCAAAGACCCTGAAGATTGGAAGAAAAGGAAGCTCTTGAAAGTTTAGAAAGACGAAGATTTTGGAGAAAATTTGAGAAAATTAAATTGGTGGCCAAAATCGCGGAATAACTACCCTATTTATAGGGAAAAAGCCCATAAAGAAGGACCAATCAGCGAACGGCCCATGAAGCATCATCCAATCAGCATGCAGACACGTGTCGGACATGCAACCACGGGATGTCAATCGTTGCAACAGTTCGACGTCAATCAATGCAAACAGTGACCAAGCGTCTTCAACACGCCCATTCATATCCCTCCGCCTATTCACCTTCCTCAACAAATTCCCAAGCATCTGTTCTCCGCCGGCCACATGATCAACCAAGCTAGACAGCGCCGGCCGGGGGCAATCAAAAACTACCGGCACTCTCAACCCCGGTCTCGGCCAGCGTCCCTTTCTTTTTCCACATAGGATGCCGAATACACATCCATGTGGAGGGGGGATATGGTACGGCCCAAGGAAGACCGGCGGAGGTAAAAGAAGCCGCCGCAGAAGAAGCCAATGCAAAACAACAGTTACAAATTACTTGCGCAGAATATACGCTCAAACGTACATCGGAGCCCATACCACGGCATAGACTACGCTGGGGGCAAATTGATGGGGCATATTCTGCACCGCTGACCAAGTCAACATATTGAACAAGGTCAAAGATATCCACAACAAGTCAACAACTCAGACTGCTTAGCCGATGGAGCCCATCGGCCTGGTAGCCTGGGTCTCGGCGCGACAACCTGCCAGCCGGGACACATACCCGCGTACTCATATCCAAGACCCCTCGGCGGCGAGTCAACATGGTTTGTAGAATAATGTCTTGAGTTGAACCCTTCTTGCCTTTATGGTTCCTCTCGGCCTCTCCTGCAACAATGAACGAACTGAGGGCTTGGCTTTGTGCCAAGCGTACTCACTCCGATGCTCAAGTCAGTAAACTTAAAGGATTAAGTTGTATTACTTGGCTAGATATGTATTGTAGAGAGATAAGGAAGATATTACTAGATGAATAGTGTGTTTAGGTTAAGTTGTGGGATCCTTTCCTCAATGAAGGTTAAGGAGTATTTATAGGCTTTCACCTTTTGTCACGTAGTGGCCAAGTGGCCAAGTGGCTAGCAGGTGGAAAGACTGATCTACCCCTCGGCCGAGGGACCTATGGCAGGCCGGCGGGCCATGTTGACTCGCCGCCGAGGGGTCTTGGATATGAGTACGCGGGTATGTGTCCCGGCTGGCAGGTTGTCGCGCCGAGACCCAGGCTACCAGGCCGATGGGCTCCATCGGCTAAGCAGTCTGAGTTGTTGACTTGCTGTGGATATCTTTGACCTTGTTCAATATGTTGACTTGGTCAGCGGTGCAGAATATGCCCCATCAATTTGCCCCCAGCGTAGTCTATGCCGTGGTATGGGCTCCGATGTACGTTTGAGCGTATATTCTGCGCAAGTAATTTGTAACTGTTGTTTTGCATTGGCTTCTTCTGCGGCGGCTTCTTTTACCTCCGCCGGTCTTCCTTGGGCCGTACCATATCCCCCCTCCACATGGATGTGTATTCGGCATCCTATGTGGAAAAAGAAAGGGACGCTGGCCGAGACCGGGGTTGAGAGTGCCGGTAGTTTTTGATTGCCCCCGGCCGGCGCTGTCTAGCTTGGTTGATCATGTGGCCGGCGGAGAACAGATGCTTGGGAATTTGTTGAGGAAGGTGAATAGGCGGAGGGATATGAATGGGCGTGTTGAAGACGCTTGGTCACTGTTTGCATTGATTGACGTCGAACTGTTGCAACGATTGACATCCCGTGGTTGCATGTCCGACACGTGTCTGCATGCTGATTGGATGATGCTTCATGGGCCGTTCGCTGATTGGTCCTTCTTTATGGGCTTTTTCCCTATAAATAGGGTAGTTATTCCGCGATTTTGGCCACCAATTTAATTTTCTCAAATTTTCTCCAAAATCTTCGTCTTTCTAAACTTTCAAGAGCTTCCTTTTCTTCCAATCTTCAGGGTCTTTGATCCGGCGAGTGTTTCTCTTCAAGGTAAACAGATAAATTTTTCTTTTATCTTGCTAGTAATTTGTTGTGAACATGTCTTCTGCTGATGCTGGACCTAGTAAACCTGCGTCGGGGGGCCCTAGGTCTCCTTCTCCTGAAGTTGATCCTCAAATTCTGGAGGAATGGGAGGATGATGATTCTTATGGTGATATTGGTGATGATTTAGGCGATGATGCGGAGAGGCCTCGTCCTAGTGAGGGGAGACAGTACTTCATGGATCACGGCGACGCCTGTAAGGTTCGCCTCGACCGTGCTTGGTCCCATAAGCTTGCCAGTTATTCAGGCGAGAAATTTTTCGAGGGCCATTTTTTCTTTGGCAAGGGATACAAGATTGTCATCCCTGAGGAGGGTCAGGCCGTCTGTTGCCCTCCACCGGGCCATACCGGTGTATATATGCGACATTTGGAGTACGGGCTCCGGTTTCCGCTGAACGAGTACGTCATGGCTATCATCAAAGCTATGAACGTCGCCGTGGCCCAATTGCATCCGTTGGCCATGAGGACGATAGTCGGCTTTGTGTGGCTTTGTCTCTTCAAGGGAGAGGCTCCAACGGTGAATTTATTCCGCCGGCTCCACCATCTCAAACCATCAATCTCTGGCCGCGTCGGATGGTACAGTGTGCAAATGGAGCAGGGTTATGTCTCTATTGACAAACTTTCTTCCTGCAAGGACTGGCAAGATCGGTGGGTGTACGTTAAGGTGTCGGATGACTATCCGCTGCCCCGCTGCTTTCAGCACCAAGTTAACTTGCGGTGTGAGACTGAGGCGGAGCGCGACAGATGGGTCTCTCGGAAAAAACTCAAGATGGATGCCAGCAGGGTCTCTCTTAAGGAGGATGAGAGGCTGGCGATGAGGCTCTTTGAGGCGGACAAGAGTGGGGTGCCGAAAAGATGGATTCCCCCAACGCAGATCATTCTTCAGGATGAGCCGCTCTGCCATGTCGGCCTCATACCGGCCTTAGCACAGGGTGAGTGGGGTCGGTGTGAGGCCCATCACCAATGTTGTTGTTCCTGTTCTTCGAACTCCGATTTAATTCTATTTAATTCATGCTTTGTTTCCTCTGTATACCACTTTGGACCGGACCTGTCTGAGAACATCCTCCAGAGAATGGGGCTGCACAAAGACAAGACCGTTGCTAATCTGCATCCCAAAGCTTTAGCCCATGATCGCCGGACGTCGCCGAATGACCTCATGGATCGGCAGCTGAAAAACCTGAATGCGGTGGAGGCCAAGGCGAAGGTTGTTAGTAACGTGCCGCGTCATACGCGAAAGACAAAGCCTTCGACGGTGGTGGCGTCGACATCGGCTCCACCTTCCATCCCCCCTGTTCAGAAGGAGACGGTGGAGATCGTTTATATCTCTAATGGGGATGATTCTAACGAGGAGGAGGGGTCTCCCCTTGTCCGTAAGAGAAAGCAGACAGCTTTTACCGCTGTCGTTGCTTCTGCTGCTGATGAGGAAGTGCGCCCTTCGGCCAAGAAGGCTAAGCACGGTACTGATCTATCTGGTGGCTCAGATTTAGCCGGTTCATCAGGCGATGCTGATGGCAGGATCATCGGCACGTCTATGTAGATACTGATGCTTTTCTTCTTTTTTTTTTTTTTTTAGATCAGCCGCTGTCAGTCGCCGTTCTTACTGAGCAGCACGTGGAGGAGAAACCCGCGCAGGTTGATGGTCATGACGTTGCCATTAGCTCTTCATCCCAGAAGGTTTCCCCCTCTCGGCTGAAGGTTGGCGATCATAACGTCGCCATTAACTCTTCATCCCAGAAGGTTTCCCCCTCCCGGCTGAAGGTTGGCGATCACAACGTCGCTATTAACTCTTCATCCCAGAAGGTTTCCCCCTCCCGGCTCGTAGCGGAAGGTGCGAGGTTGGTCGAGGACCTGGCGAGGTGGAACGAGCTGACCGGCGCTCGCGTTATAGAGCAGGAGAAGGCCGCGGCTCAGTCCGCTCTTGAGCTTGATGTCACTAAGAAGGTGGCCGCGAAGGCGAGACTGGATCTCCTTAATGAGCAGAAGCTTAGGGGGAACGTTGAGAAAGCGCTCTTGGCTGAGAGAAAACTTAGGGAGGACGCTGACAAGGAGGTCCTTGCTGAGAGAGCCAAGGCCGAGGCTGCTGCGGGCGAAGTCGCAATCCCGAACTGGAGAAGTGTGACCTTGTTCAGAGGCACGTCGACCTTTATCTCCAGCAGAGGAACGAATTTAGGGGTAAATTTCAGATCCAGGGGAAGGTGATCCGGAGCAAGGAGGCCATCATCAGGCAAAAGGAGGATGACATTGAGATGCTTCAAACCAAAATGCTCCCTGACATGTGTTCCGAATTCCGGGATCTGGCCGAGGCGGCTGCCAGGGAAGCAATTGAGGAGCTCTTTCCTCTTGAATGTTCCTTTCCGTGGGGCAAATATGACGAGCTGTTTGACGATAAGCTCGAAGCTAAGGAGAAAGCCGTGGAGGAGAGGGTCAAGGAGGCGGCGAGGGTGAAGATAGAGCAGGAGGCGGCCGAGGAGGCAGCAGCCCTTGCTGAGAGGGCAAAGGCGGCCAACGAGGAGGCCAAAAGAATGAGGGAAGCTGAGGCTGCCGAGGCAAAGGCTGAGGCTGCCAGGAAAGCCGCTGGGTTGCCCACCGAAGGAGACGCGCTCGCGGCGATGGCGAGCAACATGGACATAGGGGGATGATGTCTCAGACTTTTTGCCTTTGTCTTTATTTTGTGCAACTTTGGCAGGTTGTCCTTTGGCTGACCCTTATGTGGACGGCCGTCGTTTGTATTTCTTGTAATTTGTTGAACATATTTAATAAGAGCTCGTTTCTTCTGCCTCTGGCTTGGTCGAGGTCTTTTCTCATCCTTGTCTGTTTTTTTTTTTTTTTTTTTTTTTTTTTTTTTTTTTTTTGGGCGTCTCCTCTGTTTCCGCCTTGGCTTGGTCGAGGCGGTTTTAGAGTGCGTTTTGATCGCTTTGCGAGTATCGACTGCGCTGGTCGTGACCGTCGAGGTATTTATTTCCTGAGGGTGATTGCCATTCTTGCCAGTGTGACGGTGTCAGCCGGCGAGTGCTCCTTGTTACTGATTGCCGCTCTTGTCGGTGTGACAGTGTGAGCTGGCGTCTATTTCTTGATAGCGTCTAACGTGGCGTCTACCACTTGGAGTGACTGCGACGGCGTCTACCTCTTGGGGTGACTGTCGTGGCGTCTACTACTTGGGGTGACTGCGACGGCGCCTATTTCTTGGAGGAGACTGTCGCTCTTGTCGGTATGACAGTGTGAGCTGGCGTCTATTTCTTGATAGCGTCTGACGTGGCGTCTACCACTTGGAGTGACTGCGACGGCGTCTACCTCTTGGGGTGACTGCCGTGGCGTCTACTACTTGGGGTGACTGCGACGGCGCCTATTTCTTGGAGGAGACTGCCGCTCTTGTCGGTTTGTGAGTGTGAGTGGCGTCTATTTCTTGATAGCGTCTGACGTGGCGTCTACCACTTGGAGTGACTGCGACGGCGTCTACCTCTTGGGGTGACTGCCGTGGCGTCTACTACTTGGGGTGACTGCGACGGCGCCTATTTCTTGGAGAAGACTGCCGCTCTTGTCGGTATGACAGTGTGAGCTGGCGTCTATTTCTTGATAGCGTCTGACGTGGCGTCTACCACTTGGAGTGACTGCGACGGCGTCTACCTCTTGGGGTGACTGCCGTTGCGTCTACTACTTGGGGTGACTGCGACGGCGCCTATTTCTTGGAGGAGACTGCCGCTCTTGTCGGTATGACAAAGTGTGAGTGGCGTCTATTTCTTGATAGCGTCGACGTGGCGTCTACCACTTGGAGTGGCTGCGACGGCGTCTACCTCTTCGGGTGATCGCCGTGGCGTCTACTACTTGGGGTGACTGCGACGGCGCCTATTTCTTGGAGGAGACCGCCGCTCTTGTCGGTATGACGGTGTGGTGGCGTCTATTTCTTGATAGCGTCTGACGTGGCGTCTACCACTTGGAGTGACTGCGACGGCGTCTACCTCTTGGGGTGACTGCCGTGGCGTCTACTACTTGGGGTGACTGCGACGGCGCCTATTTCTTGGATGAGACTGCCGCTCTTGTCGGTATGACAGTGTGAGCTGGCGTCTGCTGCTTGATAGTGACTATGGGGAAAATGAACGTTCTGATGGAAGATTTGAACGATTTGTCATTTAGATAAAAACATGCGTCGGGGTGTCCACAACTGTTTTGGACACCTCCGCCGTTACACCGAGTTTTCCCGAGATTACCAGTCGAAGGCGCACCTTCTCGGTCAGCCGCTAGCTACATCCATGAGGTCGCCCCCCTGTTGCAAGGATAGACTTTTCCCTTTCTCCGATTTCTTTGCTTCTTTGAGGGATTGCATGTTGCATCCTCTCGGCGGCCTATACGGACGTTGACCACTTCGTTATTTTCGTCTTTGGAGACGAGCTTATGCGCTTCCCCCCGGTCCGAGACATACATCAGTGTTAGGGCCCGGATGGACATCACTGCGTCAGCCTCGCTCAGGGTGATTCGGCCTATGAGAACGTTGTAGGCGGACGAGCCGTCGATGACCACGAACTCAGCTAGGACATTTTTGGCCGCATTCTTTTCGCCGAACGTTACGGAGTCCGATTGATCCTAGTGGTACCAGGCCGGCCCGGAGAAGGTTGTATAGTGGGTTGGTGCAGGGGCTCAAGTCCTTGATTTTCAGGCCGAGGCTGAGGAAGCACTCCCTGAATATGATGTTCGTGTACGCGCCTGTATCGATCAGGCACCTTTTGACCAGGTGGTTGGATATGTCCAAATTGACTACAAGTGGGTCGCTGTGTGGAGCGATGACTCCTTCGTAGTCCTTCCTTCCAATGGTTATATCGGGGATGTTGGAAGCGGGGATCGCTGTGTTGGGCACAAAGTTGATGGCCTGATATAGCTCGTTCAGGTGTCGTTTGTGCCCATGAGCGGACCCTCCGTTCTCGTTGCCCCCGATGACGACGTGAATCACTCCTATCCGTTCGAAGACGGATTTCTTACCTGAACTGTCTGCGTCGGTCTTTTGGCTTGCGGCAACGTACTTGCCGAGGCTCCCCTTCCGGATCAGCTCTTCAATGGCGTTCTTCAGATGCCGGCAGTCGTTGGTTAGATGGCCGGTGTGGCCGTGGTACTCACAGTACTGGCTCGTGTCACCGTCACTTTTTGGCTTGGGGGGTCTCTCCCACTTCGGCCCTCGTTTTTGCTCGGGCGAAGACCTCGGCCGATACGACGAGAGGGGTTTTGTCACTATACCGCCTCGGTGGTACGTTCTCGAACTCCACCGGTGCCCGCCGAGTCCTGTTTCTCGGCGGATCCGTCCGACCGTGACCTATTATTCTCACGGCGCCTTTCATCGGACCGTGACCCATTCTTTGTCACGGCGTCTTTCGTCCGGATTGTCCTCCGGCGCTCTTCTTTTTTCGAGTGTTCGGCCTCACTGGGGCCTACCCAGGTCTTGTGATAGTCTTCTACCTTGATGGCTTGGTCAGCCAACTTCCTGGCGGCGTCCAAACCTAGGCCTCCGCACTTGATGAGTTCATTTTTTAAATCTCCCCTTGGGAGGCCCTTCATCAGCGCGAAGGCCGCCAGTTCGGGATTAATTTCTCGAATCTGCTGGACTTTTCCGTCGAACCTCTTCATGTAGCTTCGTAGAGACTCGCCCCCCTCCTGTTTGATAGTTAGGAGGTCCGATGTCTCCACGGCCCTTCTCTTGTTGCAAGAGTACTGGGCTAGAAAGGCGTCCCTTAGGTCGGCGTAATAGTATACCGAGCCGTCGGGAAGCCCCTTGTACCAACTTTGAGCCATCCCATGCAAAGTTGTTGGGAAGACTCGGCACCAAACCTCATCGAGCTGCTCCCATACCGACATGTGAGACTCGAAAGCCTCAGCGTGGTCGGCTGGATCGCCTTCCCCTTTGTATGATATGGGCGGCAACTTGAGCTTGGTTGGCACCTGGGCTTCTAGGACGTAGGCGCTGAGGGGCTGTCTGATCACATGCCGAATGACACGCGGCGATCGGCTCCTCGCATTCCTAATCCGGCTCCTCTCCTCGTAGCGGGAGGGGCTCCTTCTTTGACTTGGACCTCTTCTCCAACTCTGCTGAGTCGGGCTCCTCTGGCTCCTTTGGGGCGAGCCTCGTTCGTGCCGCGGGGACGCTGTCCTACCATGAGTACGGGAAGGACTTAGGTCCACCGCGCCCACTTTGGGCTCCCCCGGCGGCTTGACTGGGTCAGCTTCTCCTAGTGCTCCGTTCAAATTTCTCGGAGTCACGTTTTGGGCCCGTGTCTCCTGGACGGTTTCCGTCGCTCTTGTCGGCGTGACAGTGTGAGCAGGCGTATTACTGATTAGGTCCAGGAGCATTTTCAGTTTTGATATGTCAACCACATGTCCCATGATAGTGACCTGGTTGGCTGGCAATGGCATGTCGGGTATTATTGGCATCCCGAACTCCGGTTGGATTACTCCGCCGGTGGAGGGCTGCATGACTCCAGAATTGTTGAAAGTATCATCCTGGTAGAGTGCGGTTTCGTCGGTCACGACTGCGTCTTGTTGTTTCGACATCTTCTTAGCTTTTTGGGTGGGTTTTTGTTGTTTTGTTTTTTTTTTTTTTGTTTGGGAATGTGACTAGCTTCTAGTGTCTTTCCCCACAGACGGCGCCAATTGTTCCGGGTGTAATTCCAGAGCAAGTATCGTTACCACCCGTGGCTTGTAGAATAATGTCTTGAGTTGAACCCTTCTTGCCTTTATGGTTCCTCTCGGCCTCTCCTGCAACAATGAACGAACTGAGGGCTTGGCTTTGTGCCAAGCGTACTCACTCCGACGCTCAAGTCAGTAAACTTAAAGGAATAAGTTGTATTACTTGGCTAGATATGTATTGTAGAGAGATAAGGAAGATATTACCAGATGAATAGTGTGTTTAGGTTAAGTTGTGGGATCCTTTCCTCAATGAAGGTTGAGGAGTATTTATAGGCTTTCACCTTTTGTCACGTAGTGGCCAAGTGGCCAAGTGGCTAGCAGGTGGAAAGACTGATCTACCCCTCGGCCGAGGGACCTATGGCAGGCCGGCGGGCCATGTTGACTCGCCGCCGAGGGGTCTTGGATATGAGTACGCGGGTATGTGTCCCGGCTGGCAGGTTGTCGCGCCGAGACCCAGGCTACCAGGCCGATGGGCTCCATCGGCTAAGCAGTCTGAGTTGTTGACTTGCTGTGGATATCTTTGACCTTGTTCAATATGTTGACTTGGTCAGCGGTGCAGAATATGCCCCATCAGGACCATTAGATGTATGAGATGGATGGATGAGATTGCATCTAAATGAAAGGTCACAAATTAATCTCCCCTAATTACCTCCCTTAATCATTCCAACTCCTTAAACATTCACCCTCTCCTAAACTCTCCTCTCATTATCCCACCCTTCCACTCTCTCATTATATCCCATTTTCTCTCAAATTCCCAACAAAAAAAACCCAAAACAAAAAACCCATTTTTCCTAAATTTCCCAACAAATAAAAAACCAAAAAACCACCCTCCTTCCCTCATCCCGACACGACACCCCACGGCCCAGCCCCAACCGACACGACCACCGCCCCACCACCACCATCCCACGACCACCACTCCACGACCCACCACTACCGACGAGCGCCACTCACGACACCAACTCCTCCGTGCTCCTCTCCTCTACCGCGGCTGCCACCACCCCGCGACCACCCAACAACCACTGCCACACCTCTCCTCCTTCTACCCCCACCACCTTCCTCCACCCGCAACCCACCATAGCCGCCCTTTTCCTCTTTTTTTTTTTTTTTTCTGTAGATCTGCCGCCCTCCTCCTCCGTCGTCCTCACGTTGCTGGCCTACTGCTCCCACCCACCACCCACAACCGTCAACTTCCAGCCCCACCACCGTCGTCTCCCGTTGTCGCAGCCGCCGTCAGATCTCTCACACCACTCCTCTTGGTTGTGTTCTTTTGTTTTCATTTTTTTGTTTTTTCGGCTAATTTGCAGAAAGAGTAGTAACATTGACGAGGACAAAGTAGTTTTGGGGTTTGATTTTGATTTGGTTTTGATTTGGTTTGGTTCGAATAAGTTTGATTTGGTTTGATTTTTTTAGTTTTTTATTTAAAATTTTCAGATTTGTTTTATTATTTATGGGTTGATTTTTCTTAATAGATGACATTTTAATTTTTCCGATCTAATTTGTTTTTGTTATTGTTACATAATTTTTTTGTTTTTAGATATTGTTACATTTTTTTTTGCTTATTGTTACATTATTGTTATTTGGTTTTTTATTATTGTTATTTGGTTTTTTTCTTAGATTTACGGATTTTTTTTGTTAGATTTACAGGTTTTTGTCTTAGATTTATGGGTTTTTTTGTTAGATTTACGACTAAAGTTGTACCTTTAAATATTAAAGTTATACAATTTACGACTAAAGTTATACACTTAAAATATTAAAGTTATACAATAATCAAAATAAAGTTATACTATTAACCTCTAAAGTTATACAATTTTTTTTTTGTTATTTCCGGATTTTTTGTGTTTCTAGTTTTTAATTTTGTTATACAATTTTTTATGTTTCTAGTTTTTAAATATTAAAGTTATACAATTTACGACTAAAGTTATACCCTTAAAATATTAAAGTTATACAATAATCAAAATAAAGTTATACTATTAACCTCTAAAGTTATACTACTTACGGCTAAATGTAATACCCAGGATATTTAAGAACTCTGTTGACCGACCTTGTTGACCAAACATACCTTAGGGATGAATGGGTGAGGGATCAGGCTTGTAACATGAGCTTTATAGGATTGTTACTCGACCTAGCTGAGGCTACTCGGACGAGTATCACCCATACTCGACCGAATAGAGCCTACTCGGCCGAGTACTCCTGTACTCGACCGAGTATGGCTGCTGTCGACACGTTAATATAAAATGCAAGTTCGCGAGATTCATTTCATTTTCTTTTCCCATTTCTTCGACAGTTTCTCTTTCTCTAACCCTAGCCTATCTCCCTCTTCTATAACCCCCATCTCTTCACACTCTAAGGTATATAACCTAAACCCCCACCATGGGAAGGACGGGATTCGGATGACGTGTGTGGTGGCCGTCTATGTCACCGTCGATGCATATTGTTAGGTAAGTCTCTGCCTTGCGTTCTTTTGAGTGATTCTTTGAGTATAGTTGTGTAATAGGTGGTGGTTATCATTGTTAGGATGCTTATTGGAGTCGTGCTTGGCTGTGTATGGATGTCTTACATGCTTTGCGACGAGGTAGGGTTTCCTACTCAGTTTTACTGTTAATTGTATGGCATGATTGTTCCGTGATATTTGTTAACTGCTGATCATCGGAGTATGGGCGTTGTTGTGACGGTGTTGGCGTGGAGTGGTTGTGACAGCTGTAATTGTAACACCCCGATTTATGAAGGAGCCTTTAGCAAGACATTCTCTAATAAACCGGACTGTTACCATCTCGGTTTCCCGAGGTAGTGAATAACAAATTAAACTCCAAGGCAAATTATATAATTACTTTAACTTAATTATTACAAAACCTCTCTTACATCAAATTACAAAGAACTAATATAAATAAAAGTGAAAGTCTTCTAAATAATGGTCTAGCTACTAAGTCTTTTGATCCAGTGTCTCACGCCCATCAAGCTCCCATCCTGTCTCATAAACCTGTCAAGTCTGCTCCCCAATATTTGGATCGTCACAGGTGTTCACGAATACACAGGGTCAACCGCGAGGTTGAGTAGGGAATACAATGAAACAACAAAATATGATATGCATGCTCCTCTGTCACCTCCATCTCCATCTCAACTCATATCTCATAACCCGTACAACCCAGCCATACCGATCCCCGGTAGGCTATATATCGACCGTAGCCGATCTCGTCACCTTGTTGAGGACACCAGGGCAAGTCTGAGAACCCGCCCTGGGCCTTATCACAACATCATCATCACCACACCACGTCACCACAACCTCCTCCATCTCCAATGCATATGAATGCTCAAGAAATTAATGCAACACAATATGTATATCATTGGACTGGTAAATCATAGAATCATGCCGGTTACCGAATGTTGTGATAATATACTCAATACGATTAATTCAGTCAAGCACATTCCAGGATATGAATCATAACATGAATCAACAACCACGAATCAAGTCAACGTTTATAGTTTGGTCATATGAAACACAAACAAGTCAACACAATTCAACAACAACGATAATAAGTCAAGTGTATTTCCCTACCTTTTCGCAATCCAAGCACACAAGCAATCAATTATGATCTTTCACATATCCATCACCTACATAACATAATTATATATAATTACCACCTACTCAATCAAATAATCATGCACATAACCTAGACTCATCATAACTTAATAGGAATATCAACTTAAAGGACAAACACGATTTTTCCTGATTTTCCAGCACATGACAGACTCGGAATAAAATACATAACTAATTCCATAAAAATCAAATTGATACAAGGCCAATTGGATTGGAACCCCATGAGTCTTAGCTACAAATTATATCTAACTTGTATTTCTCAAATTCCAAACTTATCACGGGTTTTCAGACTGATTTCCAAAAACTGACAGAAACCGTCGCATAAAAAGTATTGATTCATAAAACGAGTTTAAAACATTATTTTTCAGAAATTCCAAATCCTATTATCATCTAGACTATACAAGGATGATGTATGAATAAGCCTCATAACTGAAACGACATAAAAATTAGGGTTTCAATTCATTTTCCACAACCAAATCAGATTCGCGGACTTTTCAGCGACAGGTTCATAAATAAATCACCTAGGACAAACCATAAAGAATTTGACTATGAGATTTTATATGCATAAACTAGACATCAAATAAATAGGACTCTCTTTTCAAACTTTTTGAAGACGAACAATTTAAAACAGTTTAAACAATGGAATGAAATCGACTTACAAACAGGGAGATCGAATTAGGTTGGAATCGATGAGAAATCTTCAATCAAATGAAAGGCTCGACAATTCTTCTTCCTCTCCCTCTCTCTAGGTTTAGAAATGGTTTTATGAATGATAAAATGAAATTAGAAATGACTCAACTGTTAAAAGAGGGGAGAGCGGCTCTTAGATTAGGTTTAGGGTAAATGATGGTTACTTGTTCCGGGTAAGGCAAATGGTTTAAACGGGTATGGTAATCGGGTAAATGTAGATGGGTAGATGGGTGATACGATTCTTGACCCAAAAGACAAAATGTGATGTAGCCCGACTCAACATATACGATATAAACCCGACTTAATAACATTCACGATATTACGATGCAACCAATATGAAATGTATAATAACTAATATATAATAATATCCGTTTAATCGATTATATAAAATACGGGGTATTACAGTCTTCCCCCCTTAAAATGAACTTCGTCCCGAAGTTCGCTCCCGTACTCAAACATCAAAAGGGGTATTGTCTATCGTACATACGGACATCACGCATTTCTAACACAGTTAACACACACTTTTGACACATCAATTAAATATAACAGACACGAAATGTTACATTCTACCCTTCTAAAAATAAACTTTGTCCCGAAGTTTAACTCATCTTCACATAACTCAACTAATCATAAGTAAGAACAAAACATAGAGAACTCGTTTGCATAGGTGCCGCACAACGGAACATCAACTTGATCAAAACCACAATCTACAAATAGTGCAACATAAACATTAAGATTTTACAATCCTACCCAACTAAAAAACATGGTTACGTCCTCGTAACCTCTTTTCAACTTTCATATTCCTATGCAACAAAATCACTGTCAACAACATGTAACAGAAAAGAACACATGATAAGAGATTGCGTTAAAGTAACATTAAAGTCGAAAACAAGGTTTTATTATGGAATTAAGTGATTGTCAACAAGTACACTTATTACTTAGCTCATGCTTAACTTAAAAACACAACATCAAACTAAAGAACAACAAGAAGGAGCCAAAGGTTTACACGGTTTCATAATGAGACCGATCATGGTGTTACTAGCTCTAACCTAACGAGTCCTTAGGTCACGCTTACTCGATTGGTGACTTCTATGTCATTCCCTTCCTAGTTCACCTCTTCCCCAAAGTCTGGTTTGGGTGGTTTGATCGTACTTTCGGCATCAGGTACATTAGCATAAAATTCGTATCTCAGGTCGCCTGATATAAAGTCAAAGGTATGCTCGGGCGAGTAAAACTCTAAGCTACTCACCCACGAGTCAAGTCAAGGATTAGACAATTTAACTGCAATACGAACCAAAAATCAATATATGAGAATCCGAATGAAATAAGGCTCAACTCAAGGCCAAAGTCCACACGGTATATCGTAGTATAACTTAAGCTCCATATTATGAGAATCAATAGCACAACACAATCTTAATTAATACGTAGTACCTCCATTATCTCCTAGCAACCAAACGAAAAGCCATTACTGCCAACCATTACCAAATCTAATTGTTTCCTTTACAAACTTATAGATTTCCAATCCTTGTGCTCAACCAATCATATATGTCATTCAAATCTACCCAAACCCATCTCACCAAAATCCCCCTCTTGACAATAAGATATATAATACGTACCTATGTAATTGCAAACCGAAATAATGACAATCATCAGAAATTCACAATTACCATGCATAAATTGATATCATAAAACGATGACAAATAATGACACATACACATACAACCCCGAACAATAATAAAAGTATTAGGGACGGTAATATCGTGTTACCTCGATAAAGAAAATAAAATTCAACCACGTCCTCGCATATGACGAAAATAGCTCACTAACTAATGGTCTTCATAATCAAAGTTGGTGTTGGGATAGAGTAGGCACGAGGGCAATGGACATGTATGTAATTAAGCAAATTTGATGATCAATTATAGACCATGAACGAGCGAGAGTAAAAAAAATAACAAACAACTTAAGAAACTTCTCACATTTGTAAACATATCACATAAAATAGATCTACCACTACTATCCATCACAATCACAGGATCTTATTGACATGTCCATACAACCATTTACTCACTCACTGGTTTAGGTCACGAATTAGACCGATGAATTTAAACAATCAACAACATACTCATAATTCATATTTTAAATTATCTAAATTGTTTGCACGATATCAATTCTGAAAACATATTTCTCAATAAAAGTAACAACATATGATCCATGACAACAACAACATTACTTCCATATCACACATGTGTTTAACATTTTAGCAACCATATCATTCAATTGTGTCCAGCAACTTAGTATAACTCATTTTCAGCAAAACAAAAGATATCGCATAAATAGCTTAAACATATACATTTGTCATCATATACTCTGTAGAACATTATCTATGATAAAGGATTAGCAACTTGAACAACTTCTCTGATTTGCACGATTTGAATAATTAGGCAACTCGTAGGCTCCATTAAACGTAACTATAACGACTATCATTTAAACCAACGCATATCATGTGAATCATCGAAGGGTTATCCCATTATAATTGCCAACATAGTTATCATAAACAATCTTCATTAGAATATAATTGATAGCAAAGACTCGAGAATATAGATATGTCAAATGTCGTGCTACATCAAACAGTTTCCTTTATATCACGCCCATACAATTTCAAGACTCACTTTAGTATTTTATGACAATACAACTATGAACATATCCAATAAGGAACAATATCACTATTTTATTATCATATCATAAGTTTAGGTTCAACTGAAATAAATTAATGCAATGAAAGTAATAAGTATAACTATAGGCACACAGACTCACATAAAAGACATTAGAACTCAGATGACATCCTACATATGTGAACAGTTAAACATACTCTTTACTACCATCCATGTGTAAACATTTAAACATAATTATTATAAATATTCATGCGAGTATTTTAGAACAATCAAGTTAACATTTAACGCCACCAACTTTACCAAGATATGACAATATAGTTTTATATTTATATATATTCGACCACTATACAAATATGATGAACACACCAAAGATATTACAACATGCCAAACATATATAAAATATGCAAACAACTGGACTCGTATAAAGTATTTCACCCTCGATTAAGAATCAAATTAAGCTATTCAATTTCACTCATACTATCATGCCAACAATGTTATCAACTAAACTTTAATTTTATCACTTGTTAAGATACATAACTACTGAACATGCGTGCTACTATCATCATATAAAAACATTATAAGGTCACATTAATAAGGCTCATGAAATAACCAAACAATTGTATGAAAACTCAACATAGAACGCACATTTTACAAGTCATGATTCACGTTGTAACTTCCAAAGACCACGAACAAATAACCGTTCGATTAAAACTTGATTCATATTACTTTTATAAAATACGGAGAGTTAAAACCACAGGGGAAAAAGAATTAGGTCTAAAGCACAAGAATTCCATTTTTAAAGAATTTTACAACTCAGTTGGTCCAAACAAGTAGGTGACAGCGTTTGGTCCGAAACTTGGGTCAGTTTGCAAAACTTACCATTTAATATAGAGACATCAAGAATTTTCGTGTCTTATCAATTTAAAAACATATGAGAATCTTCTGATCGATGGAGTTGGAATTATGCAAAAATTATTAATACAATTTAAATGAGGATTTGTACAAAATCGTTGGTCAAAACATCATTGCACAGGAACTTCCTGACCACAGCCCACTAAAATATTTATTACTCCTAATCCGTATATTCTATAAGCATGAAACCAACGCCAAATGAACACTAACTCACGAGGCTATCTCTCATAAAATTTTCATCCATAGACAATAAACAGAAAGGAAATGGCAGTAAGGTCAATTAAAGAGTAAAATCAAACAAAACGAGTTTCAGCACTAGGTCATTCTTTACTATGTTACAAGCTCTTATGAACATACTATGTATACTAACCCATCCCCACTTAAATCTCACACTTTGTACTTACGTAAACATCTATCCCATAGAATCCCTTCGCATCTCGATCTACTCCTTACATCTAATCACGATTGCTATGACTAGAAACATGCAATTCAATAGTGTTCCTCATTACTATCACAATACTATACTAACATGGCTTCGGGATCACATAACCGCATATCACTAGACATAATAGTACTATCAACACATCATTCAACATCCATCCAGATAAATATCATCAATTCGCAATTATTTTCACGCTCGCGATTACCACAATCCAACACTTCATTGATTATCAACCTGAACACGAAAATTTTATTTCTCATCTCCACAACAACATATGATCACGCCATCATTCATACAAAATACTTACCGTAATGTTGTCCTGCAGCATGGTTAGAATATATGGGTCTCAAGGTGTATATCCACTCGATTATATCCAAGGTTTTCCTTCTATCTACCCCATTCACTCAATTCTCTCGGGTTACCTGGTTCAAAACTGAGAGGGCAAAAGAGCACGTATTAAGGGCGCCTTCTTAACCGCACTGTGAGCTCCTAACAGTTCCTACCCAGGGGTTCATTTTATTTCGACACATCCTATGTTCATTGGGTTCATTGGTTTAGGCCTGAGGGTCGTTCGCTCTGATACCACTTTGTATCACCCCGATTTATGAAGGAGCCTTTAGCAAGACATTCTCTAATAAACCGGACTGTTACCATCTCGGTTTCCCGAGGTAGTGAATAAAAAATTAAACTCCAAGGCAAATTATATAATTACTTTAACTTAATTATTACAAAACCTCTCTTACATCAAATTACAAAGAACTAATATAAATAAAAGTGAAAGTCTTCTAAATAATGGTCTAGCTACTAAGTCTTTTGATCCAGTGTCTCACGCCCATCAAGCTCCCATCCTGTCTCATAAACCTGTCAAGTCTGCTCCCCAATATTTGGATCGTCACAGGTGTTCACGAATACACAGGGTCAACCGCGAGGTTGAGTAGGGAATACAATGAAACAACAAAATATGATATGCATGCTCCTCCGTCACCTCCATCTCAATCTCAACTCATATCTCATAACCCGTACAACCCAGCCATACCGATCCCCGGTAGGCTATATATCGACCGTAGCCGATCCGCACTCGCTTGTTGAGGACACCAGGGCAAGTCCTGCAGAACCCGCCTGGGCCTTATCACAACATCATCATCACCATGCCACGTCACCACAACCTCCTCCATCTCCAATGCATATGAATGCTCAAGAAATTAATGCAACACAATATGTATATCATTGGACTGGTAAATCATAGAATCATGCTAAGGTTCGAATGTTGTGATAATATACTCAATACGATTAATTCAGTCAAGGACATTCCAGGATATGAATCATAACATGAATCAACAACCACGAATCAAGTCAACGTTTATAGTTTGGTCATATGAAACACAAACAAGTCAACACAATTCAACAACAACGATAATAAGTCAAGTGTATTTCCCTACCTTTTCGCAATCCAAGCACACAAGCAATCAATTATGATCTTTCACATATCCATCACCTACATAACATAATTATATATAATTACCACCTACTCAATCAAATAATCATGCACATAACCTAGACTCATCATAACTTAATAGGAATATCAACTTAAAGGACAAACACGATTTTTCCTGATTTTCCAGCACATGACAGACTCGGAATAAAATACATAACTAATTCCATAAAAATCAAATTGATACAAGGCCAATTGGATTGGAACCCCATGAGTCTTAGCTACAAATTATATCTAACGTGTTTTTCTCAAATTCCAAACTTATCACGGGTTTTCAGACTGATTTCCAAAAACTGACAGAAACCGTCGCATAAAAAGTATTGATTCATAAAACGAGTTTAAACATTATTTTTCAGAAATTCCAAATCCTATTATCATCTAGACTATACAAGGATGATGTATGAATAAGCCTCATAACTGAATCGACATAAAAATTAGGGTTTCAATTCATTTTCCACAACCAAATCAGATTCGCGGACTTTTCAGCGACAGGTTCATAAATAAATCACCCAGGACAAACCATAAAGAATTTGACTATGAGATTTTATATGCATAAACTAGACATCAAATAAATAGGACTCTCTTTTCAAACTTTTTGAAGACGAACAATTTAAAACAGTTTAAACAATGGAATGAAATCGACTTACAAACAGGGAGATCGAATTAGGTTGGAATCGATGAGAAATCTTCAATCAAATGAAAGGCTCGACAATTCTTCTTCCTCTCCCTCTCTCTAGGTTTAGAAATGGTTTTATGAATGATAAAATGAAATTAGAAATGACTCAACTGTTAAAAGAGGGGAGAGCGGCTCTTAGATTAGGTTTAGGGTAAATGATGGTTACTTGTTCCGGGTAAGGCAAATGGTTTAAACGGGTATGGTAATCGGGTAAATGTAGATGGGTAGATGGGTGATACGATTCTTGACCCAAAAGACAAAATGTGATGTAGCCCGACTCAACATATACGATATAAACCCGACTTAGTAACATTCACGATATTACGATGCAACCAATATGAAATGTATAATAACTAATATATAATAATATCCGTTTAATAGATTATATAAAATACGGGGTATTACAGTCTTCCCCCCTTAAAATGAACTTCGTCCCGAAGTTCGCTCCCGTACTCAAACATCAAAAGGGGTATTGTCTATCGTACATACGGACATCACGCATTTCTAACACAGTTAACACACACTTTTGACACATCAATTAAATATAACAGACACGAAATGTTACATTCTACCCTCCTAAAAATAAACTTTGTCCCGAAGTTTAACTCATCTTCACATAACCCAACTAATCATAAGTAAGAACAAAACATAGAGAACTCGTTTGCATAGGTGCCGCACAACGGAACATCAACTTGATCAAAACCACAATCTACAAATAGTGCAACATAAACATTAAGATTTTACAATCCTACCCAACTAAAAAACATGGTTACGTCCTCGTAACCTCTTTTCAACTTTCATATTCCTATGCAACAAAATCATTGTCAACAACATGTAACAGAAAAGAACACATGATAAGAGATTGCGCAGTAACATTAAAGTCGAAAACAAGGTTTTATTATGGAATTAACTGATTGTCAACAAGTACACTTATTACTTAGCTCATGCTTAACTTAAAAACACAACATCAAACTAAAGAACAACAAGAAGGAGCCAAAGGTTTACACGGTTTCATATTAGACCGATCATGGTGTTACTAGCTCTAACCTAACAGTCCTTAGGTCACGCTTACTCTGATTCTGGTGACTTCTATGTCATTCCCTTCCTAGTTCACCTCTTCCCCAAAGTCTGGTTTGGGTGGTTCAGTCGTACTTTCGGCATCAGGTACATTAGCATAAAATTCGTATCTCAGGTCGCCTGATATAAAGTCAAAGGTATGCTCGGGCGAGTAAAACTCTAAGCTACTCACCCACGAGTCAAGTCAAGGATTAGACAATTTAACTGCAATACGAACCAAAAATCAATATATGAGAATCCGAATGAAATAAGGCTCAACTCAAGGCCAAAGTCCACACGGTATATCGTAGTATAACTTAAGCTCCATATTATGAGAATCAATAGCACAACACAATCTTAATTAATACGTAGTACCTCCATTATCTCCTAGCAACCAAACGAAAAGCCATTACTGCCAACCATTACCAAATCTAATTGTTTCCTTTACAAACTTATAGATTTCCAATCCTTGTGCTCAACCAATCATATATGTCATTCAAATCTACCCAAACCCATCTCACCAAAATCCCCCTCTTGACAATAAGATATATAATACGTACCTATGTAATTGCAAACCGAAATAATGACAATCATCAGAAATTCACAATTACCATGCATAAATTGATATCATAAAACGATGACAAATAATGACACATACACATACAACCCCGAACAATAATAAAAGTATTAGGGACGGTAATATCGTGTTACCTCGATAAAGAAAATAAAATTCAACCACGTCCTCGCATATGACGAAAATAGCTCACTAACTAATGGTCTTCATAATCAAAGTTGGTGTTGGGATAGAGTAGGCACGAGGGCAATGGACATGTATGTAATTAAGCAAATTTGATGATCAATTATAGACCATGAACGAGCGAGAGTAAAAAAAATAACAAACAACTTAAGAAACTTCTCACATTTGTAAACATATCACATAAAATAGATCTACCACTACTATCCATCACAATCACAGGATCTTATTGACATGTCCATACAACCATTTACTCACTCACTGGTTTAGGTCACGAATTAGACCGATGAATTTAAACAATCAACAACATACTCATAATTCATATTTTAAATTATCTAAATTGTTTGCACGATATCAATTCTGAAAACATATTTCTCAATAAAAGTAACAACATATGATCCATGACAACAACAACATTACTTCCATATCACACATGTGTTTAACATTTTAGCAACCATATCATTCAATTGTGTCCAAAGAACTTAGTATAACTCATTTTCAAGAAAAACAAAAGATATCGCATAAATAGCTTAAACATATACATTTGTCATCATATACTCTGTAGAACATTATCTATGATAAAGGATTAGCAACTTGAACAACTTCTCTGATTTGCACGATTTGAATAATTAGGCAACTCGTAGGCTCCATTAAACGTAACTATAACGACTATCATTTAAACCAACGCATATCATGTGAATCATCGAAGGGTTATCCCATTATAATTGCCAACATAGTTATCATAAACAATCTTCATTAGAATATAATTGATAGCAAAGACTCGAGAATATAGATATGTCAAATGTCGTGCTACATCAAACAGTTTCCTTTATATCACGCCCATACAATTTCAAGACTCACTTTAGTATTTTATGACAATACAACTATGAACATATCCAATAAGGAACAATATCACTATTTTATTATCATATCATAAGTTTAGGTTCAACTGAAATAAATTAATGCAATGAAAGTAATAAGTATAACTATAGGCACACAGACTCACATAAAAGACATTAGAACTCAGATGACATCCTACATATGTGAACAGTTAAACATACTCTTTACTACCATCCATGTGTAAACATTTAAACATAATTATTATAAATATTCATGCGAGTATTTTAGAACAATCAAGTTAACATTTAACGCCACCAACTTTACCAAGATATGACAATATAGTTTTATATTTATATATATTCGACCACTATACAAATATGATGAACACACCAAAGATATTACAACATGCCAAACATATATAAAATATGCAAACAACTGGACTCGTATAAAGTATTTCACCCTCGATTAAGAATCAAATTAAGCTATTCAATTTCACTCATACTATCATGCCAACAATGTTATCAACTAAACTTTAATTTTATCACTTGTTAAGATACATAACTACTGAACATGCGTGCTACTATCATCATATAAAAACATTATAAGGTCACATTAATAAGGCTCATGAAATAACCAAACAATTGTATGAAAACTCAACATAGAACGCACATTTTACAAGTCATGATTCACGTTGTAACTTCCAAAGACCACGAACAAATAACCGTTCGATTAAAACTTGATTCATATTACTTTTATAAAATACGGAGAGTTAAAACCACAGGGGAAAAAGAATTAGGTCTAAAGCACAAGAATTCCATTTTTAAAGAATTTTACAACTCAGTTGGTCCAAACAAGTAGGTGACAGCGTTTGGTCCGAAACTTGGGTCAGTTTGCAAAACTTACCATTTAATATAGAGACATCAAGAATTTTCGTGTCTTATCAATTTAAAAACATATGAGAATCTTCTGATCGATGGAGTTGGAATTATGCAAAAATTATTAATACAATTTAAATGAGGATTTGTACAAAATCGTTGGTCAAAACATCATTGCACAGGAACTTCCTGACCACAGCCCACTAAAATATTTATTACTCCTAATCCGTATATTCTATAAGCATGAAACCAACGCCAAATGAACACTAACTCACGAGGCTATCTCTCATAAAATTTTCATCCATAGACAATAAACAGAAAGGAAATGGCAGTAAGGTCAATTAAAGAGTAAAATCAAACAAAACGAGTTTCAGCACTAGGTCATTCTTTACTATGTTACAAGCTCTTATGAACATACTATGTATACTAACCCATCCCCACTTAAATCTCACACTTTGTACTTACGTAAACATCTATCCCATAGAATCCCTTCGCATCTCGATCTACTCCTTACATCTAATCACGATTGCTATGACTAGAAACATGCAATTCAATAGTGTTCCTCATTACTATCACAATACTATACTAACATGGCTTCGGGATCACATAACCGCATATCACTAGACATAATAGTACTATCAACACATCATTCAACATCCATCCAGATAAATATCATCAATTCGCAATTATTTTCACGCTCGCGATTACCACAATCCAACACTTCATTGATTATCAACCTGAACACGAAAATTTTATTTCTCATCTCCACAACAACATATGATCACGCCATCATTCATACAAAATACTTACCGTAATGTTGTCCTGCAGCATGGTTAGAATATATGGGTCTCAAGGTGTATATCCACTCGATTATATCCAAGGTTTTCCTTCTATCTACCCCATTCACTCAATTCTCTCGGGTTACCTGGTTCAAAACTGAGAGGGCAAAAGAGCACGTATTAAGGGCGCCTTCTTAACCGCACTGTGAGCTCCTAACAGTTCCTACCCAGGGGTTCATTTTATTTCGACACATCCTATGTTCATTGGGTTCATTGGTTTAGGCCTAAGGGTCGTTCGCTCTGATACCACTTTGTAACACCCCGATTTATGAAGGAGCCTTTAGAAAGACATTCTCTAATAAACCGGACTGTTACCATCTCGGTTTCCCGAGGTAGTGAATAAAAAATTAAACTCCAAGGCAAATTATATAATTACTTTAACTTAATTATTACAAAACCTCTCTTACATCAAATTACAAAGAACTAATATAAATAAAAGTGAAAGTCTTCTAAATAATGGTCTAGCTACTAAGTCTTTTGATCCAGTGTCTCACGCCCATCAAGCTCCCATCCTGTCTCATAAACCCATCAAGTCTCGCTCCCCAATATTTGGATCGTCACGGTGTTCACGAATACACGGGGTCAACCGCGAGGTTGAGTAGGGAATACAATGAAACAACAAAATATGATATGCATGCTCCTCCGTCACCTCCATCTCCATCTCAACTCATATCTCATAACCCGTACAACCCAGCCATACCGATCCCCGGTAGGCTATATATCGACCGTAGCCGATCCGCCACATTTCCTTGTTGAGGACACCAGGGCAAGTCTGAGAACCCTTTGGGCCTTATCACAACATCATCATCACCATACCACGTCATCACAACCTCCTCCATCTCCAATGCATATGAATGCTCAAGAAATTAATGCAACACAATATGTATATCATTGACTGGTAAATCATAGAATCATCTTAGGTTCTCGAATGTTGTGATAATATACTCAATACGATTAATTCAGTCAAGCACATTCCAGGATATGAATCATAACATGAATCAACAACCACGAATCAAGTCAACGTTTATAGTTTGGTCATATGAAACACAAACAAGTCAACACAATTCAACAACAACGATAATAAGTCAAGTGTATTTCCCTACCTTTTCGCAATCCAAGCACACAAGCAATCAATTATGATCTTTCACATATCCATCACCTACATAACATAATTATATATAATTACCACCTACTCAATCAAATAATCATGCACATAACCTAGACTCATCATAACTTAATAGGAATATCAACTTAAAGGACAAACACGATTTTTCCTGATTTTCCAGCACATGACAGACTCGGAATAAAATACATAACTAATTCCATAAAAATCAAATTGATACAAGGCCAATTGGATTGGAACCCCATGAGTCTTAGCTACAAATTATATCTAACGTGTTTTTCTCAAATTCCAAACTTATCACGGGTTTTCAGACTGATTTCCAAAAACTGACAGAAACCGTCGCATAAAAAGTATTGATTCATAAAACGAGTTTAAACATTATTTTTCAGAAATTCCAAATCCTATTATCATCTAGACTATACAAGGATGATGTATGAATAAGCCTCATAACTGAATCGACATAAAAATTAGGGTTTCAATTCATTTTCCACAACCAAATCAGATTCGCGGACTTTTCAGCGACAGGTTCATAAATAAATCACCCAGGACAAACCATAAAGAATTTGACTATGAGATTTTATATGCATAAACTAGACATCAAATAAATAGGACTCTCTTTTCAAACATTTTGAAGACGAACAATTTAAAACAGTTTAAACAATGGAATGAAATCGACTTACAAACAGGGAGATCGAATTAGGTTGGAATCGATGAGAAATCTTCAATCAAATGAAAGGCTCGACAATTCTTCTTCCTCTCCCTCTCTCTAGGTTTATAAATGGTTTTATGAATGATAAAATGAAATTAGAAATGACTCAACTGTTAAAAGAGGGGAGAGCGGCTCTTAGATTAGGTTTAGGGTAAATGATGGTTACTTGTTCCGGGTAAGGCAAATGGTTTAAACGGGTATGGTAATCGGGTAAATGTAGATGGGTAGATGGGTGATACGATTCTTGACCCAAAAGACAAAATGTGATGTAGCCCGACTCAACATATACGATATAAACCCGACTTAATAACATTCACGATATTACGATGCAACCAATATGAAATGTATAATAACTAATATATATAATATCCGTTTAATCGATTATATAAAATACGGGGTATTACAGTAATGCTGTGTGTTTGTGATTGTGGTGGAGTCACTTGCGGGAGTGGCTTCACACCCTAGTTCGCCCTCCGTGGAACCCGCCACGGGAGGGGATGTGCACATTAAGGGACAGGGATTTGTTAGTCGCTCGTTGATGAGCTGGACTTGGTGGGATCGGCTGCGGTCACCCACTGGGGGCGTAGACTACCTGTTGCGATGGGTAATCTGGCAGGGCTACACACCTCAGTGTGTAGTCGGTTACTGGGTGAGATCGGGAGACCGGGGAGTGTGGATGATCAGCTGGTTACCGTGTTGTTTGCCTTATATTGATTGGGTAATACTGACCCCGTGTTGTTGTTTGTAAACCTACGGTGATCCATTCGAGGATGGTGAGCAGTTGGCTTAGCAGGTACTGTTGATTGTGGCTGCTAGGATTGGAGGGATCGAGTCATCACGCTACCAGTCTAGAGATGCCATGTCATGAGTGTTGTAGTTGTAACTTTGGTGTAAAGAGTCTGTATTGAGTCACTTTGTATATGGCACATTAATCAATTATAATTGCTCTTTTATTGTCTAATTTGATCTACTTCCTCGGGTAACCGAGATGGTAACACCTTCATACACTGGAATGGTCCTTGGTAAGGCGTCCTGGTGTGCGGGGGTGTTACAAAGTGGTATCAAAGCCGACGATTTTGGAACCTGAACCAATGAATCTAATGAATGTAGGGTGTCAATTAAAATGAACCTGGTGTATGTGCGTTGGGAGCCCCAGCCGATGCTAGATTTTGGGTGAGAAGGCGCCCTCATTTCAAAATCATGGCCCCATCGAACTTAAGCCAGACACGGGAAAAAGGGTAGCTAGTGAGAGTCGTTGATTACTTAATGATGATTGTTGTGTGCATCTATGTTTATGATAATATGTGTCAAGGTGTGTTGATGGAATGGTTGCGATGTGCGACCAGAGGTAAGTTAATCAATTATTAAACAGTGATTGCGTTGTGTAGTGATTGTTGTCTGGTAAATGTGGTTAAGTGTATATTTTGTGAGTAGCGGAATCTGTGATGATGTGTTATAGGAGCTAGATCATGCACGTACAGTAATTAATTGCTAAGTATGCTAAAAGGTAGGGTGTAATCGTTTCATAGCAAAGTGAGGAATGAAGGTAGAAATGGTGATCGAATTGGTAGTGGATGTACAAAATACGTGTTGATATGTGTTTGTGTAGTAGAACTAAGCTCTAATAGTGACGATCCGGTTGCACGGAACTCCGAACGATGTTATTTATTTTGCAGGAACAATGAAAATTTATGAATTCCTCTTCCCTTTTGGGAACTCGACCGAGTAGAGTATTGTACTCGACCGAGTAGACCATACTCGGCCGAGTATAACGCTACTCGACCGAGTGTCCGTTTGGTGAAAATCATATTCGCTACTGTCCTTAAAACCTCGACCGAGCAAGAAGGATACTTGACCGAGTAGTCGATACTCGGCCGAGTATGCCCAACACTCGACCGAGTATTGCTGTAGCGGAACTTATACGGGTTATACAAAAACCCTATTTTGTTCCCTTTCTTTCTTATTTCCGCCCCCATCTTCACCTTTCCTTCTCTCTAAAACTCTATACTCTTCCTTTCTCAAGCTTTAGGGGTCATTCCTTGGTGATTAATTCATTCTCCATTGCTATAAACCAATCTAAGGTAAGATTTTAAGTCGATTTCTCTCTTTATTTTCAAAATTATGGTATAATTTCAGCTATACTTCGAATTTTCTTTGTGAGCATCTGAAATAGAGTATTCATCTTGCTAATTCTTGGATTTAATCGTATATAAACCTCGTATATGCCCTTGTTTAAGCAATTTCATGGTTTAAAATTTGATTTCCATATCTTAGGGTTGCTAAGAACGAAACTCTCTTTGTTGATCTTTATCCTTTGGTTTGAGACAACTTAAAGATTCTAATCATATAGTTTGTAAGGTACTTGGTGATTTTCTGATAAAACTTGTCTTAAAAGATCCTTTCAAAATCTGTATACAATTGAAAACAGTCCGTCTTTTGCTATAAGAGTTGTTGTGTCAACCCCCTGTTAAAACTTGTTCTTTTGCAGTATGGTGAATATCAGAGGCTTACCCAGCAAAAGAACTCGTGGTAATGTTCAGCTTGAGACGGGTCAGTCCAGTCGTGAACCCGTAGTTCCACCGGTGGAAGCACATCCATCGGTAATATTCTCTGATTTCAATCACCGTAAGGCTTTTTTGGCCCTTATGCGTCGTCCATTCTGCCCCACCCGCTGTATTAATCCCGGTATTCTTGAGACTTTAGGGATTAAAGAGGATATATTTCACATCTTTAGGATTCTGGGTATGGAGGGGTTATATCACCTGAGGAAGAAATCCTACCCCCACTTGACTTTGGAGTTTTTGAGCTCCTATGTTTATGATAAAAAGGGAAAGACTGTCTCCTTTCGTCTCATGAATAAGGATCATGAGCTTACCCTAGATGATTTTGCTGACCACTTGGGTCTAGAGGCCGAAGGGGAGGGGTACCTTAGTGATGTGGCCAAGAACAGCGGTGCACCTTCTTACCTTCCATACTTGACCGGCCGACCTGCTCCTAGCGCTAGTTCCATGTTAATTAACGATGTTCAGCATGTGTTCTCCGTATGTTCTTGAGGATGTTGACCTTCCTGTTGTATGCGAGGGAAGACGTGAGTAAGCTTAATTCTCACGAGTTCATGTTGCTTATGTCTTATCTTAACCTACACCGTCAGAAACCGTTCTACTACAGTGCTCCAGGGGTAGTGTGCTCTAGTCTTGAGCGCATGGCACAGTCCGATACCCGACACATTGCTTGCGGGGCCATAGTGACCCACCTAACTCAGCGCCTAACAGATTTTGAGGCCCCACCTCCTGAGGGGAATGAGTATGTAGAGATTGTGCCTACCATGGATGCTCAGTACTGGCGTCAGAACAGATGGTTGAGGAAGATGGATGACGGGTCTTATGCCTGGAGGGTGAGGGGATCTATGTGGATGGTGCTTCCAGACCCAGCCCATCTCCCTGTGGTTGACCATTTGGCTTGGTGGGAGCCTTGTGCTATTCCTAGGCCTGCGCCCCAGACCTACCTGATTGACCCCAGGATCCTCCTGGACTTACCTGAGCCTGTCACCGTGCCTGAGGGGCAGCAGCAGGCACCTCCCCCACCTCGAGAGCGCCGTAGGGTGAGGCAGTCTAGGGAAGACTCGGTTGTACCTGAGCCCTCTTACTCCGCCCCTGACTTCTACCCTTACCAGTACTCGCCCTACTCCACAGTGCATGACCCCAGGATGCAGCCGAGTGATCTGGCTGAGCGGATCTCCACTACTTTGGTGCTCCGCAACATGCATGAGATGGCCCTTAACCAGGGCATAGGGACACAGCTAGCACAGCCTGTCTGGTGGAGGGGACCGAGAGTGGACACGGGAGTGTTTCACAGCTATGGAGTGGACCCGGGTTACTGGAGACCTCCGGAGGAGACTGAGTTTGGCTGCCTTGCGGGACCGTGGGGAGCCAACTATGGCAGTTAGCTAGGAGGAGATTCATCAGCAGTAGCAGCAGGTTTTCCAGGTGTAGGCAGTTCAGGCGCAGGTACTTCTGGCGCATGTGGTGATGATGACATGGAGGAGGGTCCTCGTTATTGACCTTGTGTTGTTAGATTGCTTGGAGTGGCTTCTTTGATGTTGGATTTATTTCTTTTGTGTTGGACTTATTACTTTTATGTTGGATTTTACTTTCGGGATTTATTAGTTACCATGGATGATTGTACTTGGCCTTAAGGCCGTTACCTTTCTTTTGACTTAACTGTGGACCTCGTGGAATTGGCTATATTCCGTATTGTGGTGGTATGTTTGGTTGCAGGTAACACAGGATGTTGGATTGCAATTGTTGGCTCTCTGCCTGTTACAACTCGACCGAGTATAGACAATACTCGACCGAGTAGCGCTTACTCGGCCGAGTATACTCTTGTACTCGACCGAGTAGAGCTTACTCGGCCGAGTAACCATTCATACCCGGCCGAATTGTACTGTTATAGGGATCCCTTGTGATGTATGCTTATCAACTGTCAAATGTTTGTGGTTGTCTACATGTTAAAGTAGGTGAGTGTTTCATAGCATCATTTAGCGTTAACAGTCTACGTTGGTATGCACGTACTTAGAGTTGTATATCGATTTATGAAGATTAGACATATTGTCTTGGCCAACCTGACGGATCTTAACTTGGTCATAGTACTGGAGGAGCTCTGATAGTCGTGTACATTTGCATGTTGGTGATTCAATGTTATCTATCGTAACTTCCCTATTTGGTTACAGTTATAAGCAGCCCAACTGGATAAATGAACTTGGTGGTCGGTACATGTCTAACATAAAGGCTAACGAATAAAGTGTATCATTTGTTAACCTCATTTCTGGATCTATATAGAATACTTAATTGTGGTCACATTCGGTTGCTATGAGTCACATTCGTGTAATGTCATAGAGTAAGCTTTGTAATATTAAGTAAGGTCATTTATAGTTATGGGTAATGTCACGGTTGAGACGTATGTGTTGGCTCGCGGTACGGAAGGTGTTTAGCGGTGAACTTTGAGGACGAAGTTCCTTTTAAGAAGGGAAGAGTAATGTCGCGAAAATAAATGTTTAATTATGTCTATAATACTTGGAATCACGTGTATATTATGTATGTTAGTATTCGGAATTGCATTTATGTTTCCTTGAAGTCGTATTCATAGTGTACTCAAGTGATATGAATGTTATACTTTGTACCTATGTTATATTGTGTATGGGTGTATGGAATGTGGTGGTTGGGTTTTGTTTTATAGTTGTGTATGGTGGCTAGTTGTACCTATGTTATACTGTGAGAGTGCGGATGAATTCATTAGTTTCCGTAAGTTATGTGTAATAGTTAGTGATTGGTATTGCTTGGAGGAATAGCTGTGGTAGATAATTTGTTGCATGAGTGATGTGGTGTGGCGGTAGTGTTAGAACGGTTTGAGGCCGTACACCTTTAGGTAGGTGGAGGGTATCACAGTGCGTGACCCTGAGGTGAGCGGAGTGTGGACTGAACTTCGGGGACGAAGTTCTTTTTAAGGGGGGAAGACTGTAATACTCAGGATATTTAAGAACTCTGTTGACCGACCTTGTTGACCAAACATACCTTAGGCATGAATGGGTGAGGGATCAGGCTTGTAACATGAGCTTTATAGGATTGTTACTCGACCTAGCTGAGGCTACTCGGCCGAGTATCACCCATACTCGACCGAGTAGAGCCTACTCGGCCGAGTACTCCTGTACTCGACCGAGTATGGCTGTTGTCGACACGTTAATATAAAATGCAAGTTCGCGAGATTCATTTCATTTTCTTTTCCCATTTCTTCGATAGTTTCTCTTTCTCTAACCCTAGCCTATCTCCCTATTCTATCACCCCCATATCTTCACACTCTAAGGTATATAGCCTAAACCCCCACCATGGGAAGGACGGGATTCGGATGACGTGTGTGGTGGTCTTCTATGTCACCGCCGATGCATATTGTTAGGTAAGTCTCTGTCTTGCGTTCTTTTGAGTGATTCTTTGAGTATAGTTGTGTAATAGGTGGTGGTTATCATTGTTAGGATGCTTATTGGAGTCGTGCTTGGCTGTGTATGGATGTCTTACATGCTTTGCGACGAGGTAAGGTTTCCTACTCAGTTTTACTGTTAATTGTATGGCATGATTGTTCCGTGATACTTGTTAACTGCTGATCATCGGAGTATGGGCGTTGTTGTGACGGTGTTGGCGTGGAGTGGTTGTGACAGTTGTAATGCTGTGTGTTTGTGATTGTGGTGGAGTCACTTGCGGGAGTCGCTTCACAACCTAGTTCGCCCTCCGTGGAACCCGCCACGGGAGGGGATGTGCACATTAAGGGACAGGGATTTGTTAGTCGCTCGTTGATGAGCTGGACTTGGTGGGATCGGCTGCGGTCACCCACTGGCGGCGTGGATTACCTGTTGCGATAGGTAATCTGGCAGGGCTACACACCTCGGTGTGTAGTCGGTTACTGGGTGAGATCGGGAGACCGGGGAGTGTGGATGATCAGCTGGTTACCGTGTTGTTTGCCTTACATTGATTGAGTAATACTGACCCCGTGTTGTTGTTTATAAACCTGCGGTGATCCATTCGGGGATGGTGAGCAGTTGGCTTAGCAGGTACTGTTGATTGTGGCTGCTAGGATTGGAGGGATCGAGTCATCACACTACCAGTCTAGAGATGACGTGTCATGAGTGTTGTAGTTGTAACTTTGGTGTAAAGAGTTTGTATTGAGTCACTTTGTATATGGCACATTAATCAATTATAATTGTTCTTTTATTGTCTAATTTGATCTACTTCCTCGGGTAACCGAGATGGTAACACCTTCATACACTGGAATGGTCCTTGGTAAGGCGTCCTGGTGTGCGGGGGTGTTACACTAAAGTTATACACTTCAAACATTAAAGTTACATAAACTTGGACTATATGACTAAAGTAACTTTAATCTCATTTTCCTATTGTATTGGTTACAAATATGGACTAAAGTTATACAATTATGGACTAAAGTTATACAAATATGGACTAAAGTTATACAAAAATGAACTAAAGTTATACAAATATTGATTTTTAGATTTGTTAATTTTAATTTTTCAGGTTTGTTGGTTTCAATTTTTTGTTGGTTTCTTTTAGATCTAATTTTTTGTTGGTTTCTTTTAGATTTAATTTTTTGTTTTTCCTGTTTTATTTTTGTTTTTTTTTTGTTTCTCAGATTTGATTTTTTTATTGGTTGTTAATATTGTTATTTAATTATTTTTTGGGCCGTTTTTTTTATTTGGTTGTTATTGTTATTTATTTTGTATTGTTATTTATTATTGTATTTTCTAATTTAATTGGTCTTATTATATACAGATTTTTAAGATTTTTTTGTTAATTTTTTATTAGATTTCCTTTGTTTTGTATTTCATTTAAATTATCCTATTTATGACTAAAGTTATACGCTTGAAACATTAAAGTTATACTATTTACGACTAAATTTATACCTTCGAAACATTAAAGTTATACTATTTACGACTAATGTTGTACCATTGAAACATTATGATTTGTGTTATGTTTTGATTTTTTTTGTTATTGTTTGATTTTTTTACATTTATTTGTTAGGTTTTGTTGGTTTTTTTTGTTGGTGTGAGACAGTGTATTTTTTTTTCCTTCAAATTTCTTATATTTTGGAGTAAAGTTATGCGATTTTGTAATAAAGTTACACAATTTTGGACTAAAGTTATACAAATATGGACTAAAGTTATACAAATAAGGACTAAAGTTGTACAAATATGGACTAAAGTTATACAAATAAGGACTAGAGTTATACAAAAATAGAATAAAGTTATACAAAAATGGACTAAAGTTGTACAAATATGGACTAAAGTTATACAAATAAGGACTAGAGTTATACAAAAATGGACTAAAGTTATACAAATAAGGACTAGAGTTATACAAAAATGGACTAAAGTTATAAAATATGGACTAAACTTTAGTCCATTTTTGTATAACGTTAGTCCTTATTTGTATAACTTTAGTCCTTATTTGTATAATTTTAGTCCATATTGTATAACTTTAGTCAGTTTTTGTATAATTTTAGTCCTTATTTGTATAACTTCAGTCCATATTTGTATAACTTTAGGCAATTTTTGTATAACTTTAGTCTATTTTTGTATAACTTTAGTCCATAACAGTATAACTTTAGGCAATTTTTGTATAACTTTAGTCCATTTTTGTATAACTTTAGTCCATAACAGTATAACTTTTGCCCATAACTGAAAAAATTATACTAACTTTAAAGAAACAACATTTGTAAAAATAAAAAACAAGACGAATTTTAAAGAAACGACATTTGTAAAAATAAAAAACAAGACGATATTTGAAATGTCAAAATATGCATTATAATAACTTTAATATGTCTAAGATTAATACTAACAAATAGAAAAAAAACAACTCCAAACAAAAGTTATACAAAAGTTGTACCGTTAAAACATTAAAGTTATACAATTTACGACTAAAGTTATAGTCGTAAAACATTAAAGTTATACAATTTACAATTAAGGTTACACTTTTTTGGGAGTGTTATTATTTGTGTTATTTCAAATCTGAGTTTTTTTATAAAAAATAGAGAATTGAGAAAATAAGTAAAAAGACGAGAATTAACAAAATAAAAGACAACTAAGAAAAATAAATAAATAAAATAAAAGATAACAAAAATAACGAATGGAAAAAAACAACTCAAAACATAAAAACTAATACGGGCAAAAAAAAAAAAAAAAAAAAAAAACGTCGGCGCCGGTGGGGTTGGCGGCGGCGGCGGTGGTAGGGTGGTGTCGGGTAGGGTGGTGGTGGGTGGTGGTGAATGAGGAAGAGAGGAATGAATGATTTTTTGGGTTTTTGATTTTTTTGGTTTTTTTATTTTTTTTGGGTTTTTTAGAGAGGAAAGAGAATTGAGATGTAGAGAGAGGAGAAGAAGTTGTGATCATGAGATGATGAATGATTAGTGAGGTATGATAATAGAATTGATGAACTAATTAGAGAAAAGGTGGAGGGATTAATTTGTAGCCATCCATTGAGATCTAATCCTAGCCTTACATTCTCTTCACCAAGGGCCTTTAGAAGGACTTAGAGCATCCGCAAAGGTGGAAATCAAGCTCCCCATATACACTCTCTTTCCTTATATGGGCCTCTTCATTGTTGCACCAACCTCCCCAATATTTGGGGCTCCACTGTTTTTAGGGAAGTTCCCCAAAAAAAAAGTAAGGCAATTTGTGTTACTTTTGGGGAGGTTTTCAAATTTTTGTGTGTGAATTGGGGAACCTCATTGTTGCATAGATGTAGTTATGAAATGGGGAGGGTAAATGGAAAAGTTAGTGGAAAATGAGGTGGACGAATAAGAAAAAGAAAAAGAAAATATGGGGAGCCTCACCTTTGCGGATGCTCTTATGGACTCATAACATGTAATGACCTTACATGATCCCTTCTCTCTCTCTCTCTCTCTCTCTCTCTCTCTCTCTCTCTCTTTAGAGAGAGAGAGAGAGAGAGAGAAAGGATCAAGTGAGTCCACCAAAATCCATTGAGTCCATAAGTCCCATTTAGGGCCATTAAAAAGATGAGATGAGGGGCTTAGATTGAAGGGAAGAAAAGAAGGGATTAGTGCAAAAAAAAAGGTATTAATGCTAATGTAAGACACACTCTCTCTCTACCTCACTAATCCACCTAATTAAAAATTCATTCACTATATAACAATTATTTTCACATCCACTTCTCTCTCATCTCACAAATATCCTTCCTCTAATCTCTCTAAAAACCCAAATAATTCAAAACTCAAAAAAATAAAAAATCTCCCCCCAAAAATTCAAAACCCAATTACTTCCCCCACCAGATCCGCGACCGACCACCACGGCCAACCACCAAACCAGCTCACCACCACGGCCACCACCTCCTCTCCATCGACTCCCTCCTTCATGTCCAACAACCTGCCAACCACCTTTGCCGCCCTCACACAGCCGTACCAGCCACCTCACCACGACCCCACATCCACAGCCACCAACCACCACCATCCACCACCTCTGCTACCACCACCTACAACCACAAACAAAAAATAACCAAAACTACCACCACAGCCTAATACCACCACGCGGCCCACCACCACGACGCACCTCATTCACCACCTTCCTCCACTCACAACCTGCCTACCACAACCACCCCTACACAAACCACAACCAGCCCTACACAACCACCATTCTCCGCCGCACGTCACCACGCACCACCACCTTCCTTCTTCCTCCTTTTTCCGTCACCTTCCTTCTTCCTCCTTTTTCAGATCTGCAACAACAACCCACGTCTCTCCTTCTTCCTCCTTTTTCCGTCACCTTCCGTCACTCTCCTTGCCGCCACCTCTCTCTCCTCTGACCCAAGTCGGGTTTTTGTGCTTTGTTTGTGTGTTGTGTCGTGTGTGTTTGTTTGATGTGTGTGTCTGTTGTTGTCGTCTTCTCGTTTTCTTTTTTTTTTGTTTCTATTGAATTTGTGTTGTCCAGTGTGATGTGTGAGTTTGTTTTATATATATATATTTTTTTTCCCATTTTTTTCCCTCTTTTTCCTCTTTTTCCTCTTATTTTTGTTATTGCGTGATTTTGTTTCTTTTTTCTATTGTTTGATTTTTGTTTTTAGCTTTTAAAATTTTTAGATCTGTTTTTTTTTTTAAAAAAAATTGAAAGGTTGTGGTTGTGTTATTGTTGATGGGGAAATGGGTTATTGTTACCACCCTTTCTAATTTCATTTTCTAATCATTTTTCCATGGTTTGTTGGGTAGATCTAATAAATATATAGTAGATTTTTGAAAAAAAAATTGTATTATCATGATTTTTATTCTTAGATCTAATAAATTTATTTATTATACTCATATTTTTTTACATTTACAATCGTATTTCTTTACATTTACACTCGTATTTCTTAACATTTACACTCGTATTTCTTTACATTTACACTCACATTCTTTACATTTACACTTGTATTTGTTTACATTTACACTCACATTTCTTTACATTTACACTTGTATATCTGTACATTTACACTCGTTAAAATTATGTAGATTTGCACTCATATTTTGTGTGGATATGAGTTGGTGGTGGAGGACGATGGCGGTGGTGTTTTTTGGTAGTTGGACTAAAGTTTAACTCTTAAAGGACAAAAGTTACACTTATAAAGGACCAAAGGCACACTCAAAGGACTAAAGTTACACTCTAAAACTTTCAAATTTACACTTAAAATACTACATTTACACTCATAAAACACCACATTTACACTCGTAAAACATCAAATTTACACTTGTAAATTGTTAAAATTATATAAATTCAAAATTTCCGTCACAAAAAATCAAATTTACACTCTAAAAATGTTACATTTACACTCGTAAAACTTCACATTTACACTTGTAAAATGTTAAAATTATATAAATTCAAAATTTCCGTCACAAAAAAAAATCAAATTTACACTTTTAAAATGTTACATTTACACTCGTAAAACTTCACATTTACACTTGTAAAATGTTAAAATTATATAAATTCAAAATTTCCGTCACAAAAAATCAAATTTACACTCTTAAAAATGTTACATTTACACTCATAAAACTTCACATTTACACTTGTAAAATGTTAAAATTATATAAATTCAAAATTTCCGTTACAAAAAATCAAATTTACACTCTTAAAAATGTTACATTTACACATTTACACTTGTAAAACTCATACCTTCGTAAAACATCACATTTACACTTGTAAAACTCATACAACATTACATTTACACTTCTAAAATCTTAAACTCAAAACTGATTAATTAGGGGCTAGAGAGAGAAAGAAAAATTAATTAATGTATAGAAATTTGATTAGTGGTAATTTTTTTTGGTAATTTTCAATCTCAACCACCCATCTCAATCCAACCATCCACATTTTTTTCCTTTTCTTTTTAATAGCCCTTAATCCAAATGCATCTCAACCATTCATTGAGTCCATCCAATGGCCCTTAGAGGGACTTATGTACTCAATTTGAGAGGAGGACTCATTAGATCTTACCTCTATATATATATATATATATATATATATATATATATATATATATATATATATATATATATATATATATATATATATATATATATATATATATATATATATATATATATATATATATATATATATATATATATATATAGGTAAGATCTAATGAGTCCTCCTTCCCAATTGAGTCCGTAAGTCCTTCTAAGGGTCATTGGATGGACTCATTGGATGGTTGAGATGAATTTGATTAAGGGCTATTAAAAAAAAAGAAAAAAATGTGGATGGTTGGATTGAGATGGGTGGTTGAGATTGAAAATTACCAAAAAAAAAATCACCACTAATCAAATTTCTATACACTAATTAATTTTTCTTTCTCTCTCTCTAGCCCCTAATTAATCAGTTTTGAGTTTCAGATTTCAGAAGTGTAAATGTAATGTTGTATGAGTTTTACAAGTGTAAATGTGATGTTTTACGAGTGTAAATGTAACAATTTAAGAGTGTAAATTTGATTTTTTGTGACGGAAATTTTGAATTTATATAATTTTAACATTTTACAAGTGTAAATGTGATGTTTTCCGAGTGTAAATGTAACATTTTAAGAGTGTAAATTTGATTTTTTTGTGACGGAAATTTTGAATTTATATAATTTTAACATTTTACAAGTTTAAATGTGATGTTTTCCGTGTGTAAATATAGTATTTTAAGTGTAAATTTGAAGGTTTAAGAGTGTAAATTTGGTCCTTTGAGTGTGACTTTGGTCCTTTATAAGTGTAACGTTGGTCCTTTACGAGTAAAACTGTAGTCCGACTACCAACAAACACCACCACCGTTGTCCTCCAACACCAACTCATATCCACAAAAATATATTAGTGCAAATCTATATAAATTTAACGAGTGTAAATGTACAAATATACGAGTGTAAATGTAAAGAAATATGAGTGTAAATGTAAAAATTATGAGTGTAAATGTAAAGAAATACGAGTGTAAATCTGAAAAATGAGTGTAAATGTAAAGAAATATGAGTGTAAATGTAAACAAATACAAGTGTAAATGTAAAGAAATGTGACTGTAAATGTAAATAAATATGAGTGTAAATGTAAAGAAATGTGAGTGTAAATGTAAATAAATATGAGTGTAAATGTAAATGTAAAGAAATGTGAGTGTAAATGTAAAGAAATACGAGTGTAAATTTAAAGTAATATGAGTGTAAATCTAATAAATATGATTGTAAATTTAAAGAAAGACCAGATCTGAAAAAATAAAAAAGGACCTAACAAAACCAGATCTGAAAAAAAAATATATATAACAAAACGATTTTTTATAAGACGAGATTTGAAAATTTATAAAACAAACACCCACAACCAAACAAAACACCACCTTTTTATATTATTAAAACACCACTTTTTCGCAAAAAAAAAAAAAAAAAAAAAAAAAAACAGAAATGCAAGGACAACTATAAAAACAATACAAAACACACAACAATAAAAAAAATAGACAACAATAAAAACAATACAAAATAGACAACAGCAACGACAACAATAAAAAACACACAACAATAAAAAAAAATACAAAACCGTCGACAAAAACCACACAACAACCAGATCTAGCGTTTTGGCGTTGGTGGTGGTTGTTGTGGCGGCGTTGGTGAGACAGAGAGAGGAGCGGAGTCGTGATGGCGTTGGCGGGGCTGGGCGATATGTGTGGAGGGTTGCTGTTGTCGTGGATGTTGTTGGTGGTGAGTGAGGGTGGTGGTGGCAGAAAGGGAGGGAGGGAGGTGGTTAGGCTGATGGTGGAGACGAAACGGTGGGGCCGTGAAGGAAGGGTAAAAGGAGGTGGCGGTGGTTTCGGCCATGGTGGTGTCGGGTGGTGGCGGATCTGGGGGCGTGAGGGAGAGTGAGGAACAGAGGAGGTGGTTGGTGGGTGTTGACGAGGTGGTTGGTGGGTGTTGGTGGCGGGGTTGTGTTGTGACTGGTGAGAGAGGGTGAGATTTTTTAATTTTTTGGGTTTTGAATTATTTGGGTTTTTGGAGAGATGAGAGGAAAGATATTTGTGAGATGAGAGAGAAGTGGATGGAAAAATAATTGATATATAGTGAATTAATTTTTAATTAGGTGGATTAGTGAGGTAGAGATAAGGTGTGTTTTACATTAGCCATAATCCCTTCTTTTTGCACTAATCCCTTCCTTTTCCCCTTCAATCTCAGCCCTCCATCCCATCTTTTCAATGGCCCTAAAGAGGACTTATGAACTCAATGAATTTTGGTGGACTCACTAGATCTCATTTTATATATATATATATATATATATATATATATATATATATATATATATATATATATATATATATATAGAAATAGGATCAAATGAGTTAGGGTACTTTTGGTGAGTTACCCCTCTAAATCTGGACCATTCATCTAACATAAGATATGTGGCTGAGATTTAATCTTACATCTCATATATAAAGTAAATTTTTGACACTTGATCTTCTTTTTTCCCACTTTTTTCATTCAGTTTCACTATTTCTCTATCTTTCTCTCTCTTTCTCTCTCATATTTTCGTTCAGTTTTCTGCAAATCCTCGTCAGTTTTTCTGGTGTTCTCTCTTATAATTTCGTTCGTCAGTTTCGTTACTGGTTCTCGTCAATTGAACTTCAGTTTTTGTGCTCAATTTGTTCGTCCTTCTACTCCATTTTCGGTTTCTCTCAACAGGTAATCAATGAACTCAATTGAACTTCAGTTATTGTGCTCAATTTCCGCTGATTTTCTACTCGATTTTCGGTTCCTCTTCTTGTTTTCTACTTGATTTTCTTTTGTTTTCTGTGTTTATTCTTCATTTTGTTTAGTATATAGTTTAATTTTGTTTTGTTTTTGTTGTTAAATTAATTTTTTCAATTTTTCCGCATAATTTAGGGTTTCGTAATTCATTTTTTCATTTTTTGTATCTTTTCTTCAGGTTTTTCTTTTTTGTCTTGAATTCCTGTACATTCTAATGAACATAATGTGTGTTTGTTTGGAATTATTTGTGTTATTGTAATATATTGATGTTGTTATTGTAATGTATTTGTGCTAGTTATTGTAATTTAGAAAATCTGTTATTGTAATGAGTATTATTTTAGATATTGATCTTTGGTTAGTGTTTAAAAGTCAGCTTTTAGTCAAGTCCAGTTATCTTGATATGAAAAGTTTGTTATTGTAATATATTGATGTTGTTATTGTAATGTATTGTGATAGTTATTGTAATATAGTAATTTAGTTATTCTATACGTAGTATTATTTAGTTATCATTTTAGTCAAGTCCAGTTATTGTATTACTGTATGCTGATTATTGTATTATTAAAATTCAGTTATTGTATTAGTTGTTGTCATATTTTTTGTGTTTATTCTGATAATTTTGTATTCTGTTGCTCAGTGATACAAACAAATGGGTCCTAAACGTAGCAGGGAGCCTGAAGATGGTAATAAAGATGATTTGAAACGCTCAAAAGTAAATTTTCCAAAAAAGAAGCTCAGTAAGGTTCCTGGAACTTCAAAATTGAACATGTGAGTATATGTGTGCTGCCCCCTTGTTATGAGTTTCTCTTTATTTGATGTGTTACTCTTTTTAATTTTTGCTTGATTTTCCTTTTTCAGTGCTTCAAACATTAAAGTGAGTGTCGTCCTAATGGTTTGGTTAACGGTAAAACAACTTGGTCCAAATCATGAAAGGTCATGTCATTGAGATCGGATTTGGTGGTTTGCTTGATTTTAAAGTGACCAGTATACCATTGGGTGTTATACCATTGTTTGTAAAACACTTTAATGCTACTGCTCATATTTTTAAAGCAAGAGATGTCAAATTTCTTCTGTCAAAAGATGATGTGTGTGATGTTTTTGGATTGCCAAATGGTGGTGATAAGGTTCAGGTTGTTTATACTGGACATAGTGTATTGTCTTCACAAGAAACGTTGAAAGTCGAGTTAGGAAGAAGTTTAACGTAGAAGGGACAAATTATGTTACTATCCCTGCTGTTTATACTGCAATTACTGATTTGGGGGATGATGGGGGAGATGAATTTCGGAGGCTGTTTGTGCTTTATGCTATGTCCATTGTCCTTGCTCCCCCTTCAAATTATGGAATTGACTTTACAATTCTTAAAGCGGTGCAAGATGTTTCACGTATCCACCATTTGGATTGGTGTGCGTATGTGTTTGATAAATTAGTCGCGGTGTTGCAAAGCGTGTAGAACCGGGTCGTCTACTTTGCGTGGTTGCATACTTGTTGTTATGGTGGCATACTTCCATCGTTTGTCTTTTACGGAAAAAACAATGTCTTCTGAGACTCCTCTTATCAAGCACTGGGATGAGAAGTATTTTGTTAGTAGGTGTATTTCAGAGCTCAAGTCTGGTTCGCTAGGTAATGGGGAATATGTCAATGGTGTGTATCCTGTCTGCAAACGCTTAAGAGAAGCAAAAGCTGCTGAGGTGTGTGCAGTCGTTGATAAACCTGAACCTGGGAAAAAGTATCTGGAACTGCCTGACTGTTTTGATACTGATGATGTTATTCGAGCAAAGGGCTGATGTAAGTTCCAATCATTCTTTCAATCATTTTTGTGTAGTTATTGTAAAGGTGTAGTGTAGTTATTTTAAAGTTTTGTAGTGATTATTTTTCCAATTATTGTAAATTATTGTAAAGACTTAGTACAATTATTGTAAAGACTTAGGACAATTATTGTAAAGACTTAGGACAATTATTGTAAAGACTTAGGACAATTATTGTAAAGACTTAGGACAATTATTGTAAAGACTTAGTATAATTATTGTAAAGACTTATTATAATTATTGTAAAGACTTAGGACAATTATTGTAAAGACTTAGTACAATTATTGTAAAGACTTAGGACAATTATTGTAAAGACTTAGGACAATTATTGTAAAGACTTAGTATAATTATTGTAAAGAGTTATTATAATTATTGTAAAGACTTAGTATAATTATTCATTTTTTTTTCCTTTTTCTTAGGTTTCCCAAGCACATCTTTTGATGATGAAGAGGGATGTTGAGATATTTCTCCATTTGTACACGCAACGGAAGGAAGCGATGGGGAAGGAGTGTGGTTCTTCAACAGTTGAAGATTCTTCGATGACCACTTGATTTCTTCGACTCCTGCTTTCATTAGTGACGATGATTCTTTGTTCACTAAATATTTCAATTTTATTTGTGAAAAAGCAGAGGAAATGAAACAAAGGGAAGTAAACGCCGTTGTATGAAAGTTTTTGTAAGGAGCATGAAAAGGGGAAGCATGAAAAGGGGGAGCATGAAAAGGGAAAAGATGAAAGGAATGGGGGTTTTGCGTTTGATCCCGAAAAATATAAGGTGGTTTATTCTCGGGAGAAAGGTAAAAATAAGGTCTACGATGTAGCGGTTGAGAAACCGAATGAGGAGGTGCCAACTGATGACGGCATTGATAATATTGATGTTGAGAATGAAACTGTGGACTTGAGTAGTGTGGATGACGTTGTTAACAAAGTTTTCAACGAGGGTGTTGTTGGGGATAGAATCCAAGATAATTCTGTTATAAGTGCTTACCTGCTGCATTCGGACGTTATGCCCGAGCATACGTTTTTGGGATTTGTGGTATAGGGTGTGATTTAGATTGTGAATCACCCAATCCGATGCGATTGTAGTTTCTGTTTTTTTGTGCAAGTACAAGGAGCTTTTTGCTCCTATTTTAATGCGGAGGAAGACTGTACTTGATTATTGTTTTCTGCACGATCATGACCTACGAATTGGGTAATCATTATATGTTTTTTGTCCCCTCTCTTTTTTTTTCTTTTTTTGCTAATATATCTACTATATAATTTGTTTTCATGTGGCAGGGAGGATTTGGTTGTGTTTTCATTTCATCACATGTTAACTCGAGATGACATTATTTCATTGTCTGCTAAGACTATGATCACATCGAACGTGATTGATTCTTTGGTCATTCTTACTTAATGACATCTTTGGTCAAGGTTGGGAAAGGGTTATCCCCACAAGAAGTTTTTTTTGTACAAGTCATTCGGTATGTGAAATTTTTTTTATATATTTCTGTTTCAGTAAATTTACAATGGTTATGACAGTTATTCTATTGTAGTTACTTGATTATTGTAAAGTATATTAGCTGTTTTTTGATTCAGCTAAAACAGTTTTTCCTATTCTTCAATTTTCCTATTCTTCAATTTTGTTTATTGTTTCTGTGATTATTCTAATACTGTATTTCAGTTATTGTATTTATACAAGTTCAATTATTCTGTCTTTTTTACAAGTTACAATAACTGAGTTTTCATAATACAATAACATTGTTATTGTAATACAATAATCGATTATTGTATTACAATAACAATGTTATTGTATTATGAAAACTCAGTTATTGTATTATGAAAGCTGTTTTTGTTGTGATAGTTATTGTAAAAAGCGAGAATAGTAGTTATTGTATTCAGTTAACCAAGTTTTTTCATTGTGATATTTCATTTTCTCTTATCGTGTGGTAATATTTTTCATAGGCTTCTTTGTTTAAGCTTATCAAAGCTGCTGATGATGAGAAAGATTTATACAGAAAGGAAATTTCTAATGTTTGGGACACTGTCATTGAGAACAGCGAAGGTTCTCTTGACATTGGTGCCGATTTGGTAATTTTTCCAATTCTTTCTGTTCTTTCTTTCTTCTGTTGATTATTTTATTGTTGAGAACAGCAAAGGTTTATGTACGTCTGTTTTATCATGCCAGGTTTTTATTCCTGTTCATTTTGGAGATCATTTTTTCGTGTTGTTGTTAACTTTGTGGGGAAGACGTGGACTATCTTGACAATCGTGTATATGATGATTTTGAAGATAGTATCTGGGTGTTGGCTACCAACTCTATTGTATGTACCTTATTATAAGTTTTTGTTTTCATCTACTTCTTCTAGTTATTTTTCTTGTTCTTTAGTGATGATTTTTGATTTAAAAATGTAACCAGGTTGAAATATTTGGTAGTTATCTTGTCGAGAAAGGTTTTGAAAGAGGCAGTGAGGTCCGCAATTTCAAATTTGTAAATGTGGCTTTTGGGTGGAAATCGGAAGGGTCCTAGAATTTGGATTGTGGTGTTTTTGTCATGATTCATATGATGTTTTATCTTTGGGAAGTTGTTCAAATCGAGTTGCATGACGCATTGAAAAGGATCATATATAGAGTGAGATAGCCGCCATCTTGGTTTTAGCCAATATCAACAAAATTAGGAAAAAATTGTTGGATTTGGTTGATGATTTTACAAAGACAAAGGCACCTTTGCTGCCTGTTTTGCTTGAGAAGCGTAGGTTAGCTGAGTTGGAAGCGGCAAGGGTGAAGCGATGCTTTGGAAGCTCTTAGGGTTATGGCAGAGGAACCCGATGATGGTGTAGGTACTCGCCTAGGAAAAAGAGTATGCCTGGTACACCTATGAGCTGGGATGATTAGATCAGGCCGAGGTAGCAGACCGAACTCTGATGGTCTTGGCTGCTCAATAAACTGTGGCAAGGCAGATACAAATCTTCTTGTTGTTTCAAAAGTTATGAGGGCTAACAGCAGATATACACGCGCTATGCCAAGCAAGAAGAAACAAGTTGTTGATTATTGTTTCTTGGATGATTACAATCTTGCAGATGAGTATGTTCATTTTTGTCCAAACTCAATGAGAAACAAGTTTGTGTGATTATTCTAATAATTGTATTCTACAAGTTCAATTATTCTATGTTTTTTTACAATTACAATAACTGAGTTTTCATAAAACAATAACTATGTTAATGTAGTACAATAATCGATTATTGTATTACATTAACATAGTTATTGTTTTATGAAAAACTCGTTTATTATTCTTTGGTAGTTATTTTTTAAATATTGTTTTTAAAATTTACTAAGCTTTTTTTTTAACTCCTTTGCGGTGAACTTGTTTTTTCTCGCGGGCAATGCTATCTTGGATAGGTCTCGATATTCTTTCTACGGCCCGAAGATTACACTGAGTTGCGCGTAATAGCCGCCCTGGTCGAGTTGTCTTGAATTTCATGGAGGTTAAGGAGAAAGAAGCGCCAGTGATGATGTTCCTTGGTACACAACATATGGTATGATCTGTTTTTCATTATTCAGTTACTGTAGAATGTTTAATCATTTATCTTCAATTTTATTAACAGTTTTATGGTATTTATAGGAAATCTTTGAAGAGATGCTAGAGCAAGCAGCGGATAGTGATGATGTAATCGACGTTTTAAAGACAAGGTTGTGCAGTCTTGGTCCCATTTTTTAGGTGAAAATGTTGTAAACTCTGAGATCGATGTGGACCTTGTCTTCATCCCGTTGTCTTTAGAGAAGTACTACTTTTGTGTTTGTGTGAACTTTATGAACAAGACGGTTGATGTCTTTGGACCATACGTCGCATAAAGATTGGGAAAAATCCGATTTTCTGAGACTTGCAAAGATTGCGATAAAGACGTTTTTCTAACTCCCGATCATATACAAATGCTATTTTTCAATGTAATTATTGTATTGTCAGTAACAAAGTTATTGTATTGTTTTAATCTTGTTCTTTGTATAGTCGTGCTTTCTAATTCTTTCTTTTTTTACATGTTGTAGGTTAACTGTTTTTCGACTTTTTGGAGACAAGGAAAACAAAGAAAAGAAGGAGTTGTCATTAACACATTTACATTCGTGAATGTTGATTTTGAATGGAAAGCGACTATCAAGGGTGATAAGGAATCGGGATTTTACACAATGTTTCACATGCTCACATATGAAGGGAATCACGAGCAAGGATTGTATGTGGTTAACAAGAAATGTGAGAGGATTCCTATATGGCTTGAGATGGTTGCTATTTTGTTGATGTCAGATGTCAACGAGTCAAGAGCATCTCTTTTGGAAAAAGTGGGAACTTTCAGGCGGAGTATATCGGAAGTAGAGAAAGAAGTTTTAAAATTCAGAAGATTAGGGAAGAAAAGGGTTAAAACAACAGCCGTTACTGGTCCTTCTCGGCGAAACAAATAAAAGAACAATTGATTGATTATAGATGGATTTAGCAAACAATTCTAGATGGATTTGTTCGATAATCTAATGTTTAGATAGCTGTTATTGATTGTTTGAACAAATTTGATGTAGCTGTCATTGATTGACTGAACAAGTTAGTGTTTTTGTAATGCCTTTAAGCTGTTATTGTAATATCTCTAGACAGTTATTCAAATGATCAAATGCAATTATTCTATCAGCCTTCATGTAGCTGATTATTGTAAAGCGTTTGCCCAATTATTTTAAAGCATACCTCTGATTATTTTAAAGCTCTCATGTATCTGATTATTGTAAAGCTCTTTCCCAATTATTTTAAAGCATATCCTTGATTATTGTAACAAATTGGCAAGTGCAAAGCATTATCAATTACAGTAAAGCATTATCAAATTAATATATTTATGGAAAAAAATCAGAACGATTGCGAATAAACTCAGCATCAATTATTATAAAGCATAATTGTGATTATTGTATAGTTTTCACATTATTATTGTAATAGCGCAAGGTATTATTAAATGAACAAAATCAGAACAATTGCAAAAAAATTCAACATCAATTAATGTAAAGCATAACTTTGATTATTGTAAAAGTCTAACACACTTATTGTAAAGTATACCCCTGATTACTTGTAAAAAAGTCTAACACAATTATTTTGCAATCTTGCGGTTATTTGTAAAGCATAATATGGATTATTTTAAAACGTAATCTTGATTATTTTAAAGCGTAATGCATTTTTCATTTTTCATTCTTCTTCTTCATCTTCATCCTCCATTTCATTTTCCTCTTCATCTTCTTCCTCCAAAGCATGCTCAACAAACGGATTTGGACAGTTTCTCTTGTCATGGTGTCCCATTTGTTTGCAGTTATTACATAGCCTCTTCGGTTTGCTCGCCTTCTCAATTGCCTTATCCTTGTTTGATTTCATTCTCATGCCGCTTCCTTTGTTTTTTGCAATCTTGGGTGGAAGAACAGTAATATTTGATTTTGCTGAACAACCTAAGAGCATTTCCAGTTCTTGATCCTTTGTCAAGCTCTCTTTGGTTGGATTTATTTTCTCTCGGAATTGTAAAAGCATCAAACTTAGCTCCTTGATTCGATTATCAGGCATCGAGTTAAGAACACTTATTGTTGCATAAAACTCTGACCATACCCTTGATAATTCCAATTTTCTCAAATCAGTGGGATCGTAGTCTTGCAATAACTTTCCATCCAGTCCATACAAAGGCTTTCTATATGATTTCTTCGTCCATCTACTTTCGATGTACTGCTCCGGTATGCTTTGCAGTCCTTTTCCTGATATAATCCATATAATGTGTTTACAAAGGATTCCTTTCCTCTCAAACATCTTGCACGTACATGTTGTTTCCTTTGATTCATTATTGTGAGCAACCTGCATGCACAGTGTAGTTATTTTAAAAGGCAGTCATAGTTATTATATAGTTCAACATGAATTATTTTATGCAGACTAGCAATTAACACCAAGGTAGAAGTCCTTCAGTTTTTTTATGTTCAACATGTACTTGCCAATTATTGTAAAGCATACCTACGATTATTTTAATCTAATGTTTAGATAGTTGTTATTGATTGTTTAACAAATTTGATGTAGTGTCATTGATTGGTGAACAAGTTAGTGTTTTTGTAATGCCTTTAAGCTGTTATTGTAATATCTCTAGACAGTTATTCAAATGATCAAATGCAATTATTCTATCAGCCTTCATGTAGCTGATTATTGTAAAGCGTTTGCCCAATTATTTTAAAGCATACCTCTGATTATTTTAAAGCTCTCATGTATCTGATTATTGTAAAGCTCTTCCCCAATTATTTTAAAGCATATCCTTGATTATTGTAACAAATTGGCAAGTGTAAAGCATTATCAATTCTTTGTAAAGCATTATCAAATTAATATATTTATGGAAAAAAATCAGAACAATTGCAAATAAACTCTACATCAATTATTGTAAAGCATAATTGTGATTATTGTATAGTTTTCACATGATTATTGTAATGGTAAAAGACGGTTATTGTATTCTTTTATCACAGTTATTGTATGTTAAAGTAAAAAGACAGTTATGTTTATAAAATTGAATAACCTGAAATACTCTATGCTTCCTGTAGGCATCTTCAACATTTATAATGTGCATGTTTCCTTGCTCAGAAAATCCAACAACGGCACACGAACAGGGAGCCATTTGCACTTGCTCTTGGAACTCATAGAAAACAGTATGTGTGTAGATTTTAGAGGCATGTTTTTCAATCATTGTCTTAGAAGAAACCTGTGGCAATGTCTTTGTCACTTGCAGCATCAAGAAATCTGTGATTATAGCGTTGTTGTTCCATTGCACTCTGAAAACGCAACCAAAATTCTACAAGTGTGCCGTCTATGCTCTCAAATCTTTTGAAATAACTGTTTTGACTCTCTGATCTTTGTGTAGTCTTCAAAAGGCAGCCTAAAGGCAAATCCCTAAAGTAAGCAGGTATCCATTTGTGCCTTTTGCCATACATGTATGTCAACCAAGTATTATCATTCAACTCAAAGTCATTAATCACTTGAGTCCATTTTTCTTCAAACTCAATGGGTTCCAAGTCAGTATCCCAAACAACTCCGCATATCCGCTCAACAAAGTCAGTCTCCTTACAAATCTGTGACTCAACTTTATCGGTAAGTTTTTTCATTATATGCCACATGCGAGAGCGATGTCTTGCTTGCTTGAATACGTAACGCACCCGAGTTTAATTGCCGGATCTTGATCGGTAAGAATGCACCGAGGTTCCTTGTTGCCCATACAATCAAGGAACTTCTTAAGCACCCAAATGAATGACCCATCGTTCTCATGATCGACAAGTGCAAAGAAGCAAAAGTCACCGATTTTTTGTGGTTGTCAACACCGGTGAATGGGGTGAAGGCCATGCGGTACTTGTTAGTACCGTAAGTAGGATCAAAGGTGATGGTGTCCCCAAACAAGGAATAATTCATTCTTGCTTGTGCATCTGCCCAAAAGAGTTTAGCCAAACAATTATCCTCATCAACTTGGTAAGCATAGTAAAAGCCATCTTGCGTTTGAGAAAGCGCCTTTAAATAATCGAGAATCATGTCAGCATCATTCTCACCTATATAACATTTAATATTTCTTTTGAAGTTCTTGAAATCTGTGAGAGATGCACCAATGTTTGCATACCCATTTGATTGTTCCGCCAGAATTCTAAAAGTCCTGGTAGCCCCGATGTTGAGTTTACAATTGTTAACAATTGTCTGCTTCATGTAAAGGTTAAGTGTTCTTACGTTTTTCCAGGAATTCCCGTTCTTTGAGTGAGCAGAGCTTGTGATTATGACCTTCATAAAACGTATCAATAGCATACCCTATTAGCTCCTTAAGGTCATTGAATACAAAGACAAAACCGTATTTTTGCCTTGCAACCAAATCTTGTTATTTTTGTTTTCTTTGGCTCTCTGAGACCTTTTCCTCTTTTTTTTTTTCTCTTCGTGTTTTCAAATTCAACAACAGGTTTGAGTTTTTGCGATCCTCTTTGAATCCATGTCATTGAGACCATTGATTTTTTGTCTATCAAACCATCACGGAATCTTGTTTGTGTGTACTTCCTTGGTATGAAACCACAAGCCACAAAGATATAAATTGTAAAACTCTATTGCCTCCTCCGACTTTACAAACATTAACCCCAGAGTAGGTTTGAAACCATTTTCTACCATCCTATTCCACTCCTCACTGCCACCTGGAGTATATCTCAATCCCAGATTATGGATAGTATTTTCTCTGTTTCGGACGCAAGCAGAGGTGTAGAAAAAGATGTTGCATTGGTAGTATTAATTTCAATGCCTGGAAACATTAAAACAGGAGAACTGTTATGGTATTATTAATTTCAATATCTTAGATTCTATACAAAACAAAACAATACAACCTCTGCAGCAGATTATTTTAACGTTATTTTTCGGTTATTGTATTATACAAATACAATTATTCTATCGAGAGGGGAGTGTTTTAATGAAATTGGTAGCCTAGTCCACTACAATACACACACAGTTATTTTAATGTAGTATTAAAGTTATTTCATTATTAAAGAGTAGTTATTGTAAGGATTTTTTGGTCAGATCCTATAAAGTAGTATTTATTATGAAAAAAACAATCTATATTAAACAATTATTTTAACGTTATAATGCAGTTATTGTATTATACAAATGCAATTATTCTATCGAGAGGGAGGGTTTTAGTGAAATTGGTAGCCTAGTCCACCACAATGCACACACGGTTATTTTAATGTAATATCAAAGTTATTTCATTATTAAAGAATAGTTATTGTAAGGATTTTTTTGTCAGATCCTATAAAATAGTATTTATTATGAAAAACACAATCAGGCAAAAAGCAATTATTTTAACGTTATAATGCGTTATTGTATTATACAAATGCAATTATTCTATCGAGGGGGAAGGGTTTTAGTGAAATTGGTAGCCTAGTCCACCACAATGCACACACAGTTATTTTAATGTAATATCAAAGTTATTTCATTATTAAAGAGTAGTTATTGTAAGGATTTTTTTTGTCAGATCCTATAAAATAGTATTTATTATGAAAAACACAATCAGGCAACAAGCAATTATTTTAACGTTATAATGCGTTATTGTATTATACAAATGCAATTATTCTATCGGAGGGGGAAGGGTTTTAGTGAAATTGGTAGCCTAGTCCACCACAATGCACACACGGTTATTTTAATGTAATAACAAAGTTATTTTAATCTTTTGTAAGCGAGTTATTGTATTATTGTAATCCAATTATTCAAATACTAGATATTGAATGATATCATGAATGAAAACCTACATGCAATTACAGTTAAACTTTACATGCAATTACTGTTATGAAAACAATATGAAAACAACTTACATGCAATCAGTAATTTGAACAAAAAACTTATCAACGTAATAACAACAGTTTTTATATCAGCATTATGTCACAAATTTATACCTGAATTCATCGTTGTTTGATTATCAGCATTATTATCAATCATAGTAAGCGTTTGATCGTCTGAATTGAGATCGTTGAAGTTTGAATTTTATTAGAAAAACACGTAAATTAAGGCGTAATTTGTTATTTGATTCAATTACTGAAATTATTCGATTATTAAATCGAAATAGGAAGAAATATCAATACCTTGATCGAATTTGAAGAATTAGGGTTTTCGGAGAATTGTGGATCAAATTTAGAAAAATTGATGAACAAATTGATAGTTTTAATTGAAAGAATCAAAATAATGAACGAATTGTTGATCAAATTTGAAGAATCGATGAATTTTCTTGATCAAATTTGTTGATCAAAATTTGAAGAACGATGAAAAAATTCGGTTGATTTTTTGATGAAAAAGAGTGTTTATCGGTAGAGAGGGAAAGGGGGAGAAAGAGAGAGAAAGCGGCGCGCAGATTATGACGGCTAGATTTTTGATAATTGGGTTTTGTCAACTCATTTGCTTATATATGCGGGGGAAACTCACGAAAAGTGGCAAACTCACCGGATCTTGCCTCTATATATATATATATATATATATATATAGAGAGAGAGAGAGAGAGAGAGAGAGAGAGAGAGGTAAGATCTAATGAGTCCTCCTCTACCATTGAGTCCATAAGTCCCTCTAAGGGCCATTGGATGGACTAAATGGAAGGTTGAGATGAATTTGATTAAAGGCCATTAAAAAGAAAAGGAAAAAAATGTGGATGGTTGGATTGAGATGAATGGTTGAGATTGCAAATTACCAAAAAAATTACCACTAATCAAATTTCTACACACTAATTAATTTTTCTTTCTCTCTCTAGCCCCTAATTAATCAGTTTTGAGTTTTAGATTTCAGAAGTGTAAATGTAATGTTGTATGAGTTTTACAAGTTTAAATGTGACGGAAATATAATTTTAACATTTTACAAGTGTAAATGTGAGGTTTTACGAGTGTAAATGTAACATTTTAAAAGTGTAAATTTGATTTTTTGTGACGGAAATTTTGAATTTATATAATTTTAACATTTTACAAGTGTAAATGTGAGGTTTTACGAGTGTAAATGTAACATTTTAAGAGTGTAAATTTATTTTTTTGTGACGGAAATTTTGAATTTATATAATTTTAACATTTTACAAGTGTAAATGTGAAGTTTTACGAGTGTAAATGTAACATTTTAAGAGTGTAAATTTGTTTTTTTGTGACGGAAATTTTGAATTTATATAATTTTAACATTTTACAAGTGTAAATGTGATGTTTTACGAGTGTAAATGTAACATTTTTAAGAGTGTAAATTTGATTTTTTGTGACGGAAATTTTGAATTTATATAATTTTAACATTTTACAAGTGTAAATGTGAAGTTTTACGAGTGTAAATGTAACATTTTAAAAGTGTAAATTTGATTTTTTGTGACGGAAATTTTGAATTTATATAATTTTAACATTTTACAAGTGTAAATGTGAAGTTTTACGAATGTAAATGTAACATTTTAAGAGTGTAAATTTGATTTTTTAGTTAATTTGACGGTTTTAGAGTGTAAATTTTGTCCTTTGAGTGTGAATTTTGTCCTTTATAAGTGTAACTTTGTCCTTTACGAGTAAAACTTTAGTCCGACTACCAAAAAACGCCACCATCAACTTTGTCCTTTACGAGTAAAACTTTAGTCCGACTACCAAAAAACGCCACCATAATCGTCCTTCCCCACCAACTCATATCCACAAAAAATATGAGTGCAAATTTATATAATTTTAACGAGTGTAAATGTAAAGAAATACAAGTGTAAATCTAAAGAAATACGAGTGTAAATGTTAAGAAATACGACTGTAAATGTTAAGAAATATGAGTGTAAATTTAAAGAAATACGAGTGTAAATGTGAGGAGATACAAGTGTAAATTTAAATAAAAACGAGTGTAAATGTGAGGAAATACAAGTGTAAATGTAAAAATTATGAGTGTAAATGTAAAGAAATACGAGTGTAATTGTAAAGACATATGAGTGTAAATGTAAAGAAATATGAGTGTAAATGTAAAAAAATATGAGTTTAATAAATATATTTATTAGATCTATAATAAAAATCATGATAAAACAACATCAACAACACTAGATCTAATAAAGAGAGATTGAAAAAAAAAACATCTAACAAAAATATAACAATAATAATAAACATAACACTTTATTGTTGAAAACAAAAAAAACAAAACAAAAACAATGACAACAAACAACGACAACAAACACAACATTGTCAACATAAAAGGACGACACACAAAACACAAAATCTAGGGAAAAAAAAAAGAAAAACGAAAATCTGAAAAGTGAAAACAAATCAATGTACAATGACAAAACCCATTACCCACAAGCCACAACACAAAAAAAATGGAAAAACGAAAGAAACAAGACAAAAAAGAAAGACAACCACCATTACTAGCCGACAAACAAGACAAAACCAGAGAAGAAGATGGTGGAGGGTGGGTCGTGGTGGCGGCCGCAGATCTGGTTTGTGGGAGGGGATAGCAGATCTGGTCGGAGGAGGGCGGCATAGGGTAGTGGAGATGGTGGAGGTCGTTGGAGGAGATAAGGTTGTTGTGGTGCGAGGTGGGTTACGGTGGTGGTGGCAGACAGGAGGGACGTGGAGGGAAACGGAGTTTGTATTGTTGGCGCGGTCGTTGTTGGTCGTTGGAGGTGAAGATAACAGTGGTGAGTCGTGGTGGTGGTGATGGTTGGTGGCAGATCTGGGGGTGGTTGTTTACGGTCATTTTTTTTTTTTTTTGTATTTGGTGATGGCGGTTTCGGTGGTGGTGGATCTAAAAGGAGGTGTATTGTTGTTGGTGGTGGTTGTTGTTGATGGCGGTATTAGAGGAGACGAGAAGGGTGGCTGGTGGTGTTGTGGTGGCCGGCAGGAGAGGTGGGTCGTGGTGGTGGTGGCGGGTGTGTGAGTGGTGGGTGGTGCGTCATGGTGGTGGCGGGTATGTGAGTGGTGGGTGGTGTATGGTGATGACTGATGAGGATAATGAGGGGGAAATTTTTTTTGATTTTTTTGAATTATTTGGTTTTTGATTTTTGTTGGATTTTTGAGAGAGTTGAGTTGTTTTGATTTTTAGAGAAATGGAAGGAATGATAATTGTGAAAGATGAGAGAGAAGTGAGTGGAAAATAAATGATATATAGTAAAATTAGTGGTTGATTAGTGAAGGTAGTGAGGGAAAGTATTTAATTAGCATTGATTACCTAATTTTTGCTCTAATCCCTCCCTTTTCCCCTTCAATCTCAACCCTCCATCCAATCTTTTCAATGGCCCTTATGAGAACTCATGGACTCAATGAAGGAAGGAGGACTCACTTGATCCTTCCTCTATATATATATATATATATATATATATATATATATATATATATATATATATATATATATATATATATATATATATATATATATAGGGTCGAGATCCGGTGAGAACCACTAATATAATGAGAACCGTGAGAACCCTTACTAAATCATCCTCAAATCTTGTTCCGAAAGTTTTGATGGATCATTTAGCTTTAGTTTAGTTTATTCAAACACATTTTTAGTATAGCTAAACAAAATTTATTGATTTTATTAACAAAATATAAACTTAATGTACAAAAATATAATTAGGTATACTAAAATGGCTATAGATGCATTGAAACGAATACTAGTTGCATGAAAATTATTATGTGCATGAAAATGATTACTAGGTGCATGAAAATATCAAGCGCTAGGTGCACGAAAACGAGTTCTAGGTGTGTGAAAATTGTTAAATACATGAAAAATGACTAGTAGGCGCATGAAAATTAATAAAATGTTTCTCGTATCGATTCCGGTCAATAATTTATACATTTTGGACCAAGAGATATGTTATCTAGCAGGCATAAAATTCTATGCCGAATCCAAAAATGTTGTTATTTTTAAGAAAAAAAATCCGTAAGGTGGAGTTCTCACGGTTTTCATTAAGTTGGTGGTTCTCATAGGTCCTCAATTCTATATATATATATAGATTTGGGATCCGGTGAGAACCATCTACATAGTGAGAACCGTGAGAACTCCACCTTAATGATTTTTTTTCAAACAAATGACGACATATTTGGATTCAGCATAGAATTTTATGTCTAGATAACATATTTTTGGTCCAAAAAGTATAAATTATTGACCGGAATCGAGACGACAAATATTTTATTAATTTTGATGCACCTAGTACTCATTTTTCATATATCTAACAATTTTCACGCACCTAGAACTCGTTTTCGTGCATGTAGAGTGTAACACCCCCTCATACCAAGGTACCTTACCAGGACTACCCCAGCATGAAAGGTTGTTACCATCTCGGTTGCCCGAGGTTAGTATATATCAAAAGCAACAGTCCAAACACATTTATTAATGTACGGTAGTTATAAAAGTTACAGTCTCCAAAATCTAATACACGGATTATCCAAATGGCAACAACTACCAAAACAATAACTAAGGCTCGTGGTGGTGTCATCTAATCCAGCGTGGTGACTCTCCCATAACTGCCCCAAGCTCAATAAATGTATCGCCTGTCACAATCTGCTCACCATCCCCGAATGGATCACCGCAGGTTTTACAAAACAACAACACGGGGCCAGTACTACTCAATCAATATAAGACAGCAAACAATACAACCATCTGATCATCGATTTCACACACAGTAACCGACTACACACCGAAGAGTGTAGCCCTGCCAGATTACCCATCGCAATAGGTAATCCTCGCCGCCATTGGATGACCGCAGCCCATCCCCACCTAGTCCAGCTCATCAACGAGCGACTAACAATCTCTGTCCCTTAATGTGAACATCCCCTCCCGTGACGGGTTCTACGGAGGGCGAACTAGGGTGTGAAGCCACTCCCGCAAGTGACTCCCCCACAATCACACAACACCACAGCATCTCAGCTGTCACAACACCACTACCGTCACAACACAACCACATCACCACCGTCATCACATCACCCATACTCCGATGATCAGCAGATAATAACAATTACAACACAAGCACAGTCTTAAATCAATTAACAGTAACTGAGTAGGGAAACCCTACCTTTTCGCAATCCGATATGCTCTAATCAATCATACAATATGCATAGCAATTACCACATCGTCACCTACAACAATTATAATCAACACACATATAATGACCAAACCCTAAACCCCCAAATTAACCCAAAACAATAATTAGAGCAAAACCCTAAAAGCCAACTTAATGAGACTCATGAAATCAGAGACTTACCGACATAATCGACGCAAGGCAAGATTCGTTAGACTCACGAACAATCCACGCAAATGAGAGGGAGATTTGGAGAGGATTAGAGTTACGTTGTGTAGTTTAGATTTTGTAAAATGTTTAGAAACTGTAAAATGCATCTCAATATAACTCTAATCCTTTCTAAATCAACCGCGGAAAATATTACCCGTCAGACCGGATACTCGGTCGAGTATAGAGTATACTCGGCCGAGTATCATCTACTCGGTCGAGTATTACCCATACTCGGCCGAGTATTCCTAGGCAGTAGCCAAACAGAATACCCAGCACACTTTACTCGACCGAGTAGGCCATACTAAGTCGAGTACCAGCCTATAAAATCCGTAGTGTTACAATCTTCCTCCCTTAAAAAGAACTTCGTCCCCGAAGTTCCAACCCAACCTATAACACATGGACACCTAACACCAGCTCCACTAACCACGCTTACTAGATAACGTATCCTCTCGATATTGACTCCATAATATTATCGAATAACCACAAAATAATGTTGCCAATATTGTCTCACTTCCATAACACCCAATAGCACTCAATACCAAGACAATCCACATAAAAGATCAACCATCAAAACGGAATGTTACATTCTACTACCCTTAAAAAGGAACTTCGTCCTCGAAGTTTACTCACACTCATCAACATCATCATCCAGCTGCCAAAACTCTCGAACTCATAAATATCATCATCCACTTTTATCAACACTATCGAAAAAAAATTCTCACACTCCTAAACATCGAACTACTACAAGCACAGCCATGGCCTTTTAACACTATCAACCACTATATGTACCTATCCATTCCTTATGCTACACCAACACTCTACGTCCAATAATATTACGACATGCACAACCCTCAAACGCTCTTTGCCGCATCCTACTCCTCTTAAGACACATGTTACGTCCTCGTAACTCACTAATACTAGATCCTTAGCTATACCTCTCATTATCTTCATCACCACCACATGTGAAAGATACCCGCCTATAATCTAAACACTTACTATTCCTATATCCAAGGCTCTCTTACTTAAACAGTTTTCATACCTCGACTCATTCTGCACTCCAGCTAACCAAAACCACACAATCCCGATCATAACAAACACTCTAACTCTTCCACATTACCGCGACATGACATACCTCTCTATATAAACTATATAAAACTCTTATCGCCAAAAGCATAACTCACGATCCACACTTGTTACGTACACTCACACTCGATCCTCAAGTTCCTTTCTTTCATTACCGCAAGACTCATACATAACTTAACACGACACTAATTACCCAACACCCTACACTCACTGTCTCAACAAAGGATTATGAACCACCTGCATATATCAGATCATTACCACACATGTTCTACAAATCACTTGCCATTAACATGTCTACCAAAGTCTCATCTAGAACAAGATCAAAATTACTGTAACAACATATCCCAACCGTGTCCCATCAACAAAATATCACTATACCATGACAACAACGAAAACATATACAACTCTCTTTCACATCATACTCTACCCTCATTCCCAAACTGAAACTGGTAAGAAACATCAACAAACAAACAACAGTCTACATGTCTAACCAAAACTCACAAGAAACAACAGAACCAAAACAACAATCTGTGCATAACTGGTCTGTACTTTCGAAACTCAAATCGTAACCACCCCGTATACTCCACCACAACCGGTGACGGCATCGCAACACCGCCACCAACAGCCGCACCGCAGCGCGAAAATGCCCGCATCACAACACGAAGTACCGTGCCCGGATCACCACCCGAGGCACAACAACCACATCGATAAACATCACGCCCACATATAATTCCCACAAACACTGACTCAGTATAACTCTCCGGACAAGAAAACTTACTCAAAACGGCTTTGCTCGACCATAACACAACATTTTATACGGAATAAACATACAAGAATCTCTTGCATAGCATCCATACCTTTTCCCGGAATAAACATGTATCATCAATACACATACGATTTTAACTATCCAAGTCAGATCAATCAAATTATTACCTTTTGAACCTTATTCCAATAGATTGTCGTACCCAACATATATCACAAACATTCATATAACAACTTTATGACTATCACACCCTACCGCTTCTCGTGAGGTCAGAACCTCACACAAACATGTATACACATCATAGACCCATAATCACATCTAACTAGTCAATCCTGATCACGTAAGTTACCACCTGTTAAAAGTTACCTCTCACCCGAGTTTAACTCGTACACCCCTCATAACATATTCTCCCATTCGCATAACCATCACCCCCTGTCAAATAAAACCATACCATTAATACTCAACTACTAACAACCGCCTCATATACCCACATCTTATACTCTCTCACAATCATACATATCTATCTGGTCTCTACAAAATAAACCTCATTAGGACAACTAACTTCCCTAAAGTAACATCACCCTCAGCCACTAGTGACACTACTATGACACCAACATCCTTCATGTGACTACTCTCTTACTATCACTTCTTAATATAACAATCTGTTTCCTCTTTTTGGTTATCATCCCAAATACGAACATCCAACCCATCAACAAAACATACCTCAACATTATTCCCAATTCTATCCTTTATCATATCGCTACCTAACTCTCCACCAAAATCTCAGATCGTGCAAACACTCTACAAGCTCCTTATTCCCTTAATACCTCGAAACTCACGGCTAACACGTCGTCCTGCTCTCCTATATAACCATTAACTCACACCCTCTAGTGGGGATATCGTACATTTCATAATTTCCTACCTCCATGCTCCTTAACTCCGGTCAACGTTCTCTCAACTTACTTCCATCCCTCTTTCCCTCCTTTTACTCAATAATGCCAATTAATAAGTCATCTCCTTTCTCTTTCTACCTAACTCTTTAGTCATTTGTTTATTTTCCATAGCTCCACAACTCTAATTCCATTAATTCATATCAATATCTTATCATTATTCTTATCATTTATCATCTCTCATCTTGCTTCACACTCACCCTTGTCACCATCAAGTCCACACACTAACAGTTACTCTTCAATTAGCCGTATCTCCCTTTCGCATCTCTAGAAACCAAAATTCACTTCATACCGTTTGTCCAAAGACTTACACACTAGGCTCACCCCTTTGATATTCCAACTTCCCAAACTTAGCCACTATCTACAAATCCACATCGCGACATAACTTCCTTTAAGTTCACTGTATACCTCTCTTTCCTATCTTCTTACAACAACCTTCCATTACATATATCCTTAAGCAACTCTATCCTATTTTGTCTTCCTCCATAAATCCTTACACATCCAAATATGCCACTATTCGTATCCTTTATCTCAATCTTTCATTCTCATGCTTCTTTACACTTACATCACCCTTGCCCATATACACTTACTTTTATACTACTCAACACACGACTATATCACTCATCATATCTCACAAAACATGCTCTTTACCTCGATTAGCTCATCATTCTTCCCTTTTCTTTTTCCACTATCCTTCACAACCACATTAACACATGTCTTCCTTACCCAACACATGTCCCTCATATGCCGTCATTCTCCATGTCATAACTTCCGATAACTTACGTATCAAGACCGTCTCACATATAAAAGAATGCGTTAAGACTCAAAACATACATGTGTATATACCCTACGACTCAAAACAATGTAAAAACATAGCCACCGGCTCAAAACAAAAGTAAGAGCATAGCCACCGACTCAAAACAAAAGTAAGAACATAGCCACCGACTCAAAGTGGCCGCCCAATGAGGTACTCGGTCGAGTACATAACATACTAGGTCGAGTACAAGTCACTCGGTAGAGTAACTATATTACTCGGTCGAGTTTTCGACTCCAGAAGCAAACTCAATTGTCGCAGAAGGATTACTCGGTCGAGTATTGGGAATACTCGGCCGAGTAGACCTTACTCGGTCGAGTATGAGACTACTCGGCCGAGTTCACGACTCCAGACGCTAAACAATATTATCACAGAGAGATTACTCGGCTGAATATGGAATACTCGGTCGAGTATAAAAGATACTCGGACGAGTAGGGACTACTCGGTCGAGTATCGGCGCAGTTCTCAGCACCATCCAGTTTTCGTAAAACAGTCGTATCTCACTCGTTACTTGGTCATTTTGGGCGTGTGACCTATCGTTAGAATCGTAAAAAGACAAGCTATCACCTCAACTTGGAATTACAGCAATATCATTTCTAGAACTCGACTTATGTCAGTTTTAAGACAACCTTTCCCTAATCGTTCTTTATAGAAATCAAGTTTCCTAAGCCAAAACAACTTGAACATACATAAGGCAACAATAACAATTCAATACCTCTAAAAACCAGTACATATTTGAACATTTATCATACTCACATTAAAATTAAACACGACATTTACATATATGGACGCATGACCTTAATCACATGCTTCTACCAACAATCAAGCATTAAAATCATCATGTTTATATGCACATGTACCACTACCATACCTCATGCTCAACATTGTATTAAACAGATAACATGATCACATTCTTCATACTCAATATCAATCCGATACAGATTCACAATTCACCTTTCCTATTTTACCATGTTCCAACACTTAACATGCCAACATATTCCTTCCCAAAGTTTAACATGAACAATCCTCGATGCATATTTCAACAACTATCACATTCCACTTATTTCATCATTTCACCCAACCATGCACAAGATTCAAACTATAGATATCAAACTCACATGACTCAAACATACAACAGTTTCTCCCCATGTGACCGGCTTGAGATCGTAAGGGCCTTAATGCGACTTCGGGACGTCTCCCAAGTCTTTGCGGCAGCTCCAAACAACTCTCCTCGGGTTCATTTTATTTAGACTCCCTAAGTTCATTGGGTTCATTTGTTTTAGGTGCCGGAATCGTTGGCTCTGATACCACTTGTAACACCCCCTCATACCAAGGTACCTTACCAAGACTACCCCAGCATGAAAGGTTGTTACCATCTCGGTTGCCCGAGGTTAGTATATATCAAAAGCAACAGTCCAAACACATTTATTAATGTACGGTAGTTATAAAAGTTACATAGTCTCCAAAATCTAATAAACGAATTATCCAAATGGCAACAACTACCAAAACAATAACTAAGTCTCGTGGTGGTGTCATCTAATCCAGCGTGGTGACTCTCCCATAACTGCCCCAAGCTTAATAAATGTATCGCCTGTCACAATCTGCTCACCATCCCCGAATGGATCACCGCAGGTTTTACAAAACAACAACACGGGGTCAGTACTACTCAATCAATATAAGACAAAGCAAACAATACAACCAACGGTGATCATCGATTTCACACACAAGAACCGACTACACACCGAAGTGTGTAGCCCCGCGCATTACCCATCGCAATAGGTAATCCTCGCCGCCGATGGGTGACCGCAGCCCATCCCCACCTAGTCCAGCTCATCAACGAGCGACTAACAATCCCTGTCCCTTAATGTGCACATCCCCTCCCGTGACGGGTTCCACGGAGGGCGAACTAGGGTGTGAAGCCACTCCCGCAAGTGACTCCACCACAATCACACAACACCACAAACATCTCAATGTCACAACACCACTACCGTCACAACACAACACAACCACATCACCACCGTCATCACATCACCCATACTCCGATGATCGTGAGATAATAACAATTACAACACAAGCACAGTCTTAAATCAATTAACAGTAACTGAGTAGGGAAACCCTACCTTTTCGCAATCCGATATGCTCTAATCAATCATACAATATGCGTAGCAATTACCACATCGTCACCTAATACAATTATAATCAACAATCAACACACATATAATGACCAAACCCTAAACCCCCAAATTAACCCAAAACAATAATTAGAGCAAAACCCTAAAAGCCAACTTAATAAGACTCATGAAATCAGAGACTTACCGACATAATCGACGCAAGACAAGATTCGTTAGACTCACGAACAATCCACGCAAATGAGAGGGAGATTTGGAGAGTATTAGAGTTACGTTGTGTAGTTTAGGTTTTGTAAAATGTTTAGAAACTGTAAAATGCATCTCAATATAACTCTAATCTTTTCTAAATAAACCGCGGAAAATATTACCCGTCAGACCGGATACTCGGTCGAGTATAGAGTATACTCGGCCGAGTATCATTTACTCGGTCGAGTATTACCCATACTCGGCCGAGTATTCCTGGGCAGTAGCCAAACAGAATAACCAGCACACTTTACTCGACCGAGTAGGCCATACTCGGTCGAGTACCAGCCTATAAAATCCGTAGTGTTACAATCTTCTTCCCTTAAAAAGAACTTCGTCCCCGAAGTTCCAACCCAACCTATAACACATGGACACCTAACACCAGCTCCACTAACCACGCTTACTAGATAACATATCCTCTCGATATTGACTCCATAATATTATCGAATAACCACAAAATAATGTTGCCAATCTTGTCTCACTTCCATAACACCCAATAGCACTCAATACCAAGATAATCCACATAAAAGATCAACCATCAAAACGGAATGTTACATTCTACTACCCTTAAAAAGGAACTTCGTCCTCGAAGTTTACTCACACTCATCAACATCATCATCCAGCTGCCAAAACTCTCGAACTCATAAATATCATCATCCACTTTTATCAACACTATCGAAAAAAAATTCTCACACTCCTAAACATCGAACTACTACAAGCACATCCATTGCCTTTTAACACTATCAACCACTATATGTACCTATCCATTCCTTATGCTACACCAACACTCTACGTCCAATAATATTACGACATGCACAACCCTCAAACGCTCTTTGCCGCATCCTACTCCTCTTAAGACACATGTTACGTCCTTGTAACTCACTAATACTAGATCCTTAGCTATACCTCTCATTATCTTCATCACCACCACATGTGAAAGATACCCGCCTATAATCTAAACACTTACTATTCCTATATCCAAGGCTCTCTTACTTAAACAGTTTTCATACCTCGACCCATTCTGCACTCCAGCTAACCAAAACCACACAATCCTGATCATAACAAACACTCTAACTCTTCCACATTACTGCGACATGACATACCTCTCTATATAAACTATATAAAACTCTTATCGCCAAAAGCATAACTCACGATCCACACTTGTTACGTACACTCACACTCGATCCTCAAGTTCCTTTCTTTCATTACCGCAAGACTCATACATAACTTAACACGACACTAATTACCCAACACCCTACACTCACTGTCTCAACAAAGGATTATGAACCACCTGCATATATCAGATCATTACCACACATGTTCTACAAATCACTTGCCATTAACATGTCTACCAAAGTCTCATCTAGAACAAGATCAAAATTACTGTAACAACATATCTCAACTGTGTCCCATCAACAAAATATCACTATACCATGACAACAACGAAAACATATACAACTCTCTTTCACATCATACTCTACCCTCATTCCCAAACTGAAACTGGTAAGAAACATCAAAAAACAAACAACAGTCTACATGTCTAACCAAAACTCACAAGAAACAACAGCAACAAAACAACAATCTGTGCATAATCGGTCCAGTACTTTCGAAACTCAAATCGTAACCACCCCGTATACTCCACCACAACCGGTGACGGCATCGCAACACCGCCACCAACAGCCGCACCGCAGCGCGAAAATGCCCGCATCACAACACGAAGTACCGTGCCCGGATCACCACCCGAGGCACAACAACCACATCGATAAACATCACGCCCACATATAATTCCCACAAACACTGACTCAGTATAACTCTCCGGACAAGAAAACTTACACAAAACGGCTTTGCTCGACCATAACACAACATTTTATACGGAATAAACATACAAGAATCTCTTGCATAGCATCCATACCTTTTCCCGGAATAAACATGTATCATCAATACACATACGATTTTAACTATCCAAGCCAGATCAATCAAATTATTACCTTTTGAACCTTATTCCAATAGATTGTCGTACCCAACATATATCACAAACATTCATATAACAACTTTATGACTATCACACCCTACCGCTTCTCGTGAGGTCAGAACCTCACACAAACATGTATACACATCATAGACCCATAATCACATCTAACTAGTCAATCCTTATCACGTAAGTTACCACCTGTTAAAAGTTACCTCTCACCCGAGTTTAACTCGTACACCCCTCATAACATATTCTCCCATTCGTATAACCATCACCCCCTGTCAAATGTAACCATACCATTAATACTCAACTACTAACAACCGCCTCATATACCCACATCTTATACTCTCTCACAATCATACATATCTATCTGGTCTCTACAAAATAAACCTCATTAGGACAACTAACTTCCCTAAAGTAACATCACCCTCAGCCACTAGTGACACTACTATGACACCAACATCCTTCATGTGACTACTCTCTTACTATCACTTCTTAATATAACAATCTGTTTCCTCTCTTTGGTTATCATCCCAAATACGAACATCCAACCCATCAACAAAACATACCTCAACATTATTCCCAATTCTATCCTTTATCATATCGCTACCTAACTCTCCACCAAAATCTCAGATCGTGCAAACACTCTACAAGCTCCTTATTCCCTTAATACCTCGAAATTCACGGCTAACACGTCGTCCTGCTCTCCTATATAACCATTAACTCACACCCTCTAGTGGGGATATCGTACATTTCATAATTTCCTACCTCCATGCTCCTTAACTCCGGTCAACGTTCTCTCAACTTACTTCCATCCCTCTTTCCCTCCTTTTACTCAATAATGCTAATTAATAAGTCATCTCCTTTCTTTTTCTACCTAACTCTTTAGTCATTTGTTTATTTTCCATAGCTCCACAACTCTAATTCCATTAATTCATATCAATATCTTATCATTCTTCTTATCATTTATCATCTCTCATCTTGCTTCACACTCACCCTTGTCACCATCAAGTCCACACACTAACAGTTACTCTTCAATTAGCCGTATCTCCCTTTCGCATCTCTAGAAACCAAAATTCACTTCATACCGTTTGTCCAAAGACTTACACACTAGGCTCACCCCTTTGATATTCCAACTTCCCAAACTTAGCCACTATCTACAAATCCACATCGCGACATAACTTCCTTTAAGTTCACTGTATACCTCTCTTTCCTATCTTCTTACAAAAACCTTCCATTACATATATCCTTAAGCAACTCTATCCTAGCTGTCTTCCTCCATAAATCCTTACACATCCAAATATGCCACTATTCGTATCCTTTATCTCAATCTTTCATTCTCATGCTTCTTTACACTTACATCACCCTTGCCCATATACACTTACTTTTATACTACTCAGCACACGACTATATCACTCATCATATCTCACAAAACATGCTCTTTACCTCGATTAGCTCATCATTCTTCCCTTTTCTTTTTCCACTATCCTTCACAACCACATTAACACATGTCTTCCTTACCCAACACATGTCCCTCATATGCCGTCATTCTCCATGTCATAACTTCCGATAACTTACGTATCAAGACCGTCTCACATATAAAAGAATGCGTTAAGACTCAAAACATACATGTGTATATACCCTACGACTCAAAACAATGTAAAAACATAGCCACCGGCTCAAAACAAAAGTAAGAGCATAGCCACCGACTCAAAACAAAAGTAAGAACATAGCCACCGACTCAAAGTGGCCGCCCAATGAGGTACTCGGTCGAGTACATAACATACTAGGTCGAGTACAAGTCACTCGGTAGAGTAACTATATTACTCGGTCGATTTTTCGACTCCAGAAGCAAACTCAATTGTCGCAGAAGGATTACTCGGTCGAGTATTGGGAATACTCGGCCGAGTAGACCTTACTCGGTCGAGTATGAGACTACTCGGCCGAGTTCACGACTCCAGACGCTAAACAATATTATCACAGAGAGATTACTCGGCTGAATATGGAATACTCGGTCGAGTATAAAAGATACTCGGCCGAGTAGGGACTACTCGGTCGAGTATCGGCGCAGTTCTCAACACCATCCAGTTTTCGTAAAACAGCCGTATCTCACTCGTTACTTGGTCATTTTGGGCGTATGACCTATCGTTAGAATCGTAAAAAGACAAGCTATCACCTCAACTTGGAATTACAGCAATATCATTTCTAGAACTCAACTTATGTCAGTTTTAAGACAACCCTTCCCTAATCGTTCTTTATACAAATCAAGTTTCCTAAGCCAAAACAACCTGAACATACATAAGGCAACAATAACAATTCAATACCTCTAAAAACCAGTACATAGTTGAACATTTATCATACTCACATTAAAATTAAACACGACATTTACATATATGGACGCATGACCTTAATCACATGCTTCTACCAACAATCAAGCATTAAAATCATCATGTTCATATGCACATGTACCACTACCATACCTCATGCTCAACATTGTATTAAACAGATAACATGATCACATTCTTCATACTCAATATCAATCAGATACAGATTCACAATTCACCTTTCCTATTTTACCATGTTCCAACACTTAACATGCCAACATATTCCTTCCCAAAGTTTAACATGAACAATCCTCGATGCATATTTCAACAACTATCACATTCCACTTATTTCATCATTTCACCCAACCATGCACAAGATTCAAACTATATATATCAAACTCACATGACTCAAACATACAACAGTTTCTCCCCATGTGACCGGCTTGAGATCGTAAGGGCCTTAATGCGACTTCGGGACGTCTCCCAAGTCTTTGCGGCAGCTCCAAACAACTCTCCTCGGGTTCATTTTATTTAGACTCCCTAAGTTCATTGGGTTTATTTGTTTTAGGTGCCGGAATCGTCGGCTCTGATACCACTTGTAACACCCCCTCATACCAAGGTACCTTACCAGAACTACCCCAGCATGAAAGGTTGTTACCATCTCGGTTGCCCGAGGTTAGTATATATCAAAAGCAACAGTCCAAACACATTTATTAATGTACGGTAGTTATAAAAGTTACATAGTCTCCAAAATCTAATAAGCGAATTATCCAAATGGCAACAACTACCAAAACAATAACTAAGTCTCGTGGTGGTGTCATCTAATCCAGCGTGGTGACTCTCCCATAACTGCCCCAAGCTCAATAAATGTATTGCCTGTCACAATCTGCTCACCATCCCCGAATGGATCACCGCAGGTTTTACAAAACAACAACACGGGGTCAGTACTACTCAATCAATATAAGACAGCAAACAATAAAACCAGCTGATCATCGATTTCACACACAGTAACCGACTACACACCGAAGTGTATAGCCCTGCCAGATTACCCATCGCAATAGTTAATCCTCGCCGCCAGTTGGTGACCGCAGCCCATCCCCACCTAGTCCAGCTCATCAACGAGCGACTAACAATCCCTGTCCCTTAATGTGCACATCCCCTCCCGTGACGGGTTCCACGGAGGGCGAACTAGGGTGTGAAGCCACTCCCGCAAGTGACTCCACCACAATCACACAACACCACAGCATCTCAACTGTCACAACACCACTACCGTCACAACACAACCACATCACCACCGTCATCACATCACCCATACTCCGATGATCGCAGAGATATAATAACAATTACAACACAAGCACGAGTCTTAAATCAATTAACGATGAATCGAGTAGGGAAACCCTACCTTTTCGCAATCCGATATGCTCTAATCAATCATACAATATGCATAGCAATTACCACATCGTCACCTACAACAATTATAATCAACAATCAACACACGTATAATGACCAAACCCTAAACCCCCAAATTAACCCAAAACAATAATTAGAGCAAAACCCTAAAAGCCAACTTAATGAGACTCATGAAATCAGAGACTTACCGACATAATCGATGCAAGGCAAGATTCGTTAGACTCACGAACAATCCACGCAAATTAGAGGGAGATTTGGAGAGGATTAGAGTTACGTTGTGTAGTTTAGGTTTTGTAAAATGTTTAGAAACTGTAAAATGCGTCTCAATATAACTCTAATCCTTTCTAAATCAACCGCGGAAAATATTACCCGTCAGACCGGATACTCGGTCGAGTATAGAGTATACTCGGCCGAGTATCATCTACTCGGTCGAGTATTACCCATACTCGGCCGAGTATTCCTGGGCAGTAGCCAAACAGAATACCCAGCACACTTTACTCGACCGAGTAGGCCATACTCGGTCGAGTACCAGCCTATAAAATCCGTAGTGTTACATAGAGCCTGATATTTTTATGCTCCTAGTAATCATTTTCATGCATGTAGCAATTTTCATGCACCTAGTATTGATTTTCGTGCATCTATGGCCATTTTAGTATACCTAATTGTATTTTTTTACATTAAGTTTATATTTTGTTAATAAAATCAAAAAATTTTGTTTTGCTATACTAAAAATGTGTTAGAATAGACTAAACTAAGGGTAAATGATCCATCAAAACTTCCGGAACAAGATTTGATGATGATTTAGTAAGGGTTCTCAAGGTTCTCATTATATTAGTGGTTCTCACCGGATCCCGACCCTATATATATATATATATATATATATATATATATATATATATATATATGCAAGTTCAAATGAGTCCACCTAAATTGGTGAGTCCATGAGTCATATTCCTAGCCATTGGATCATTTAAGATTGTAACCTTAATCTATGATTGTAACTTTAGTTCTTTAAAATTGTAACTTTACTATTTAAGATGATTTTGTAAATTTATTTGATTTTTGAATATAACTGTTCCGGGTGTAATTCCAGAGCAAGTATCGTTACCACCCGTGGCTTGTAGAATAATGTCTTGAGTTGAACCCTTCTTGCTTCTATCGTCCCTCTCGGCCTCTCCTGCAACAATGAACGAACTGAGGGCTTGGCTTTGTGCCAAGCGTACTCACTCCGACGCTCAAGTCAGTAAACTTAAAGGCTTAAGCTGTGTTACTTGGCTAGATATGTATTGTAGAGAGATAAGGGAGATATTACCAGATGAATAGTGTATTTAGGTTAAGTTCTTGGATCCTTTCCTCAATGAGGGTTGAGGAGTATTTATAGACTTTCACCTTTTGTCACGTAGTGGCCAAGTGGCTAGCAGGTGGAAAGACCGTTCTACCCTCGGCCGATGGACCCATGTCAGGCCGGCCGAGGGGTCTTGGATGTGAGTACGCGGATACGTGCCCCGGCTGGCTAGTTGCCTGGCCGAGACCCAAGTGACAGGCCGACAGGTGGCGTCGGCTAGGCTGTCCAAGGTGTTGACTTGCTTTGGATATCTTTGACCTTTCTTAATATGTTGACTCGGTCAGCGGGTGCAGAATATGCCCCATCAATTTGCCCCCAGCGTAGTCTATGCCGTGGTATGGGCTCCGATGTGTGTTGAGCGTATATTCTGCGATCATTTTTAATAAAGCTTGTTTATTTTGCCTCCGGCTTGGCCGGGGTCTTTATCTCATTTTTGTCAGAGTTGTCTTCCTGTATTCCTAATTGAGCGCCCCTTTTGTTTCCGCCTCGGCTTGGCCGGGGCCGTTTTAGAGTGCGTATCTCAACTGTGTTTCAACGCTTCCAAGACACTTCGATTGTTTTTGCGAGTGTAGTGTGCGATGGCCGTTACTGTCGCGGTATCCGCCTTACGAGGGTGATTGCCGTTCTTGTCGGATTGACCGTGGGAGCCGGCGTCTGTTTCTTGATAGCGTGTTACGTGGCGTCTACCACTTGGAGTGACTGCGACGGCGTCTACCTCTTCGGGTGACTGCCGTGGCGTCTACTACTTGGGGTGACTGCGACGGCGCTAATTTCTTGATGGAGACTGCCGCTCTTGTCGGTATGACAGTGTGAGCCGGCGTCTGTTTCTCGATAGCGTGTTACGTGGCGTCTACCACTTGGAGTGACTGCGACGGCGTCTACCTCTTCGGGTGACTGCCGTGGCGTCTACTACTTGGGGTGACTGCGACGGCGCTAATTTCTTGATGGAGACTGCCGCTCTTGTCGGTATGACGGTGTGAGCGGCGTACATTTCTCGATAGCGTGTTACGTGGCGTCTACCACTTGGAGTGACTGCGACGGCGTCTACCTCTTCGGGTGACTGCCGTGGCGTCTACTACTGGGGGTGACTGCGACGGCGCTAATTTCTTGATGGAGACTGCCGCTCTTGTCGGTATGACGGTGTGAGCGGCGTACGTTTCTCGATAGCGTGTTACGTGGCGTCTACCACTTGGGTATTTGCGACGGCGTCTACCTCTTCGGGTGGCTGCCGTGGCGTCTACTACTTGGGGTGCTGCGACAGCGCTAATTTCTTGATGGGCTGCCGCTCTTGTCGGTATGACGGTGTGAGCGGCGTCATTTCTCGATAGCGTGTTACGTGGCGTCTACCACTTGGAGTGACTGCGACGGCGTCTACCTCTTCGGGTGACTGCCGTGGCGTCTACTACTTGGGGTGAATGCGACGGCGCTAATTTCTTGATGGAGACTGCCGCTCTTGTCGGTATGACAGTGTGAGCCGGCGTCTATTTCTCGATAGCGTGTTACGTGGCGTCTACCACTTGGGTAGCTGCGACGGCGTCTACCTCTTCGGGTGGCGCCGTGGCGTCTACTACTTGGGGTGACTGCGCGAGCGCTAATTTCTTGATGGAGCTGCCGCTCTTGTCGGTATGACGGTGTGAGCGGCGTACATTTCTCGATAGCGTGTTACGTGGCGTCTACCACTTGGAGTGACTGCGACGGCGTCTACCTCTTCGGGTGACTGCCGTGGCGTCTACTACTTGGGGTGACTGCGACGGCGCTAATTTCTTGATGGAGACTGCCGCTCTTGTCGGTATGACAGTGTGAGCCGGCGTCTGTTTCTCGATAGCGTGTTACGTGGCGTCTACCACTTGGAGTGACTGCGACGGCGTCTACCTCTTCGGGTGACTGCCGTGGCGTCTACTACTTGGGGTGACTGCGACGGCGCTAATTTCTTGATGGAGACTGCCGCTCTTGTCGGTATGACAGTGTGAGCCGGCGTCTGTTTCTCGATAGCGTGTTACGTGGCGTCTACCACTTGGAGTGACTGCGACGGCGTCTACCTCTTCGGGTGACTGCCGTGGCGTCTACTACTTGGGGTGACTGCGACGGCGCTAATTTCTTGATGGAGACTGCCGCTCTTGTCGGTATGACAGTGTGAGCGTACTGTTTCTTGATAGATAAGCGATGGGAAAATTTTGCTTTGATGGAAGGCTTGGATGGTTTTTCATTAGGTAAAAACATGCGTTGGGGTGTCCACGGACTATTTTGGACACCTCATGCCTACATAAATTTTTACGAGATTACCAATGCCCTAATGGCTCATCACAGGCACACCTCCCCAGTCAGCCACTAGTTGTATCCATGAGGTTGCCCTCCTGCTGTAAGGACGGGCTTTTTCCTTTTTCGGACTTCTTCGCCTCTTTGAGGGATTGCATGTTGCATCCTCGGGCAGCTATCTGGACGTTGACCACCTCATCCTTCTCGTTTTTGGAGACGAGCTTATGCGCTTCCCTCCGGTCCGAGACATACATCAGTGTTAGGGCCCGGATGGACATCACTGCGTCGGCCTCGCTCAGGGTGACTCGGCCAATGAGAACGTTGTAGGCGGACGAGCCGTCAATGACCACGAACTCAGCTAGGACGTTTTTAGCCGCGTTCTTTTCGCCGAACGTCACCGTGAGTCTGATTGATCCCAGCGGCACTAGGCCGGCCCCAGAGAAGCTGTATAGGGGGTTGGTGCAGGGGCTCAAGTCCTTGATCTTCAGGCCGAGGCCGAGAAAGCACTCTCTAAACATGATGTTCGTGTACGCGCCTGTGTCAATCAGGCACCTCTTGACCAGGTGGTTGGATATGTCCAAATTGACTACAAGCGGGTCGCTGTGAGGGGCGATGACCCCTTCGTAGTCCTTTCTTCCAATAGTCATATCGGGGATGTTTGCAGAGGGGATCCCTGAGTTGGGCACAAAGTTGATGGCCTGATATAGCTCGTTTAGGTGTCGTTTGTGCCCATGAGCGGACCCTCCGTTCTCGTTGCCCCCGATGACAACATGAATCACTCCTATCCGCTCGAAGACGGACTTCTTATCTGAACTGCCGGCGTCAGTCTTTTGGCCTTTTGCAACGTACTTGCCGAGGCTTCCCTTCCGGATCAGTTCCTCTATGGCATTCTTCAGATGGCGGCAGTCGTTGGTTAAATGGCCGGTGTGGCCGTGGTACTCACGATCGGCTCGTGTCACCGTCACTTTTTGGCTTGGGGGTCTCTCCCACTTCGGCCCTCGTTTTGCTCGGGCGAAGACCTCGGCGGGCGATACGACGAGAGGGGTTTTTCACTATACCGCCCGGTGGTACGTTCTGAATTCCACCGGCGCCCGCCGAGTCTTGCTTCCGGTCGGATCGTCCGACCGTGATCTATTATTCTCACGGCGTCTTCCATCGGACCGCGAACCGTTGTTGTCGCGGCGTCCTTCGTCCGATCGTCCCGCTGTGACTCTTCTTTTCTGAGTGCTCGGCTTCGCTGGGATCTACCCAGGTCTTGTGATAGTCTTCCACCTTGATGGCTTGGTCGGCCAACTTCCTGGCGGCGCCCAAGCCCAGGCCTCCGCTCTTGATGAGCTCGTTTTTTAAGGCTCCCCTTGGGAGGCCCTTCATCAGCGCGAAGGCCGCCAGCTCGGGATTAATTTCTCGAATCTGCTGGACCTTTCCATCGAACCTCTTCACATAGCTCCGGAGAGACTCGCCCCCCTCCTGTCTGATAGTTAGGAGGTCAGATGTCTCTACGGCCCTTCTCTTATTGCAGGAGTACTGGGCTAGAAAGGCGTCCTTCAGGTCGGCGTAATAGTACACCGAGCCGTCTGGAAGCCCTTTATACCAGCTCTGAGCCATCCCATGCAAAGTTGTTGGGAAAACTCGGCACGGACCTCATCAGTTGTTCCCATACCGACATGTAAGACTCGAAAGCCTCGGCGTGGTCGGATGGATCACTGTCTCCTTTGTATGAAATAGGTGGCAACTTGAGCTTAGTTGGCACCGGGACTTCTAGGACGTAGGCGTTGAGGGGCTGCCTAACCACGTGTCGAACGACACGCGGCGATCGGCTCCTCGCATTCCTAACCTGGCTCCTCCCCCCGTAGCGGGAGGGGCTCCTTCTTCGACTCGGACTTCTTCTCCAACTCGCCGAGTCGGACTCCTACGGCTCCTTCGGGGTGAGCCTCGTTCGTGTGGCGGGGACGCTGTCCTCCCACGAGTGCGGGAGGACTTAGGTCGCCGCGCCCACTTTGGGCTCCCGGTGTCTTGACGGGTCGGCTTCTCCTAGTGCTCCGTTCAAATTTCTTGGAGTCACGTTTAGGGCCCTAGTCTCGGGACAGTTTCCGCCGCTCTTGTCGGCGTGACGGTGTGAGCGGGCGTATGCGATTAGGTCCGGGAGCATTTTCGGTTTCGCTACGTCAACCACCCGTCCCATGATGGTGACTGGTTGGGGGGCGGCGTGTCGGGTATTATTGGCATTCCGAACTCTGGTTGGATTACTCCGCCGGTGGAGGGCTGCACGACTCCAGAGTTGTTGAAAGCATCATCTTGGTAGAACGCGGTTTCGTCGGTCACGACTGCGTCTTGTTGTTTCGACATTTCCTTAGCTTTTTGGGTGGGTTTTTGTTGATTTTTTTTTTTTTTTTTTTTTTTTTTTTTTTTTTTTTTTTTTGGGAATGAATGTGACTAGCTTCTAGTGTCTTTCCCACAGACGGCGCCAATTGTTCCGGGTGTAATTCCAGAGCAAGTATCGTTACCACCCGTGGCTTGTAGAATAATGTCTTGAGTTGAACCCTTCTTGCTTCTATCGTCTCTCTCTCGGCCTCTCCTGCAACAATGAACGAACTGAGGGCTTGGCTTTGTGCCAAGCGTACTCACTCCGACGCTCAAGTCAGTAAACTTAAAGGATTAAGCTCTGTTACTTGGCTAGATATGTATTGTGGAGAGATAAGGGAGATATTACCAGATGAATAGTGTATTAGGTTCAGTTCTTGGATCCTTTCCTCAATGAGGGTTGAGGAGTATTTATAGACTTTCACCTTTTGTCACGTAGTGGCCAAGTGGCTAGCAGGTGGAAAGACCGTTCTACCCTCGGCCGATGGACCCATGTCAGGTCGGCCGAGGGGTCTTGGATGTGAGTACGCGGATACGTGCCCCGGCTGGCTAGTTGCCTGGCCGAGACCCAAGTGACAGGCCGACAGGTGGCGTCGGCTAGGCTGTCCAAGGTGTTGACTTGCTTTGGATATCTTTGACCTTGCTTAATATGTTGACTCGGTCAGCGGGTGCAGAATATGCCCCATCAATAACTTTAATTAGGCTATTTATAATATAAAAAATTGAATTTATGTAATTGTAACTAATATTTATTTAATTTCACTGATTTATGAATGCAACTTTAATATTTTACGAGTGAAACTTTAATACTTAAAAGTGAAACTTTAATTTTTTTAAAGTCATTTTTAAATATAAAAAATTGAATTTATGTAACAATGTAGTTTTAATTAAAATTTATATAACTTCACCAATTTTTGACTGAAACTTTAATATTTTACGAGTGGAACTTTAATGCTTAAAAGTGAAACTTTAATCTTTTTAAGTCATTTTAAAATATAAAAATTTGAATTTATGTAATAGTGTAATTTTGATTAAAATTTATGTAATATCACCAATTTTTGACTGAAACTTTAATGTTTTACGAGTGAAACTTTAATCATATACGATGTAATTTTAATGCTTATAAGTGTAACTTTTAATTTCTTTAGGTCATTTGCATCAGGTAATTATGTAGACTTGTGTAAATTTACCGATTTATGAATAAAACTTTAATTATATACGAGTGAAACTTTAATTGTATGCGAGTGGAACTTTAATTCTTGACGAGTCATTTTAATCGATCCAACGTCATCGACACTGATAACCACCACCGCCACCAATTAATAACAACCACCTCATTTGTCGCACACCTGCCCCACCATTACCTTCACCAACCACCAACAACCACCAACACGACCTCGTTGCAACAACCACCAGGCACCCGACCAAATCTGGAAAAATAAAAAGGCAAAGGTCACCATATATCAACACCACCACGGCCACCACCTTCTCTCCCCTTTCGTCACCAACCAAATCTGAAAAAAAAAAGAGGACACACGACCACCACCACCGGAACATATACCACCCAAATCTGAAAAAAAAAAAAAAAAAAAAGGACCCACGACCACCACAACCGACTCCACACACAACCACCACGCCATTACCATGTCCCGCTGCTACCACTACCACCAACAACACAACAACACGACAAACAACCACCGCGGCCTAAAAAACACAATGACAACAAAAGAGGCGGGATTTCTAAATTCAAAATTCGAAAATAAGAGTGGCGGGATTTCAGAAGAGGAACAGAGGGAGGCGACGAGTGGTGGGATGCGCATGCTGGTGGTGGCGGCAGTGGGGTTTGTCGTGTCAGTGGTGGTTGTTGTCGGCTTGTGGTTGTTGTTGTTGTTGTTGTTGTTGTTGTCGTGGTGTCGGGTGGTGGCCGAGAGAGACAGAAGATGAGAGAAGGGAGAAAACGAAGGAGTGGCTGTTGGTGGTGCATGGTGGCAGCGATTTCTGTGCGTGGTGGCAGCAGGACGAAGAGAGGAGGAGGGAGGTAGAGAGAGAAGAGAGAGTTAGAGAGGGAGAGTGATGAGTGAATGAATGAGTGGATGTGTGTGAATTAGGGTTTTATGTTTTCAGATCTAATCTTGGCTCTTGATTTGTTTTAATCTTGACCATCCATTCTCTTAATCTAATTGTTAGGATGAGGACTCATAGACTCACCTAATCTAAGAGGACTCGTTTGAACCTAATTATATATATATATATATATATATATATATATATATATATATATATATATATATATATATATATATATATATATATATATATATATATAGAGAGAGAGAGAGAGAGAGAGAGAGAGAGAGGCGAGATCTCGTGAGTTTGCTTCTTATGGTGAGTTGTGAGTTTGGAAAATCTCAACCACTTGATCAAAAGAAACCAAGGGCTGAGATGAAATTAAAAGAAAAAAAAACAAAGCTGACATTAAAAATCGTGGTCGTCCTCTTCTCCATTCATTAAACAACAATAATTTTCTCTCCATTGACACGTACATCACGAGGATTAAGAATGCAGAAGATATTTCTATTTGGAAAGCCATGGTTAAGACCCCAGCCTCCATGGTTCTTATTATTTATACATTCATCGGTCTTTGGTTTGTTGGTGGGCTTACAGCATTCCATTTGTACCTGATTAGTACCAATCAGGTATGTCGCCTCTCTACAACCTTTATCTTCTATTTTAGTTTCTACTCCACCTTTTCATTTTATTAGCCCCGTTTGATCGATTTTCATATTCAACAAATTGTCTTGAACTTCAAAATTGGCCTTTAAATTCAACTTTCTAAAGTTTGCTCGGTTCAATCAAGAAAGTTTTATACTCAAACTTCCAGTTCCAGTTCCAATTAATTCCCGGATTAGTTGATTAATTTGTCTACTGATATCAAGTATTTCCTCTTGCAGGAAGATTACGCCATTTTTATCGCATTCAGAAGATTGTCTCTTGCTGATTCGAAGCCCTTATGGCGCCGATTATTTTCATTTTCAGTGATCACCGGAATTATGCATTTCACTCGTCCTGACGGTCAAATAGATTGAAGATTTTGAAAGGTACAATTTTTAATTTAATTTTTATTTGTTATCTAACTGAAAATACAAACCCTGATACAATTTGCGAAATTGATGTTAGCTTCTGTGAGAGTCAGAGCATCTGTGTGGCTAACGGAGGAGGAAGCCGAGGATATGGCGGTGGAGATTATGGAGGTCGTCGTGACGAAGGAGGCAGTGACAGGTTGCGGTGGTGGAGGTGGAGGATATGGAAGTGGTGGATCTCGGGTCTCCGGTTGGCTGGTGGTCTGGCCAGGCTTGTTTCGCGTTGGTTACGAATTGAGCATTGGATGATTGCTTCTTGTTGCGGTGGGTGTCCGTGGTGCGAAGAGAGCGAACTTGGTTTCTTTGGGGACCGATTGCCGTCGAGTGGTGGTACGGCTGAGCAGAACGGAGCTGCTGCTTCGGTGGTAATAGTTTAACGGAGCCCTTAGCTACAAATTCTAGCTTTTCGAGGTTGGAGGGAAACTCAAGTTCTCGTTTGTCCTCTGACTTATCTGAAGCTTTTCCAATTAGTTTTACTTCTTCAAATTTCTGTGTACGTGTAAATCATGTATACTATTGAACTCAAAGTTATACCAGTCCAAGGCTAGTGCATACAGATTTCTATTTTCCGCCTTAGCCAGGCAATCAAGAAAAAAAATCAAAGTGACAGCAGAATAATATCACAATAACAGCGGAGTAACAATAACATGCGGTAAAAAAGAGTAAAAAAATCAAAGTAGTAAAAAAAAATCAAAAGTGAAACCGGAATAACATCACAATAATAGCAGAATAACAGTAGAATAACGCACAATAACACGTGGAAAAAACAAAATCAAAGTCGTAAAAAAATCAAAGTGACAGCAGAATAACATCACAATAACAGCAGAATAACATTAGAATAACAGCACAATAACACATGGTAAAAAAAAAAGAAAAAAAATCAAAGTCGTAAAAAAATTCACAGTAACAGCAGAATAACATCACAATAATAGCGGAATAACAATAACAGCACAATAACATATGGTAAAAAAAGAGAAAAAAAAATCAAAATCGTAAAAAAAATCAAAGTAACAGCAGAATAACATCACAATAACAGCGGAATAACAATAACAGCACAATAACATGTGGTAAAAAAAAAGAAAAAAAATCAAAGTCGTAAAAAAAATCCAGGTAAAAAAAGTACAATAATAGCATAATAACACGAGGTAAAAAAATAAGAGTAAAAAAAATTTCAAGTAAAAAAAAATCCGGTACAAAAAGAAAAAAGAAAAAAAAGGTAACATAATGAGTAAATTAAAGAAAAACATAAGAGAAAACAAAAATCAAAGGGGTAAAAAAAAAGCATAATAACACGAGATAAAAAAAAAAAGAGAAAAAAATTAAAATTAAAAAAAAAGTAACATTAGAAAAAAGAGAAAATAAGTAAATGACAATGGTTTTATATGACATGTAAGATTTGATCTTGGTCACTCATCTCTAATATAATCTAGTGGTTGAGATTCACCCAACTCACAACTCAACATAAGAACCAAAATCACCAAATCCAATATCTCTCTCTCTCTCTCTCTCTCTCTATATATATATATATATATATATATATATATATAGAGAGTAAGGATCAAGTGAGTCCACCCCTTATCATTGAGTCCATAAGTCCCATTTAGAGCCCTTAAAAAGATGGGATGGAGGGTGGAGATTGAAAGGGAAAAAGGGAGGATTAGTGCTAAAATTAGGGGTTCAATCCTAATTAATCACTTTCCCTCACTACTATCCCTAATCAAGCCCTAATTCCACTATAAAACCCTTCTTTTTCCACTCACTTCTCTCTCATCTCACAATTATCCTCCTCCTCATCTCTCTAAAAATTAGAAAAACTCAATTCATCTCAAAAATCCAACAAAATTCTAAAACCAAATAATTCAAAAAAAAAAAATTTCCCCCCTTCCTCTTGCTCTTCCTCACCTACCCGACCCCACGACACCTCCACCTCCACCAACCGCACCACCACCCGCACCACCACCCTCCTCTCATCCTCACCACCACCGACCCACCACCCTCACCACTCCAAATATGAGCCACACCCCAAGCCCGCCACCACCCACACCGACAACCACCCCACACCCCCCACAAAAACCTCCTTCACTCACCCGACTCCCACAACGCCGCATATCCCCCTTCACCCCAGATCTGAAACCACCACCAACCGGCCCCACAACCTCCACCACCGAAAACATCCCCGACCTCCCTCAACTGGCCGCACCTCTCATGTCCGTTACCACCACCGCAACCCACGACCCACCACGCATCACCCCTCCATCACCCTCACGCGCCACCCTCGTGCATCCTCCCCTTTCTCTTCAACACCCACCGGCCACCACCCTCGACACCTCCCATGACCCGACATCACCACCACCTCAACCACGCCAGATCTGCAACACACGACCTCAACTCGACAACCATCCACCACAACCCAACATAACACGCACCCTCCACCATCTCTTTCTCGTTTTCCTTTTGTTTTTCTGTTTTGTTGGTTCATCTTTTCTTTTTCTTCATCTTTTGTTTTGTTTTCTTCATCCTCCATTTGTTTTTCTTATCTGTTTTGTTGGTTCTGACTTGTTTGTGTTTTTTGTTCTTTTTGTTTTTTGTTTTTTTGTTTTTCTTTTATATGTTTTTTGTTATTGTTTTTTAAATGTTTTTTGTTGGAAATACAAGAGTTGAGTAACCTCAATCGTTCCTTTTTTTTTGTGTTTTTTTTATTATTATTATTATTATTATTATTAGTGCTATATTTTTGTAAGATATTTTTTTTTTCAATCTCTTTTTATTAGATCTATATTGTTGGTGGGTTATTATTGTTATTTCCTCACATTTACACTTACACTTTTATTTCCTCACATTTACACCCATATTTCTTTAAATTTACACTTTTATTTCCTCACATTTACACTTACACTTTTATTTCCTCACATTTACACCCATATTTCTTTAAATTTACACTTTTATTTCCTCACATTTAATATTAGATCTATATTGTTGGTGGGTTATTATTGTTATTTAGATTTTATTTTATATACTTTTTTTTTTCAGATTTACACTTTTACTCTATTATTTTATTAGATTTACATTCATTTTTTAGATTTACACTTGTACTCTATTAAAATTACACTCATTTATTCAAAATTCTTTACATTTACACTCGTAAATCATTACATTTACACTCGTATTTCCTCACATTTACACTCATATTTCTTTACATTTACACTCGTAAATCTTAACATTTACACTTGTATTTGTGTACATTTACACTCATATTTCTTAACATTTACACTCATATTTCTTTTCATTTACACTCGTAAATCTTAACATTTACACTTGTATTTGTGTACATTTACACTCAATTTTCTTAACATTTACACTTATATTTATTTACATTTACACTCCTATATCTGAACATTTACACTCGTTAAATTTATATATATTTGCACTCCTATTTTCGTGGATATGAGTTGGTGGTGGAGGACGGCGTTGGTGGTGTTTGTTGGGAGCCGGACTAAAGTTATAATCGTAAAAGGACCAAAGTTACACTTATAAAGGACCAAAGTCACACTCAAAGGACCAAATTTACACTCTTAAAATCAAATTTACACCCTTAAAATGTTACATTTACACTCGTAAAACCTCACATTTACACTTGTAAAATGTTAAAATTATATAAATTCAAAATTTCCGTCACAAAAAAATCAAATTTACACTCTTAAAATGTTACATTTACACTCGTAAAACCTCACATTTACACTTGTAAAATGTTAAAATTATATAAATTCAAAATTTCCGTCACAAAAAAATCAAATTTACACTCTTAAAATATTACATTTACACTCGTAAAACCTCACATTTACACTTGTAAAATGTTAAAATTATATAAGTTCAAAATTTCCGTCACAAAAAAATCAAATTTACACTCTTAAAATGTTACATTTACACTCGTAAAACCTCACATTTACACTTGTAAAATGTTAAAATTATATAAATTCAAAATTTCCGTCACAAAAAAATCAAATTTTCACTCTTAAAATGTTACATTTACACTCGTAAAACCTCACATTTACACTTGTAAAATGTTAAAATTATATTTCCGTCACATTTACACTTGTAAAACTCATACAACATTACATTTACACTTCTGAAATCTAAAACTCAAAACTGATTAATTAGGGGCTAGAGAGAGAAAGAAAAATTAATTAGTGTGTAGAAATTTGATTAGTGGTAATTGTTTTTTGGTAATTTTCAATCTCAACCATCCATCTCAATCCAACCATCCACATTTTTTTCCTTTTCTTTTTAATGGCCTTTAATCAAATTCATCTCAACCTTCCATTTAGTCCATCCAATGGCCCTTAGAGGGACTTAAGGACTTAAATGAGGTAAGGGACTCATTAGATCTTACCTCTATATATATATATATATATATATATATATATATATATATATATATATATATATATATATATACTCCTCTATCTCGGTCATTTGTTGTCCTTTTCTATTTTGGGGTGTCTCAGTCATTTGTTGTCCTTTCTATTTTAAGAATGAACTTGATGAGTAATTTGATCATTCTCATTCAATTTGTTCCACTTGTCATTTAGTTATTGGCTTTTTCCTCATTCCTTTGTCTTTGTGCCAAAACAAAAGGACAAAAATTGAACGGGACGGAGGAAGTATATATTTTACATTAGTTAGTTTTGGATAAGGTGGTCTTACATGCGCACAAAAGAAAAATAATTCAAACATAACCATATTAGTGGATAAAATTGGTTTCTACAATTGTACCAATTACCTGAAACAATATTTCAAACACAAATTATATTAAAAGACGTTCGTATAGTACGACAGATAAACAATGACCACTTTATAATAAATGGTAACCATTTTAATATTCCAAATACAACAAATACCAACTCATTAGTCAAATACAAATTCTCATTTGTGACGGGCGATATCCGTCAGAAGCTTGTAACGGGTCAAATAATACCCATTTTGGTAGATAAAGACAAACTATTTGTGATTCCCTAGACACTCTTACTTTTATCTTATTTACTCAAATGAGTGATATTTGACCCGTCACAAGCTTGTAACGGATATACCCATCACAAGAGAGACTTATGGTTAGTCAAATATGTTGTACAAAACAATAAGATCGGAAACTTTCTAAGAAACAATTCCCAAAAAAAAAAAAAAACAGAGAATAGAGAGAATAAGTCAAAGACAGGAAAGATAATGGTGAGTGGGTGTATGAATGTATGATGCAATGAGAAATGAGTATAGAAGAAAATGAGTCGTTGATATGAGTACCATGTCTCTTCTAAAGGAAACAGCCTTAAACCCTTCTCTAAAATTCACCCTTGTTTTCTATCTACTCCATAAATATATGAAATCTATCCCATTTTTCAAGCCTCTTCAATCCCAACTCTATCCTCTTTCACTAATAATACTACTTATGTTGCATAATAATAATAATAATAATAATAATAATCCGGAGTTTGTACTCATCATAATATGGCTTCATTAACAAGATATCAACATCAATTCATCAAAATGGCTATCATCACTTGTATCCTCATCATTTCTTTCTTACTTACACTTTCTGTTTCAGGTAAACCTACCTACTTATTGCATTCGACATTATAACAAATATACATTATTACAAATATGAAATATCATGTTAACTTATGTCGCATACAACATTTTTGTAAGTAAGATCGTCTAATTGCATGCATGTAAGAGATTTGAACGTTTTCTAGTTATTCCATTTATTAATGATCTTAATTAGTTTCCATGAATGTATGTATGTATGTATACTTGGTAGACGATGAGATGAAGAGCAGAAAAAAGGTGCTTGGTTCGAGGCCGCCTACATGTGTGAAGAGGTGCATGAGTTGCAAACCATGCGTCGCAACGCTTGTTGTTCATACACACCGTCAACATCAGACTCGTGAAATCACTTCAAACGATTATGGAGACAACAATCATGATAGCTACTATCTTCTTTCATGGAAATGCAAATGTGGAACTAAATTCTTTCCACCATGATCCAACTTATTATCTTCTTCTACCTTGCTTAAATTATTGCCATTATTATATCAACTAGTATTTCTTATTTAATCTTATTAATTGACTTTGCCAATAATAATCATGTCTATATAAGTCTAGTTCGAATCCTTTGTCCAATTTCTGTGTCTTAAACAAATTGGTCCAATGTGGATACTCTTTCACGATTTTACCAGCTAAGTTAACTGATACGGAGTATGTAATTGGTAGTCTTGTAATTAATTACTCCCTAGTTATAACTTATAAGCCATGTTTTGTGCTTGGTCTTCATTACTGTTTTGTCCCTCTAAAATTCAAACATGTGACTGTAAATAACATTTGACGACCTTCATTTGCATCTGAAACATGGACCCTACTCTGTAAAGGCTGCTTTTACAAATACAGAGCCTTCCGCATTGTCAGAATAACTGACTCATATTCCACGGAACACTTGATCGCAATAAAACAATTTTGCCCCATACAAATTCTTGTTTAAAACCACAATATTCGTTTTAATGGTAAAACAAGTCCAAATAATTGGTGGTATTTAGGTTCATTTTACCAATAAAACGGGATCTTACTGTCTTAAGCAAAACTACCTGAGTTTTGTGTCCAATGTTATTTTTACGGCTGCCAAAGAATTAAAAAAAAAAAAAAAAAAAAAAAGTAATTATTCAAAATTTATGCTCGCACAATGGACCGACAATTTCTTGGTATTAAATATAAGTTTGAGAGTTGATTCCAGTATCCGCAGACCGCAATCATGGTCAAATCTTAGACATAGCATCTTAAAAATATACTACAAGTAATCACAATGAGACCTTTGAAGCAGTTGTATACCAATTGTGATGGCAACTCGGGCCTAAATTTAAGATCACGAGCTCCAAGTAAAATAATAAACAAGAAAAGCCTACATGATATTAAATCTCCCAACTCAAAACCAGTCATTGTGCTATGATCTTGGTCATTGCCGCGTTGCGCCACTAATACCGTCTATACCAACTCAAATTAGTTTGTGATAACAATAGATGTACGTACAACTCAACTCAGTTGCAATATGGTGTTGCGACTTAGCTACTGCATCACAGAAAGAAACTTGAAAACTCCCAAATTTTCATTCAAGAAAATAGACAACTTCTAGAAAATTGCCTTCAGAAGATTTCGAAAGCGTCTTTTCTAACTTCGTCATTACAAATAAATTTTCTCTTACCCTCTCTTCTCAAACGATGGACACTGAATTGTAAGGCAGCAAAAGAGGCTGTCACTTGTGACTAAATGGTGAAGAAGCCTATATCGCCTTCCTGATGCTCTTCAGTCATACATTCCTTCCTGCTCCCAAATATCAACAAGAAAATCTACCATTTCCTGAAAATATAAACATTCCCATAATTTCAGTTAGTAAAAAAAAGCTTTACGCTAATAAACCAAACTTTATTGAAATATGAAGCATATATGAAGAAAGGGCTTACGGCAAGAGGTACAGGCTGGGAGAACGGCTTGTTGCTTCCAAGTAAGCTTTCATATGTCGTATTCCAACTGCAAGGCCAGAATGAATCAACTATGCAGAAACCATTATCGCTGAGAAGATCAAGGAGTAAAAAAACAAAGAAAAAAGAAAAATTGCTCAAAAAAGTTATATTGATATAAGTGAGAAGCACATACGCAAATGTGAGCGCAACAGAGAGTTGTGAGTTTTATGTGAAACGTTTCGCACTAGCCTAAATACATGTATTTCTCATTTAATTATATGGTGGTCACACATATATGTCATTTCAGTATTTACAATTGTATTTGTTTTTATAAATATTTACTTTTAGTTATATACTCGTATTTAAAAAGTCCGAAAACGAAAAGAATATAATGACGAACCAAGCTCCTCCAAGCCAAACTCAAGCTCCAATTTTTTAGGCTCGACGGGTGGGAGCTTTCACCCGAGCTTGAGCTAGGCATGGTTACGCCCATTGTCTCATCTCTCATGTGATTATCTCATATAAGTTTTAATAATATATGTGCATCGTGTATAGACCTAAAGGTCCCGATTCTGAAATTAAACATGAGCGAAAATACTGTAAAGCAACTGATTTTGCTGAGACACGAGGTTGAAACCAAGGCTTTGATTATATATATGCTTGGTAAAATTAGACAAATCATTTCAAAATGGTTTCTTATATGAAGGATAACATAAGCTAATTACACAAAACATCCCACTTAGAGTAAAAAACAAGGCTCTGGTATAATGTGACTTGTGACTTATCACTTGTGACTCGTGGCTTCGAGGGTTCCTTAAGATTAATGAAATCAGTGTAATGATAGATGAATGCGAGTAAAGACGATTGCCAACCTTAATTTTGGATCTCGAGCCAGCTGTCCTTTGCTAGTTGGTTTCTTACTACCTACCCAGCGTTGTCTAGTCTGGTTCCAGAGATTAAGACCTTCAACCAACAAATTTTTCAAGGATGAGACAAATATCCAGTAAAAACAAAGTACAAAGGTAAAAACCCTTAATTAGCAACCACAGTTCAGAAGCAAGATAGAGTTTACGAGGTAGTCTGAGCCGTAATGGAAATAACAAAAGAGAGACTAACAATTTCATAATATAGGTCAGCTATTTTGAATTCTGAGTACAAAATGTTATCATATCGACAACGAATGATAAATCAGAAACAAAACTTCTGAAAACTTTACCTTTAAAGAGGTTATGTTACAACGGAAACACAATAGAACTAAGTATGTAGTAAAAGAAGAGTTTCTGTAGAATTTGCAATATACCGTGATTTACAAATTCTGAAGGAGAACTAGAGCTGCTAACACCAGCATGCATATCAAGGGCTCGGCTTGATGTATTGATCGATGATAAGCTTCCTTGTGACTGTACTGTAGTGTTATCCATCTCACATACGCTTGTCCAAGAACTCCTCGAAATGCTAGATGTCTTTTTTGTTTGACTTTGACCCGTTCTCTTCTTGGGTAAAGCTTTCACGGATGCTATTGAGTCAGGCTTAATACAACATGCAAGACAGGCACTGCTCTGTGGAAGGCTTACTTATAAGGCAATCTTCAACAAAATGATCACAAATCAAGGGTGCCTAAGGTCAACTCCATATTGCAAATTCAAAAAAATATGTTCTAATTGGAACGATCCATTATATGACACATTAAAGCTCCCTTCCTCTGGAAAAGGGCGAATATTATCCGGCCAACTCCAACATTTACACCTTGTTTAGAGGGACGGACTTGGAGGGAAAGGAAGGAAAATTTCCCCCTGTTTGGGTTAATAAATTGAATCCACACAGAAACTGTATTATTCCTCTACTGCAAGTCAAATTAGAATCCTTCAAATGCAGGAAAGATTTGAAAAGAAAAGACGATATTTCAATTTCTTTTTCCGTCTCACTTGAGATGATCTAATTACGTCAATGACATAATAAGTTTAATGTAATGCTAGAAGGCAATGACTTGAATGAAGCCAGAAGTTCATATAACCCCATTATTAAAGCTTAGAAGTCGAAAATGACGACAGTAAGAGCCGAATTCGTGGATAGGGTCCGAAATAGTGTCGCTTTTCCCTCTTTGAGACCCCCAACAGAATAATCCTAACCCATTCAAATATGGATTAACATAAATGAGTTCCGCATGCAATCTAAATCTTAAAAATTCATGGTATCACATCAATACATCCAAAAAACAAACCAATTCAGAACAATCCAAACTAAATCACCAATAACATCATAGCATCCAAACAAACAAAAATACAATGCACTACCCAAAAAGAAATAAAAATAAATAAAAAAAATTACCCCATTCAAACAAGCTGATGGTTGCTGCTACAAATTCCAATAAATGACAACTTCCATTCCAAGAAAGGCTCCCAGATCACAAATTCCTGAAATCACAAAACCCATCTCACCAAATTAAGTTAAAAAAAAAATGCAAAAACATAATTAATTAAATAAGAAATCACAAAAAAAAGAGGGATTTAGACCTGGGTAAAGGAGGAATCGGGGATCAGAAGGAAAGCCTTTCTTGAAATCTACTTGTGAATTGGCACGATCAAAAGAAGAAGAAGAAGAAGATGATGATTTAGATGGTGAAATGTCAAGGCTTCTTTGTTTGTGTTGCCTTGTATTCCGCTTTTTCTCCCAAAAATATTGTTGGAGAGAGAGAGAGAGGGAAAGTGGGAAAGGGGACAGGGATTGGGTATGGATTTGCAATTTTACGGTGTCCATGTCGGATCCGCATGGATGTTTTGAGTCGGGTTCGTTTCGAGATTGAATTTAATATAGACATAAATATAGAGCAAAAAGAAATTAGATTGAAAAGGTTTGCTTATTTTTTTTTTTTATTAAATACGTGAATTAAATCAATGTCAGGTAATTATAATAAATTGACAATTTATGTCATATTAATTTGGCATATCACATTCAAAATTGTTATGTCATATTAAAATTGTCATGTCACATTATTTTAGGTTACCTCTAATAATTTCGTCGGTAAAGTTGAGATAGAGGAGAGTTCGGTAATAAATGATTGATGTATTGTTAGTATATTGAAGACATTTATGCTTTAGTATGTTTGATCCGTCAGTATGTTGTTACAGTGTTTTGGTATTTTTCTACCGAATTAGGTTAAATTAGGTCAAAGTGGTCGTATGCGTTATTTGTAAGGTTAGCGATGTATGGGCAATACGTAAACAAACAAAGAAGTAACTTAAGTGATTGACACGAGAGCTTTAGTGACACAGAAAACCCAATGTGGGAAACAACCGCGGAAAGGGGACGATACCCTTCCAAGGATTGCACTAGCTTTGTAATATGGAGGACGAATACAATGAGTATGGCACGGTTATCTTGCTAGTACAATGTCTAAGGTTTGTATGTGTATGAATGAATGTCCTTTCTCCCCTTCTTTTGCCATATATATAGGACCCAAACCCTAATAGGGTTTAGGTTGCTTGCATGATAAGTCAGCCAAATCATACTATCGTTGGGCTTCTCCTGCTGCCGGGTAATAGCTTACTAGCTGAGGCCCAACGCTCTTCAATCTACTTGAAGCCCACCTGGTTGCCCCATGCTTACGAGCTTCTTAAGGCTGCCAATCTATCCGGCCCAACTCGTCCTTCCTAATCCTCTTGTTGGATCAATTATCTCTGTGGCCTAATATGCAGATTTTGGCCCAAACAATTTGCCCCTAATTTCTTGCGAGACACGTCTCGAACTGACGAGCGGGAAATTTTTAGTTGTTCCTTACGCAGTCTTTCGCTCAATCTTCCCATACACTCATCATTATCCCATGCCTCCTCGTTTTTCGCCCCCTCAATTCTCTCCCTTATAACTCCAATCGCCCCATATTCGCTTTACCACAATCAATTCCCAACAACTTCAAAACCCTTTCTTCTCTCTAAAACCCTTCCCCTTCCTTTCGCTTTCTTTGCCGGAACTTTCAACATTTTCGCCGGAGCTCCATTTCCGCTTCATTAGGTATTACCTCCATCTTTCCAATCTTTTTCTTGTATTACCATGGGTAAATTTCGCCACGCCCCTTCGTCTTCTACCTCGGTCACTCCGTTGCCTCACCCCTTTTTCCCCTCTCGTGACCTCTTCACCCACCCCCATAATTGCGACTCCTCCTTGACGACTGCCGACATTTCTCAAATCAAGGAATTGTTAGGGCTCGGTGACGGGCTGGATATTGTCATTCCTGGCCCTGGACAGAAGGCGGACACGTCCCGAGAGGGATGGATCTGTCTTTACCTCTACCCCTTCAAGTATGGCCTTCGTTTCCCGTTCCCTAAGTTGGTTCGGGACTTCCTCCGAACTAATGGCTTTGCCATGGTTCAAATCGCTGCACATATATGGAGGGTTCTCCTCTATTCTCTTACTGCCAGCCGGAATACGAGCAATGTTATTAGTCTTGGTGAGCTTGCACACATGTTTGAGATCCGGTCACTGGGGAGAGGCCGGTTTTCATTCGCCATGGTGAGACCCCCTTCAGGCATGTGTCGAAGTCGAAGGACAAGAAGTGGTTTGAAGAGTTCTTCTATAAAAGGAATAACTCTATTCAGCCCGGCCCCCTGCTGACTACATCTTCGAGGACTGGGTCATGACTTCGAGTAAGCAGCTTTCTTGTTGTCTTGTTAATTTCCACGTGCTCACTGGCTTACTTTCTATTTATGTGAAGGTCCTCGCAATCTGATCTGCCTGGGAGACCTTGCACCTGCCCGCAACAAGTTGTTCTGCATACTCGCTCTGACAGAAAGTTTCCTGACCTGATTCTTGGTTTCTCTCATGCTTCCTCCTCTAATCCCCAACAATCGTCACACAGCATGTCTTCTTGTAAGTCCTCACGACTTTGATGCTTGATATTTTATTTTGTATACCTGGTACTCCCTGACACATGATCTCTTTCCTATAGCCGGTGCCAGAATTGATCCCTTAGAGGCCATCCTCTAGAGTGCAAGGAGGAAGAGGGCTGCTGGGAGCCCTGATACCCCTTCTGCCTCCAAGAGGAGTGCTCCCGCTGCTTCCTTCCAGTCGCCTCCTGCTCGCTCTAGTACTTCTCGATCTGCCCATGAGCCTTTGGAAGTCAGTCCCTTGTCACGCCATCCTCCTACTCCTCCGTCGAGCCCTGCTGCTGCTGGCGGGGGTATCACTACCCATTTCCTGAAGGATTTGGGAACGTGGACCAGGTTTCTTATTGGCCTGCTATGGATCAGCTTCTGTTTCTACCACTGGTGGAAACTTTCAAGCAGTTCTCTCCCGAGGAGATGGCTGAAAATGACGTGCACAACGCCTTCATGGTAAGTTTGCCCCTTCTGCTGCCTTTATTCGTTCCGAGCCCCTTTTCCGTTGAATCTGCTAACCTTGCTTTCTGGTGACAGGCCTTCCAGTCAGCTCTGTATAATAGGAAGATGATTGATGTGGTTCAGACTGCAAGCAGAGCAACCAATGCCAGGAATCAAAAGCTCATAAGGACTATCGCTGATTTGGAGCAGCAACGTCTTGAGTTAAGGCAGCGTGTAGCGGAGCTGAAGGTGTGGACATGGGCCACCCGCGCCGCGCGCACCCGCGCGATGGTTTCGAGGCGGCGAGACTTCTCCACGGAACATTGGTTTGCCAAAGTACGTCATGGGCCGTTACCGATTGGTGAGACATTGAAACCGGTGAAAGGTTGAATAAGCATGCATTTGTGGAGTCGCCACCAATTTTTATGGAAAATTGGAAACCGTTCGAATACTTCGCGTCATGTCAAGATACAAAGTAATGACATGAACACTAGAACTCGTTACCCTTAGCATTCTATGTCTAGAATGACTCTCGAAGATGCCAATGGACATGGATGTCCAGAGATAACTGGAGTAAGGGGTGAGGGTACATATTAGGAACCTCTTTAATTCGAACACCTAATCCCGCCCGCCTCGATAGCGGCCTCTACTAATGATTACAGAAATTGTTCATATTTGATATGTCGTCGATGTAATGCATGCAATGCAATAAAGATGGATTAATCCTAGCATGTGAAATTAGACTATGTCGGTGAACTCGTGTTTTAGCAAACAATGTGAGTCGAAGTTGGAAGTTAGATTAATTATATGTGAGTGCCATACAATTAAATCATACATAAACAAATAAACTATAATAAATTACAATGGATAATTTAATTTACGTCACAAGTACGCTTGAAAAAGGGATTTGAAAATAAAAGAAAAGAAATAAAAGAATTTAAGGAATTGAAAGAATTGAAATATGAAACTATGTCGAATTAGTAGTGATAATAAGGATAATAGTCGATTAAAACCTAATTAGAATGCCTACGTCAAAAAAAGACGAGTTCAGAGGCAGAAATCACCTCAGAACAGGCGCAACATCTGCTGCGTCCCTTAGAAGAGGCGCATCAGTTCATGCGACTGTTCTTGAGTTGGTGTCTGACTGTGAAAGTCATACTCGTTAATTGTTATCGTTGGTTGTTTGATTAGGATAGATTATTGATATATAACTCGAATGAAGGTGATTTAGTCAGATTATATGCATCACGAACTGTCATAAAATGATAAAAATGGATTGAAACGAACTATTACAGGTTAGATATCATTTACGATGTTGAAAACGAGTTTATATACAAACTTGAAGTAAGAGCCGGAAATTAAAGATTAAGAATTGATGAAGAAAACATAATTAAAACATATATCAAAGACGAATTGAAGGGACTTGATATGAACGAATCGAGCCTCTTAAATCCGGGTTTGAATAAGATGACGAAAACCCGCAAATATCGAATTATAAGGGATTCAAGCCGAAAAAGGTTGAAAAAGATTTATAAAAACTAATTTGAAAATTATTAGGTGAAATAAGGGAAAGAACGAAGAAAGAAAAATAAAAGACGAAAGGAACAAAAACCCGAGGAAGAAGAAGAAGTGCAGCAACTGAAGGCAGCCTCTGGAAGAGGCGCAGTAGATGATGCGTCTTTTCTAGAAGGCGCATCAGTTGATGTGGTTCTTCCCCACGTCGTTTCTCTGCTGTTTCCGTCAAAGGGTTTTAAAATATGTTTTTGAAGACGGTTTTAGACGTACTTATGATATAAACCCGTACATTAATTACAATAAAATAAAATACATTAAATAAAATTGGGATTTTACACCCTCAGACTTACATGTTAGCGTCGCGAGATTTAACTAAATCGGTTTTTAGTGGTAACTCGACTCGATCTATGCAAATATGAAAGTGCCCTTGAAAAAGGAATTAAAAGATTGATTAATTGATTGTGTAGTGGTCAAATTGGTCGGTCATGCAAACGTGACTGGTACTCAGAATGATCTAAGCTTACATGATCGATTGATCAAGCATGTAGGCATCGAAAGGCAATAGCGTGGTCTTAGAATGCAAAGGGAGAAGAGAAGGGCGTACACTCGCGTGCCAAATATGGAGACCTAAGGTCTCTATTTATACTAAACACACGAAAGAGTTTAGGAATGACACGGATACGGAAACAAATCACGGAAATATTCTGGAAAGCATGGAAATAGGGCTGGGGAAGAGGCGCAGCAGCCACTGCGACCCTTGGAAGAGGCGCAGCAGCCACTGCGACCCTTGGAAGAGGCGCAGCACCTGCTGCTTCATTTCCCCAGAGGTTTCCTCCTCAACAAGAAAGATTTCCGCGTTTTTTATGGAATTTCGGTAGATATGCACTTCCTTATTCCGTGAAACACAATATATGGAAGATATTTCCTTAAAAATATTAAATTTAATTAGGAATAAATATCCATAGAATTCTAGAACATTCCGGAACATTTCGACTTGGCATTTAAACGGTTTTAAGAAAATGAAGCGGTTTTTGACCCGGACTCCAAATGAACTCTAATTACTATCAAAATGACCATATCGGCACGTAGATGATGACCATGAGGTTGACTCGAGTGTTTGAACTATCACTTGTCGATGAACTTACGAACTGTCATAAAATCGTTCCGCGTATCAAATATGCGGCCCAATCATCACTGGGTGGTTGGCGGAGGTGCAGAAATGAGGTATCTACAGAGCCCCCACTTTGACTGAGGGTTGGACAAGGCGAAAGTCAAAGTATAGCCATCAGGTCAATCGAAGATTACAACCTGACGACTATGGCGACGAGAGGCGGCTCAAGGAGTCTGAGCCAAGGACATGTCGTCGGGAACATTTTAGAGACTGTCAACTATCGGGGAGGGTCGTTTAAAGTCCATTAGACTACGTAAGGAAGCTCGCCAGCCATTGTAACACCCTGGCCTAAACCGGATCGGGAGCGGTTACTTATGATAGCTCACCAGGCTGTGTACATGGCCCACAGATCAACACGAGTCCTTTATAGCACATTTTGTCCTCACTCATGCGCATCCCGGAAGCCTTCCCAGAAGGTCACCCATCCTAAGACTACTCCCAGTCAAGCACGCTTAACTTTGGAGTTCTTTCGCATGGATAAGCATAAAAGAAAGTGCACTTTGTTGATATGAGTAGTACTTCCAATCCCTTTAAGCACTAGTCATTTAAGCCTATCACTGGACCTCTTCAATTACCGTAGGGTGTTACAGTCACCCCCACTTGAAGAACGCAACGTCCTCGTTGCGCCTGGGAGCATAACCGCTAACCCAGAATCCTCCCCCGCTAGGTGTGTGATCACAATGGAGCGTATAACCACTGTCTCCAGGAGCTTATAACAACTACCTCTGATCACCACACGGTCGCAGGGTTTCTCTGATACCACTTGTAACACCCCGGCCCAAACCGGGTCGGGAGCGGATACTTATGATAGCTCACCAAGCTGTGTGCATGGCCCACAGATCAACACGGGTCCTTTATAGCGCATTTTGTCCTCACTCATGCGCATCCCGGAAACCTTCCCAGGAGGTCACCCATCCTAAGACTACTCCTAGTCAAGCACGCTTAACTTTGGAGTTCTTTCGCATGGATGACCATAAAAGAAAGTGCACTTTGTTGATATGAGTAGTACTTTCAATCCCTTTAAGCACTAGTCATTTAAGCCTATCACTGGACCTCTTCAATTACCGTAGAGTGTTACAGCCATAAGAAGAAACCATACCTAGGGAATCTGCTTGTGTCAATCTCAAGCAAACTCTGTTTTTGAGAAGTACGTGGGCTATGAGCGGCAACGAACGCTCGCTGGGGAACATATTGATGACTCTGCCGGGGAAGAATCATACGTTGGGTCGACAACGGCGCACCCTTGGCACCGCTGGGGAGAAAGATAATAAATGATTCGACAACAATGTGCCGTTGGCATTGTTGAGAAAGAAATAACAGATCGACAACGACACGCCCTTGGCATCGTTGAGGAAAATTAAGGTGTAAATCAACAACGGCACGCCCTTGGCACCGCTGAGGAGGAAATCGACAACGATGCGTCCTTAGAATCGCTGAGGAAAATAAAGGTATCGACAACGACGCGCCCTTGGCATCGCTGAGGAAAATTAAGGTATAGATCGACAACGGCGCCCCCTTGGCACCGCTGAGGAGGAAATCGACAACGACGCGTCCTTAGCATCGCTGAGGAAAATAAAGGTATCGAAAACGACGGGCCCTTGGCATCGCTGAGGAAAAGGGTTTAATCGACAACGGCACACCCTTGGCACCGCTGAGGAGAAAATCCACTCGGGTTGTTACAAGCGAAATTCTGATACAGAGGAGAAGCCAATGAACTGTATTTAGTGATCATGAATTCTCTCGGGAAACAAAATGTTGTGGTTGTCTGTAGTCTGTTGAAGAAAAATGCTGATCCGGACGAAGAGAACGCCAAAACGGAGCCATATGTTGAGGAAAAGGCGCATGAAGCCTGGGCCCACAAATAACGAACTTATAACGAGTTTCAACGAATTTTGAGGAAGCTTATTGAGGAAAAGTTGCGACCTTTGGAAGAGGCACAACTAGTGTTGCGTCCTTTCCAAAGCTCGTCCATGTCTGGGTAAAAATCCAACTTAAGTCGTGTTTTATTTTCATTTCAAAACACAAATACTTCGTTTCTTCATAAAAATTCAACCAAATTCCGTCAAGCATTTGATCAAATCTCGCCATTAACCATCACTAATCAAGGTATGTGTCTTGTACTTGCTTTAATTCGCATTTGAGCTTGATTTTGGGTCGAAAATTAGGGTTTTTATTCCCATTTATGTCGAAAATATGGGGCTTTCGTCCCAAATAAATTTGCCTCATGAAATTGACATTATAAATGAGTAATTGGCTATGCTAGGAACACAACCATATATCCCTTTCGAATTTTCGTCAAGTATTAAGGATTTGAGGACGAAATGTGACGGTTTCTCTGCTAAACCGTAAAACCCTTCGAAAATGGCCCTATACTAGTTCATTTTTGATGAAAATTGGTGTTTTGGAACCCTTGAGTAATGGGTAAACTTGCTATCATGCCGGATTTTTGAATCGTTACAGCTCCTCCGGAATACTTTTATATGGCGTAATTGACATTGTAGCGAAATGCTGCCGAATTTTTGGCTCGAACCCACAATTAGGCTCGAACTTAGACTCTTCTTGACTCATACTACCACATGTGTGGTTGGACTTGGAAAGCGTGGCCAAAGATGGCCGAAAATGCCGCTTTATACGCTTGAAAACACGCTTAGCATTGCTTTATTTGCTTTGATTCCAGAGGATATTCCTTTTACGTCGAGGAGAGACTTCATGGAGACCGACGTTGAGCCTTATACCGTTCAAGAGATGGAGGAGAACCTAGAGAAGGAGGAGGCCCCACGGAGGGCTAATGTGGGACGAGGCGGCCACCAGCTCGCAGGAGCGCCTGAGTGGGCCGAGAAATGGGATGGCAGACATCTCATTTGGGCAGCGGAGAGCCACTTATCGTATAGGACGGTAAGGAGTATGGTAAGCCTTCAACTTATCATTTCTTTTATTCATTTATTGCACATTTCCTTATTTATTCACTTCTCATCATTTCTTGTCATTTGCTATGCTTAAGAAAACTTTCTTTTGAATTGACGCATGAGGCTGGGAACATGAGGTCCTTCTCTGGTTACATGACGATGATGGATGCCTTCAGGAAGCTGATGGAGGAGGAGCAGGCCATCATCGAGCAGGGAGTTTTCGACGCCTTGGTGAAAGGTTGGAGAGAGATCAAGGAAAGGAAGATTCGAACTAACCTTTGCCTGATTCGAGCCTTTCTTGATCGGTTCTGGGACACGTCCTCGACTTTCCATATGCCTTTTGGAGAGATAGGGGTCACCTTGGAGGATTACGGCATGATCTCGGGCCTACCGTGTGGAGAGGAGCCGGTGGTATGGCCATCGACGGCCATGAGAGTAGACTCGGCCGCGGCGAGGAGTCTGATTGGCTGGAACTTGGCTATGAGTGCGGCCCACGTTCATGGTTTAGTGCCGAGTACCTACGTGAGAAACTAATTTGGCGGCAGGGTTCCGGTGAGGGTGAAGATGGATGGATGCATGATGCCTCCACCACCATGTACTGCTGAGCAAAAGGGCTCGCATATGGCTGTGGTGGTTCTTGTCTTCGATTTACCCTGGGAACAAGGGGGAAAGACTGTCGACGAAGCTTCTTCCGTTTCTTGCTGACTTGAGTAGCCTAGGTCGTTGGGACTGGGTTACTCCTAGCTTTGCGGTCCTCACACGCTACATAAGGGCCATGGTTCGTCCGGAGTTGATGGAGAAGGAGACTTCTCCTGCCACTGTCGGTCCTGGACTTCTGTTGGAAATACGAACCTTCCTTACAAATATGAAAGATCATTTTGTCATTATTATTCTCTTTTTGGAAACATGAAAGATCATTTTGTCATTATTCTTCTCTTTTTGAAAACATGAAAGATCATTTTTATAGAGAATGAGCTGTAACCACTATTATTCGTCTGCAGGCGTGGGTGTACTCCTACTTTCCTAGTTTTGCGCCCACGAGGGCGGCGGACGTACCGAGGGAGTACCCTGTCATGAGGGACTAGATCGTGTGCCGTCGGAAGAGTCAACGGTCTTCCTATGACATTTGTCGGAGGGACATGAACGCCCTGAGCTTAGACAGCGTAAGTATCTTTGATTTTCATTTTATATCTTTTCTTTGCTTAGAGACGATCATAGGAATGCCCCTCCGTTCTCTGCCTTAGTGGGTGTCTAGGCCTTGGGAGAGCTACACCGAGCTTCTGCTTTCGTGACTGAGGTTCTCCATCCTCGGAGTTCGAGCCGATTGCTGTTGACGACGCCCATGGGGCATGTGTGGTACTTGGGTGAGCGTTTGGCTTGGTAGTGCTTCCGTGACACTTTTACGGTTCTCATCGATCCTCCACGGACGATGTTTAGGGAGCCTTCGGAGGCTAAGAGGACGAATGACCTGGCCGGTGCGAGTGGTAGGTGAGGAGTACGCCGAGTTTGTTCGCCGGAGGCTAGCGTACTGGTCGATCGTGGTAAGCATACTTACTTGTTGTTTTTGATAAAACTGATAAATGATGAATGATCACCAAAATAATGAATCGTTTTGAGTTTTGCAGGAGATCGAGGTAGCGGGCGTCGAGCCTCCAGCTTTTCCAAAGACACTGAAGTACACTGACTCGGCGGGCATGACGACGATCTCGGAGATCCAGAAGTTCAGCGAGGCGGTGACCGACGCTGGCCTGGACGAGTGGCAGCACATCGTGAGGAGGGTAAGCCCCTACCTTTGGCTGTCTTTTGTATTTTGTACTTATTATATATGAATGCATTTTCTTGACCCTTTTATGTATTTCAATGAAGGTGGCACCGTCCAGGCACGTGGAGCTGTGGAGGATGGCCAACCGGCTACGAGCTACAACCATTGAGGCCCTTGTAGGTGGCTCCAGGAGGCAGGTATGAACCTTCCATACCCGTTCTTTACTTCTTATTTTTATTATTTCCAATTTTGTGAAAAGATGTAAAATATTGCTTCTTTTCTTCTATGTAGAGGGAGTGTGCCTTGGAGCGTGAGCTAGCGCAGTCCCAGGAGGAGACGGCTCACTTGTTGCGAGAGCTCGAGGCTAGAGACGCTGCTCTTGAGGCGATAGTAGCTGAGCTGAGGGGTCGCCAGGACTAGTTTGTTGGTTGTTTGTACATTTTCTTTTGATGTCACTTTGAGCAGGAGCCCGTGTTTTGATGTACATTTTGTTTTTTTTTTTACTGTATATATGATGGCTTGTGCGCCTTTGCTGCTGGGTGTTGGCTGTATCTGCAGGTTAGCTTAAAAAAAAACGGTTTGGCATGTGACGTTTACGCCGTCATACTGCCGACATTAACGTAGAAAAATCACAAAGCGAAACATATAATAAGAAGAATTAATTTAGATGGATGACCTAAATAAGCGCGAAAATGACAGAAAAGTGCCCGAAAATGGACAAAATGAAAAAAAAAGTGCCCGAAAATGGACAAAAATGACGCGACCGGACGGTAGGGAGGGCTACCCCCTAAAAAAAGATATTAAAATAAATGTCTAAGTGTATTAGAAATATTTTGAAAAGAGGGAGTGAAATGATTCCCCGAAAAGAAAAAAAAAAGAAAAAAAATGAGTAAGTGTGCGTATATGGCAAAAATGTTGATTTTGCCTCGAAAAGCGAACCCATAGCGATTAGAAAACACTAATTTGGCAATTACATGGAATTACCGAATTAAGTCCTTATAGGAATAGGAAATTTTAACTAAAACGGAATTAGGAAAGATCCACGGCCGTCAAACGAGGGAAAGGACCTAGGGAAGAGGCGCAGCAGGAGCTGCGATTCTTCGAAGAGGCGCAGCAACTGCTGCGTCTTCTCTCTAGCTTGTCCGTCCTCAGCTGAAATTAGGAAACAACGAATAGTATAAATGGAAACCTCGGTTGAGCTTCTATTCTCACAATTCTTTCTTTCTCAACTTCGTCTATTACATAAAATCTCTTATAAATCTTCTCAAAATTTCCAACAAAACATGGATGCCTTTGAAAATCGTATTAAGGAGTGGACGAATGAATTCATAAATATGGAGAAACACGACATGGGTGCTTTCAATTTGGGATCAATCATAAGCTTGAAGCTAGTGAAAGTAGTGAGGCCCTTCTTGGATGCTTGGCTTGAGTATTGGGACCCGAACTTCCATGTATTTGCCTTTCCGGGAGGCAAAATTTGTCCTTTTCCTGAAGAAATTGCTGCGGTTGGAGGATGGGACACAGAAAGTGTTCCGGCTATACCTCCTAGCTCTCAAGGATATAAAAACAAATTTAGGGATTTGCTTGGATTGACTAAGGCTAAGGTAGACCGTGACCTCAAAAGGCGTCCGCATGTTTGAATTTGTTGATCGATTTATAAATAGGGAGGACCCCACTATTTCTTATGTGGCGAGGCGCCGAGCTTATGAATTTCGCCTTCTTCATTGCTACGTCCTTTGAGGGCATGTTGACCAAGAGATGAGGGGTGACCCTCGATTTCTAGGCATTGTGGAGCAAATGGAACTGCGCAAGAGCCCAGCGTGCTTGATTCTAGGGGAGACTATCCTAGGATTGGATAATAGGAAGGCGGACCGCGAGCAACCCTATCTTGGGAGTCCTATCATTTTACAGGTAAGAACCCATCTTTTGTCCTGTTTGGCCGTTTTTATTATTTTCTTTTTTTTTTTCTTTTTTTTTTTGCCGGTGTTGGGATTGACTCTCGTCTCCTTTTCTTTACAGATTTGGCTGATGGAGAGACTGTATCTGATCGAGCCCCCAGTTGATGTGGCGGGATACCGCTCTCGGTCAATTGCGATGAGAACGAGGCTATACATGGTGGACCTCGCTCGAGTATGCGATTATTGGGAAAATAAACTGAAGAGTGAAGGTGGGCCTTTGATCAGGTGGATAGTGCCATGTTGGCATCTCAGATCGGTGACTGGAGTATCATCCTTGGATCCGACACGATCAATTCGCGTTCCTGGCTTGGAATTCATGGTCCATACTTTTACGGAGTGATTGATGAGGCAAGTGGGCTTAAGACAGAAAATCCCGAAGCTAGACACTGTCCCTCAAATTGCCTTAGCGCATACTATGGAGTCTTGTCGGGAGTGGGCTATTCGTTGGGCCCAAAGGAATATGTGGTTCATACCTGTCCCGGTTGGCTCATTATGGGTATCTGACTCATATCTTCAGTGGAGGAAAGCTAGCACTCCCAAGGAGCGTGAGAAGCTAAGGAAGCACGGGCCTATAGACTACAAAATCCGCGAAGTGGCGAAGGAGAACCAAAGGTACTTGACTGAGGAAGAAGAAGAGGCCGGATATCGGGTTATTCGTCCGTCGAAGAAACCAAAGAATGCTCCTTCTGAGAAGATAGTGGTGGATCGAAATAGGAATGCTAGACCGCGAGAACGACCGTTGGTGATTAGGTCGGAAATAACGCAAGAGCGCCCCGCTCGTGGTCGAGACAAGAAATATGACAAAGGTGACAAAGTCAAGGGGAAAATGGAAGAGTAGCCTTAGTCTTTTTATAATAGTATTATTTATTATTATTTGAATTGTAATAAGCGGCGGGGTTTTTAGAATCCTAGCCTAGCATTTTAAATTTCAGAATTTAAATTTATATGTATTCGGCGTATTATTATTATTTATGGAACAATGAATAAAAGATTTATTAGTTAAGAAACTTTTTTAAAATTTCCTTTCTTTATTCTTGTCGAATTTCAAATGCGAATGCAAATGTCCCTCTATTTACATCTTGAAATGACGGGTTGTATCTGGTGAAGGATTGCCTACATATTCATTAGAAAAAATGAAATCAAACCCTGTGCGTAGTTCGAGAAAATATAAAAGAATAAATGTTCGAAGCAAGAGCTTGTAATGAACTTAGAAAATAAGCATGTGCTTTACTTACTCCTAAGGAAATACGATTCAATTTATTTGATGATATGAAGAAGTCAAAATGTCAAAACGCAAGAGCGAAGTGTCATGAGCTTTTAGCGGGCCAAGGTCCGGTTTTATTTCATGTCGCACGAGCGGCACGTAGGTCACGCGAGGGGCGTTTTATCCTATTCCTAAGGGTAGTACCGTTTCAATTGGTCTAGGTTGGTTGGGTTAGAAATCTCATTCTGGTCTAGGTCTGTGATCTTAACCACACCCCCTGAAAGTATGGACTTGACCAAAAATTTCCCTGCCCAGTTAGGTTTAAATTTACCCCGTGGATCGATAGGTAAGAGAGCTCTGGCTGACTTGAGTAGTAAATCTCCTTCCTTGATATTTCTGGGTTTGACCCTTTTGTTAAAGGCTCGTTTGATACGTGCTTGGTATGTCTACACATTATATAATGCGCGTAGCCTTCGTTCGTCCAAGAGGACGAGTTCGTCATACCTATCCCTTTTCCAATCAGCTTCTGGAATTTGACTTTCGAGTAGAATGCGCAGAGATGGGATCTCTAGCTCCATTGGTTGTACAGCTTCCATGCCGTAAGTCAAATGGAAAGGAGTAGCCCGATGGGCGTCCTAACTGACGTGCGATATCCCCATAATGCAAAGGGTATTTGCTGGGCCAATCACGATAATTGTCGATCATTTTCTTGAGGATTGTGACGACATTCTTGTTGGTTGCCTCTACCGCGCCATTAGTTAGAGGTCTATACGGTGAGGAATGGTGATGCTTGATCTTATATTTGGCTACCAATTGTGCAGCTTCGGCCTGAAAATGTGATCCATTGTCACTGATGATTTCATGTGGGCAACCATATCGACAGATGAGATTGGTTTGTATGAACTTTGCCACATGTTTGGCTGTAAGGCTGGTGTAAGATGCTGCTTCGACCTATTTAGTAAAATAATCTATGGCTACTAAAATAAAACAGTGACCTCCTGTCCCAGCTGGAGTGATTTTCTCGATGATGTCTATTCCCCAAGCAGAAAATGGCCAAGGAGATGTCATGGTATATAGCATTGAGGGAGAAACATGTTGCACATTCCAAAAGATCTGGCAGTTATGGCAATGCCTAACATATTTGATGCAATATGACTCCATTGTCGTCCAATAATACCCTTGACGCGTAATCTTCTTTGCCATCATAGGTCCACTCATGTGAGGACCACATTCTCCATCGTGAACTTCTTCCATTATTTTCCGTGCCTGTAAATGATCAAGGCAACGCAAGACGACACCAAAAGGTGTACTTTTGTACAACTCTCCCTGCATGAGGAGGTATTGATAGGCAAGTAGGCGTATGGCGCGTTGTCCCCTCTTATCCATATCTGAGGAATATGTACCATTGAGCTTGAAATTGAGAATAGCCTGGAACCAAGGTTCCTCTGGGTTTTCTTCTTCATCTGTAAGGAAGTGTACATAGGCTAACTCTGATCGCCATTCGATGCACAAGGGCATTTCAACCATGTCGTCTGGCATATTAATCAAGGATGCAAGTTTTGCAAGAGTGTCTACAAATTGATTTTCTTCTCGAGGCAGGTGTATATAAGTAACCTGATCGAAAAATGGAGCAACTTGATTATCCTGGCCTAATAGGGTGCTAAACTTTCACTTCGGATTTTCCAAGATCCAGTGATTTGATTGATGATTAAAAACGAGTCCCCGTGAACTCGAAGGTGCTTGATCCCCAAACTCACTGCTGCTTGTAGACCAATGAGACAGGCCTCATACTCTGTTGCATTATTTGTCACCTCGAAGTCGAGTTTGATAGAAAGCGGTGTATGCTCGCCTTCAGGAGAAATGAACAATACTCCTATTCCGAATCCTCTCAAATTGGATGTCCCATCAAAGTAAAGATCCTAAGAATCCATACTGGTTGGTAGAATATCCTCATCTGGAAACGACCACGTGTCTATTGCTTGCGTAAAGTTGATCCTAAGAATTTCCCTTTATGACTTTCAAGGGTACATATTTAAGATCGAACTCTGAGAGCATTAAGGTCCATCTTGCTAAGCGTCCGTTGAGAACGGGTTTCTCGAAGAGGTATTTGATGGGATCCATTTTAGAATACACCTTGACAGATTAGCTAAGCATGTAATGGCGTAGCTTCTTTGTTGCCCACACAAGAGCGAGGCATGTCTTCTCGAGAGGTGTATACTTACTATCGTACTCTAAGAACTTATTACTAAGGTAGTAGATAACTCTTTCTTCCTTTCCAACAGTCTGTACGAGCATAGCCCCCATGGCTGTTTCGGTGACTGTGAGATATAAACCATGAGGTTGATCTCGTTGGGGAGGCATTAGCACGGGTGGCTTAGCCAGTATCTCCGTTATCCTGTCAAATGCCTATTGACAGTCTTCGTCCCATATTGTATGGTCCGTTTTATGGAGCTTTTTATTAAGATAGGCTCGCAAATCATAGTGAGTTTCGATAAGAATCGACTTATGTATTGCACTTTGCCCAAGAGTCCTCTGACCTCCTTTTCTGTTTGGGGTTGTGGCATTTTGATTAAGGCCTTGATCTTGGATGGATCGATTTCTATTCCCCTCTGGCTGACGACGTACCCCAGAAGCTTGCCTGACGTTACTCCGAATGCACATTTCTTAGGATTGAGCCTCATATGTACTTGCGCACTCTGAGGAAGAATTTGCGAAGGTTATCGATGTGCCCTTTCTTATCCTTGGATTTGACAATCATATCATCCATGTACACCTCCACCTCTTTATGCATCATGCCATGTAGCAAAGTAGTCGCAGTGCATTGGTATGTAGCCCCAGCATTGATTAGCCTAAATGGCATAACAGTATAACAGTATGTGCCCCACTGAGTGACGAAGGCTGTCTTGTGCATATCTTCCACGACCATTTTGATTTGGTTATACCCTGCATACCCGTCCATGAAGGATAACAACGCGTGATCGGCTGTGTTATCTACCAACATATCGATGAGTGGTAGAGGGAAGTCGTCCTTAGGACTCGCCTTCTTCAAGTCTCTGAAATCAACACAAACCCGGATTCGCCCATCTTTTTTGGGTAGGGGGACTATGTTAGCCACCCAGTCTGAATACTCGGAAACTTTAATGAATTCGGCTTTGAATTGCTTATCGACTTCTTCTTTAATCTTAAGAGGCCACCCTGTCCTCATCCGACGAAGCTTCTGTTTCACAGGTTTGAAACCCGGCTTGATTGGAATGCAATGCTCTGCAATATCCCTGTCGATCCCTGGCATGTCCTTGTAAAACCAAGCGAAGACGTCTTTGAACTCGTGTAGGATGTCGATGAAATTGGCCTTTTCAGTTGGGTCTAGGGTCATCCCTATCCTAAGTTCTTGGGGTTCTAATGCCGTTCCTATGTTTATAGGTTCGGTGTTTTCTATGACTGGTGCCCCTTCCCCCTCTTCTAGTATTTCTTTGATTATATAGGGAGGTAATTCGATTGAGTCTGGGTCAGGATCATCCTCATTATCATCGTAAACAGAATTGCATTCAGAATAACACAAGGAGTAAGCAGAATCAGATTTATTCATATTAAAGTTTAAAAACAACTGAAACAAAGAAGCCATCTGCGCAGTAGTCAGTGGCGGCAAAGGGACAGTTGCTGGGACATTCCCCAAGATACTGTTATTAGGTGATGTTATGCTAGGCGAAACAGAGGGGTGGAGAGTGACATTCCCCAAGATACTGTTATTAGGTGATCTCTCCCTCTCCAGTAGTGACCTTAAAGATCTTTCCTTGATTGTTGGTCCATTTGATCGACTTTCTCCATCCTTCCTGCTGATTTGAGTTGGTGTCAGTGATCAGTGCTGTAGGCTTAAAATGGTCGTCTTGAAGTATCATGGTAATGATCTTGTTGAACCATATAGAATATATGTTTATGTTTTGATGATGTCAAGAGTGCTTTATTTTTTATATACTCGTTGCGCGTAATTGATTGTTTAGTCCCTTCAGATTAGACTTACTATTTGCCAAGCTTAAAAAATTGTGATGAAAGTATACAAGACTATATTATGATCAAGCCCTCAATTACGGATCAAGATTTTGCAAGATTGTGAAAGAATTATTCAAGCATTCATGAGAAGATAAAGCTCATTTAAAGATTGATCAAGCTTGAATGATGAAGTAGCCTACACTCGAAGATCTCCTAAGAAGATTAGAATAGCGTAGGTGATTATCTCGTAATGGTAACATAAGAATGAATTTATTATATTGGTAAAGTTATAGCTTGATAGCTATAACATTACTTATGTAAGAGCTCAATGTTATAGCTCTTCTACTATACCATTGAGTTGCTGAGTTTATATTACACACGACTCAAGAAGTTTTCAAATTGTTTTGAAAAATGTTTTTGTTTATTTTAAATGTTCTAGCAAAAGTATTTATTTAATAAGGAAGCTCATAATTCATTCGAGTGTGGTTTTGCTTTAAACTTATAATTAGTAATTATGTTGGATAAACTTATGAGTTGAGGCATATTACTAATTAGGGTTTTATCAAAGCATACTCTTAAACCCTAAAATCTAACCTAACTTTAAGCTAGGGGTTTTCACGAAAAACTAGGCATATGGGCCGTGGTTATTTCGTGTAAACCTAATGGATAAAAGATTATTATTGTTAAGATTTTTTTCTCTAGAATTATCTTAACATATCTTTTATATTTAGCTTGATATCTTTATTTATGATAAAGATATTCTTGATATGGAAAATTTTATCATATCTTAAGATTTAAGGAAAGAATAATAGGAGAATATCTTATAAATTATCCTTTGGAATATTTTCTATTATCTCTTAGGGTTTTAAGGAAAGAAATAACAAAGATATGATTGTTTGCATATGTCATATTTCGGCCTTTAGGGTTTCTTGTGAAACCTGGTGCCATGCTCCTTTCTTACCTATAAATACTTTGCTTTTACAACATTTAAATGTAAGACCTTCAAGCATAAAATTGATTTTATTTTTTAGAGCAAAAACCGTGTGTTTCAAAACAAGAAAACCGTTTTGTTGTTTTCGAAAAAGGTCGTGTGTTTATAAACTTTGCATTCGTTCTTTAGTTATCGTTATAAGATAATAGTGCTTAATTGATTTCTTACTCGTTCATTAACGTGAACTTTTACTAGAATCATTAGTGCTTTCTTATTAGCGTAAGTTAGTCACTCAAGTATTTAACGGTACTCACTTGAGTTACAACTAGGGTTAGTTGTACGAGTTGGGTTAGTAAATTTTTAATCCGTAGAAAGGTACTAAATTTATTAATCGAGAATAGTGGACGTAGGTTTCGATTTGTGAAACTGAACCACTTCAAAAACCGTGCGTCTCTCTCTTTCGTTCGTTTGTTTATTTCGTTCTTATTCGTTAATTAGTTAATTAGTTAAAGTTTAATCAATAGACTTTAAATAATTAATTATACATATACAATCGAAAAAGTAGGTAAAAGTTTTAATCCTCAATTCACTCCCCCCCTCTTGAGTATTTCGGATCGATAGACTCTTCAATTGGTATCAAAGCCTCATGCTCTTGACTGCCTAACCGCAAAAGGTTGATCTGTATATCTTTATTTATCTTATCGTTTTATATTCCGCTGCCTATCACGTGATATTTGGATTCCAAATACCTCAAGTGTCCTGTCTTTGATGGGAAGAATTATGGGTTATGGAAAAACATGATGACTCACTATGTGAAAGGTCATGATTGGGAGTGCTGGAAGATTATCCAAAACGGACCAGTTAAAATCTTGGTTGCTTCCACTGAAGGCACTACTTACGAGAAGAAGTTAGAGGACTATATCGAGGCTGACTACAAGACGGCTGAAAAGAATTCTAAAGCTATAAGTCTATTGTAGAATGGCATGACTACTAATGAATTCGATCGGTTCTCTTCGTGCTCAACGGCCAAGGAGATACAGGATGGCCTGGAACTAGCTTGTGAGGGTACTTCCATTGTTAGGAAGCACCGCATAGATCCGCTAATGCAGAAATATGAGCTATTCAGTATGGAGCCTAATGAGTCCTTGGATAGTATGTCCGCACGTTTATCAAGCATCATAAACGAATTAAAAAACCTAGGAAGAAAGTTCAATACCGAGGACATTGCAAGGAAGGTTATTAGGAGCCTAACTAAAAAGTGGCGTGCCAAGGTCACAGCAATGGAGGAATCGCGAGATCTTGAGAATCTATCCTACCAAGAACTCATTGGTGCTCTCATGGCCCACGAAATCACTCTAAATGCTGATGAAGCAGAACCGAGTAGAGGTAAAAATATGTCCTTGAAAAGCGAAGATGTTAACTCCGACATAGAAGATGAAACCATTTTGTTTGCACGTCGTTTTAAAAATAGAATCTTTCGAAACAAGCAAGCAAAATATTCTTCTAACAACAACAGGTCCTTTAACAAGAAAATAACAGAATCAAAATCTTCTTTTGCTAACAGAGGTTGCTTCAAGTGTGGAGAAGTTGATCACATAATCAAGGATTGTCCAACATGGGAGAAGATTAAAGACAAGGCAAAACGCGAGAAGACAAAGAAGGAGTTCAAGCAAGTAATGATGGCTTTGTGTTGGGGAGATCTTGACTCAGAAGATGATGAAGGATCCGAAGATGATGAAGTAGCCAATCTTTATCTCAGCTGCGTCAGTCTTGACCTAATCTCTAGCAGCGATAACGATAGCACGAACTCTCAATCAAACTATTGCTTTCTAGGAGAATCAGATGAAGACGACGATAATGAGATCAAATTGAAAGAAAACAATCAATGGTATCTTGACAGTGGATGCTCAAGACACATGACTGGAGATAAGAATTTGTTTCTTTCACGCAAACCTTTCAATGGAGGAAAGGTGACATTTGGGGACAACAAGAAGGGTAAAGTGATTAGTGTGGGCAAAGTTGTAATTTCTAAATCACACGCAATCAGTGATGTTTATTTAGTGGATGGTCTCAAGCACAATCTGCTTACCATATCCCAATTATGCGACAAAGGTAACAAGGTTGTTTTTCATACTAATGGTTGCCGCATTATAATTGAAGGTATAAGCAATGTTATTCTTGAAGGACATAGGAAAAGGAACGTGTATATGGTAGATTTAAATGCTGTGCCTACTAAATCTTTTACATGCATGAAAGTTACACTTGATGATCCTTGTCTATGGCACAAACGTTTTGGTCACATTAGCTCACTAACCTTGAACAAACTCAAGATTTGGGACTTGGTTGAAGCACTACCTAAAATCAAGTTCGACCAAGAAAAGATGTGTGACACGTGTGCTAGGTGCAAACATGTGAGATCATCGTTCAAACCTAAAAGAGTGGTAAGCACGAATCAAGCGTTGGAATTGTTGTACATGGACTTATGCGGTCCTATGAAGGTAAGAAGTCGAGGAGGATCCAGGGCATGTCTTTGTCCTCGTAGATGACTACTCAAGGTATGTATGGCCTATCTTTCTTCATTCAAAAAATGAGACTTTTGATGAATTTGATTGTCTTATGAAACTTGTTCAAAATAAAAACAAGACTAACCTTGTGTCTATTCGTACGGATCATGACACTGAATTTGATAATCAAACCTTTATAGAATATTGTAGAGTTAATGGTGTAGGACATAACTTTTATGCACCAAGAACTCCTCAACAAAACGGTGTCGTTGAACGTATGAATAGAACACTAAAAGATATGGCTCGTACAATGCTTTTATGTAGTGGTCTACCTCGTAACTTTTGGGCTGAAGCTATTAGTACTTCATGTTACATCCATAATCGTGCTATGATAAGAAATATCCTTAAGAAAACCCCTTATGAACTTCTAAGAGGTCACAAACCTAATATCTCCCATATTTGTTGCTTTGGAAGTAAGTGCTTTGTTCACAACAATGGTAAAAATAGGTTAAGTAAGTTCGACCCTAGAAGTGATGAGACTATTTTTATAGGGTATTCGAATCATAGCAAGGCTTACAAGGTCTTCAATAAAAGAACACTTTATACTGAAGAAAGTATTGATGTTATTTTTGATGAAGATAACGTGTTCGATAAGCCCTTACAGGATGACAAAGAATACATGGGTTGACCCAGGGGGCTGATTTAGACTTAGCTAGGTGTCGTGTCAACCCAGGGGGCTGATTTAGACTTAACGCCACATTTGACTACTTAACCTTGTTCATGACACAAGGTGTGTTTATCATGTTTAAAGCCAACAGGGGCGTACTTTAGGCAAGTTTATCGTCATTCTAGGACCAGTGGAACATTGCAGGATCTTGGAGAAAACTGTGTCAAGTTAAAGAGAGATTTTTGTCACTTTTGCAGTCTGGTTCTGGTTTGTAGGGTGGCTATACTGTAAGATAGGGCTACTGTTGGTTGCAACCTGACTATGAGCAGATGGATTGGGCTCCCTGGATTATGAATAGTTGGCTAGTGCCCAAACATGGGTTCATAAGCTGGTTGTCTGGACATCATCGTTTGATGATGCAGGATAAATTACTTAGGATGAACATTGTTCAAGTTAATACCTGTTACTTATGTGGACTAGAACCTGAGGAGCATTCCCACTTATACTTCAGATGTGAATATAGCTGCAAATGTAGTAAGTTGGTTTCAGAATGGTGTAATAAGCAGGTACCAGATCAAGATTGTTGCATTTGGTGGACAAAACAAAGATTCAGATCTCAGGCAAAGAAGAAGATCATGGGAATTGTTTTGGCTGCACTAATCTATCACATTTGGGCAGCACGCAATACCAGTATAGTGGACAAGTTCCTGATTAAACCTGAAAGTTTACTTAAGAGGGTTCAAATTAATGTAAGAAATAGAGTCAAAAGTTGTACTATAAAGTGTTCTAGTAGAGGAGTAGGAACATGGATTGACCGTATTATGTGTCACAAAGGAATAGCTGCATTGTAGTTATTCCTTAAGTTTATATGTTTGGCGTATGATTTTAATGAAGCTTACATTTTTCCAAAAAAAAGGAACATTGCAGGATCTTGGTTGCTTAGAAATCCCTGCGCTCCTAATGTTTTTGCATGCATGCTGGGGCCTTGACTACGTCGAGTACTCAGTGTCGATAGCTACCTTTAGGGGTAGTATCTGAGGTAGCTGCGTGAGCTTTAAGCTGTCGGCCAAGCCCCCTTCGTATGTTCCACAAGTCGTCTGGCAAGGGTGCTCTTACTGGAGAATTAGGTTAGGTATGTTGGAGTGCCATGTGCCTTGTCACCCCGCGTTCACAGTTGACAGTCCTGCTGGCAACACTTTCACCATACCATAGACGTTAGAGTGTAAAGTGGTATTTCAAAGCACCCAAAATAAAAAAAGTCAAAAAATCTGTCAAAGCAATATGAAGTACCTGGCGCTATCTCATGGGGTTCCAGAGCAACCATGGACCAAGGAAGCTACAGACCACACAGCTCCAATAGTGGTTTCAAGCTTAAGGAAATGTAAATAAAGAGAAGTACAATAGAAAACAGATAGTATGCCTACTATCTTTTTTTTTTTAGGGTTTCTTGAATACAAACTTTGTACACTAAATTCTACTTGTTATCAAAAGTGATACCTCTTTAGGTGAAGTATGTTCCATGGTTTGTGTATTAATTGACCATCCATAGTCATTAATCTATACGCCCCATGACCAACAACGCCTTCAACCTGGTATGGTCCTTCCCATTTATAGGCGAATTTGTCTGCCTTGTGGTTTTTGGTGTTTTGGAATACTTCACGGAGAACCAGGTCTCCTACCTCTAGGAGCCTGATATTTACGTTCTTGTTATAGCTCTTGGCGACTGACTGCTTGTAGGCAGCCGGACGTATCTTCGTGCTTGCTCGCAGCTGTCTATCGTATCCAAGTTCCTGATCATCTCTGCACTGTTCAGTTCCCCTGTCATGCATCCATACCTATGAGTTGGAGCTAGAACCTCTGATGGAATCACCGCCTCTGCTCCAAACACCAGACTGAAGGGTGTTTGGCCTGTCGCCGTCTTTGGTGTCACAGTACTAGTGGCAATTCAACTGCTCACTTTCCTCCTAACTCCTGAAACCTCCTCCTCAAATATTCCATAATGATTTTATTGCTGGATTCAACTTGCCCATTGGACTTTGGAGTGCTAGGCGTTGACTTTTTCAGTGATATGTTCCACCTAGCACAGTATCTTTCCACGTCGTTTGACACGAATTGTGATCCGTTTACATATAATTTCTGATGGGATACCAAACCTGCAGAGGATGTTACGATTGATAAAACAAATGACTTGCTTATCTTTTACTTCAGTGAATGCTTCTACCTCTATCCATTTAGAAAAATAGTCTGTCATTGCTAGCATTCATAGTCTGTTTCCCGGTGCCCTAGGCATAGGGCCAACGATGTCCATTCCCCATGTCATTAATGCCATGGAGAGATGATTAGGTGCAAAGGTTCTGCTAGCTGGTGGATCATTGGTGCTGACCTCTAGCAGGCGTCACACTTTCGAGCGTATTCTACTGAGTCTGCCTTCATTGTGGGCCAGAAGTTACCTTGCCTGAGAGCTTTGTTTGACAGACTCCTGCCCCATGCATGGTTTCCACATTCGCCACTATGGAGGGCATGTAATACAGTTTGTGCCTCTTGCTTACTCAGGAACCGTAAGTAAGGTCCTGCCAGTGATTTTCTGAAAAGCACATCGTCAATCAGTACAAATCTGGTGGCTTTCATTTTGAAGCCCCTTACCTCTTTTTTGTCAGCTGGTAGTTTGCCATCCTTCAGCCAATCTAAGTAAGGCGTGCACTAGTCTGGATCAGCTGACCGGTTGTCTGTGTTTGACAGAACTGCTTCTCCATTCTTCACGTCCTGTTGGTCTTCCAGCTCTCCTCTGTCTATTTCCTCCGCCTTTTGGATTGATGGTTCCAACACGTGCGCGATGGGTATGTTGGCCAGCTATGTTGGTTTGAAGGTTGCCCCTGGGGTTTCCAGGGCATCTGCTTCCACATTCTGGTCTCTGGGAACCTGCTTAAGCTTACAGTCTTTGAATTTTTGCTTTAGCTCATTTGCTACTTTTAAGTAGGCTATCATCTTTAAATCCTTGGCTACATATTCATCATTTATATGATTAACTATGAGCAAGGACTCACTGTATACCTGTAGGTTTCTGATTGCCAACTCTAGAGCTAGCTGCATCCCCAGTATTAAGGCTTCATATTCTGTTTCATTGTTAGTAGCCTTAAACTCACAGCGGACTGCTTGTGCTATCAGATCCTCGTGTAGATATCGCAAGATTAGGCCTACACCTGCCCTCCTTTGATTGGAGGCGCCGTCAATGTGCATCTGCCAGACTTTTATGTCCTTGTCCCCTTTAAGGGTCAAGATCTCTTTATCAGTCGGATTTTGGATAGCTAGGCTGAAGTCTGAAACGAAATCTTCCAATGCATGTGACTTTATCGCCGTCCTTGGCTCATACCTAATGTCATATCCACTAAGGTGTACGGACCATTTCGACATTCTGCCTGATAATTCAGGCTTCCTCATCACAGACTTTAGGGGATAATTAGTCACAACATGTATGGCATGTGGTTCGAAATAAGGGCGTAGTTTGTAGGATGCAATTATAAGTGCAAGTACTAAGCCTATTTTCGAGGGATGTGTACCTGGTCTCTGCCGGTAACAGAGACTTGCTTACATAATAGACTGGTCGCTGCTCCTTATCCTGCTCCCTGACTAGGTTTGCGCTTACTGCTACCTCTGTAACGGCTACATACAGGAACAAAGGTTCTCCTTGCTCTGGTTTTGATAGCAGCGATGGGGTGCTGAGATAGTGCTTCAGCTCCCTGAACGCTTGTTCGTACTCTGATGCGAAATGGCAACAGAATAAGACCTGATTTGAACAGTTTTACTGGAAGTAATTACGAATATACCGTTTTTATGTGTTTTTTTATATGTAAATGAAACAAGAAATAAAGGATATTTGGTTCGAATTATGTGAAATCGAACCAATGTGATATTTACTCGGTGCTAGACCTATAACACGAGTAATGGGTGAGAATACTCAAGACCTATTGAATATTACTCGGGCTTAAGCTTGATCGCGTCAAACTCTAACAATTTTTGGATCGAACGCATCGATCATGAATTACAAACTTGTAAAACATTAGGGTTTTCTTTTTTTATTCAAAATCTTGTGTGTTTCTACAAGAGATTAGGATGATAGCCTTACAAAATAGTAAAGGGAAAGCTAAAAGACTAGCTATTAAAAATAGTTATTATGACACATAATGATAGCCATAATGAACCAATTAAGATAACTAATAAAGTTAATTTAATTGCTCAATTAAGCCCCTATTTATTCCTAAATTAATCATGTTGTTGAACCATGTTGACCGATTAAACGAGCGTGATCATCACATGAATCAGTCCAACGAATTCAACGAAAGCTCGAGATACATTTAATCATCCTGAGATTCAACATCCCCAAATAATCATCGAGAATGCATTACACTGATCTCCGACTTTCAATGAATTCGTCCCTCCATTGACTCGTATCCGTACTCGTATCATCCGCCTTTTCTTCAAAAAGAATCATCCCAATTCTTGAACCTTTGCTATAGGTTATGAAAAGCCGATCAACCCTCGAACTACCTTGCTCGAGTTTAACCTTTGAATTCCAATCGCAATCGGAAAATCAACCAACATCTTGACTTTGACACGCCTTAACACCGTTAGGGACCAATTTTTTTTTGTTTTTATTTTTTTTTTCGGATGAACAGTACCACACCCGTGAACAGTATTTTTTTTTTTTCGCTTGAAGTAAAATCACTAGAAACTCGCCCCCGAAATACAAAACCGATTAACCCTCGAACTACCTGTTCAAGTTTAACCTTTGAACTCCAATCGCAATCGGAAATTCAACTAAAAAGTTGGCTTTGACACGTGTAGGACCGTCTAGATTTAGTAAAATCAAGAGTCGAAGCTCTGATACCATATGATGCGAAATGGCAGCAGAATATTAGAAAAATAAAACAAAAGGGATATTTGCCTTGAATTCATGTGTCGAATTCAAGTCAATAGGATATTTACTCGGTGCTAGCCCTATAACACGAGTAATGGGTGAGAATACTCAAGACCTATTGAATATTACTCCGGCTAAAGCTTGATCGCGTCAAACTCTAACGATTTTTGGATCGAACGCATCGATCATGAATTACAAACTTGTAAAACATTAGGGTTTTCTTTTTTTTATTCAAAATCTTGTGTGTTTCTACAAGAGATTAGGATGGCTATATATAGCCTTACAAATAGTAAAGGGAAAGTTAAAAGACTAGCTATTAAAAATAGTTATTATGACACATAATGATAGCCATAATGAACCAATTAAGATAGCTAATAAAGTTAATTTAATTGCTCCATTAAGTCCCTATTTATTCCTAAATTAATCATGTTGTTGAACCATGTTGACCGATTAAACGAGCGTGATCATCACATGAATAAGTCCAACGAATTCAACGAAAGCTCGAGATACAATTAATCATCCCGAGATTCAACATCCCCAAATAATCATCAGGAATGCATTAAACTGATCTCCGACTTTCAATGAATTCGTCCCTGCATCGACTCGTATCCGTACTCGTATCATGCTCTTTGGTCCATTCGAATCTTTGACTCTTCCTTAATATGTCATAGAATAGCCTGCATCTGTATGACGATATCGAAATGAACCTGCTGAGAGCTGCCATCTTTCCTGCTAGTCGCAGCACATTTTTTAGCTTTTCTGGTGACTCCAGCTATAGCACCACCTTTATATGTTCTGTGTTGGCTTTTATTCCCCTTTGGATTACTATGTAGCCTAAAAAATTCCCGGATGAGACTCCAAAAGTATATTTGGAACGGTTCAGCTTCATTTTTTACTCTCTGAGTGTGTCGAAGGTTTCTGCCAGATGTTACATATGATCCCCGACTTTCCTTAACTTTACTACCATATCATCGATATATACTTTCATAGTATCTCCTATGTGCTCTTTGAACATTCGATTAACCAACCTTTGAAAGGTAGATCCTACATTCTTCAGGCCGAAAGGCATAACGTTGTAATAGTATATCCCTCTCTCTCACATGAATGTTGTCTTCTCTTGGTCGGCTGGGTCCATCTTGATTTGGTTGTAACCATCCAGGCGTCCAAGAATGTTAGCATCTCGTGTCCAGCTGTGGCGTCAACCATAGCATCAATATGCGGCAGCGGGAATGGATCTTTTGGGCATGCCTTGTTGCGATCGGTGAAGTCCACGCATACTCTCCACTTCCCATTCTTTTTGGGCACTACCACTACATTTGACAGCCACTATGAATACTTTACCTCTCTTATTTTGTTTGATGCTAGCAGGTTGTCCACCTCCTGGTTGATTACCTTGTTTCTTTCGGCCGCGAACTTTCTTCGTCTGTGCTGGATAGGCTTGCATCCTGGATCTACACTCAGCTTGTGCGTTATGATAGACGGGACTATCCCTACCATGTCGTCATGGGACCATGCGAAACAATCCATGTTGGCTTGCAAGAACTTGATTAGGTGCTGCCTGAGGTCACTTGTGCACTCTGCCCCTATTAGCACTGTTCTTTCCGGGTGCAGTCTGTCCAAGTTGATTTGATCCAGCTCCTCGGCTGGGGGCTCGATGTCCTCGTCCTAGACGTGCTGCTTCTGTAATTGCTATGTTTGGGGGCTAGCTCTGCATTTTAGTACCTTCTTATAGCATCCCTGATGCGTGAATTTTATATAAGGTATTTACCCTATATTTACACGCATTTCTATGGCATCTAGCTACAAATATTCCCCGAATAGTCTACTTTGGTATAGACCGTGTTAATTACAGGAATGAGCCGGAAGGAGCATAATCGAGCCTAAACTTGCCCCGTTTGCATGCATTTCAGAGAAAGAAGAATCGGAGCCCGAATATTGTTACCTAGGGATGCGTGAAGTGGTTACGGAAGATGCTTCGAGTGCACCTATGCTTATATGGTGTTGTTGCCCTCGATTTACTAGATTGGTTGCCTAAACCATTCAATCGAACTCCTTTGGACGAAGAAAGAACTCGATCGAGTACTTAGCTTACTCGATCGAGATGGGTATATTTTGAGTTCCTCGATCGAGCACCTAGTTGTCTCGATCGAGATGTTTGCCATCTATTATCTTCGATCGAGTAGTTTGATTCTACTCGATCGAGAGGTTTAGTCTGATATGCAATCCTTAGTTAATTTGCGGATATCCTAATTTGTAATTGAGAATAAATAGGAAAAGGACGGCAGTCATAGAATTCTTCGTCTCTCTCTCATTCCTTCTCTTAGAACTCTACTCTTGAAACTTAAATACTCCATTGCTTGGATCTCTATTGTTTTCGGTATTTCTAATCTTTATTTCAATTATTCGTTATTGTAATTCTTATTCTTGTTCTTTTTAGTTTCTCTTTATTATTCTTTCCCTTGATTCGTTTAGCAATCTATCATCATGTTGAATTTGTTTGTCTTATTTGTTATCGTTAGTTCCTTAATTATTATGCATAGCTAATTCTTCTATGCTAGGACATAGGGGAGCCATGGTAATTAGGGGATTTATGAATAGGTGATTAGGGCTTGGTGCAATTTAGGTCTGTGTTGTTAATCATTGCATTTAGTAGTGATTAGTTACTTGAGTCGATGCATTTAACTAATTGAATTGGTACACCTTGACCTAGATCGAGAGATTGGAAAGGGTAAGATCTGCAATGAACATTAGAGCATGCTAGTGAGGGTGAAAGCTAAGCTAGTAATGTTTTAAGGCGAATAACGGACCGAGAGGACTTTTTCATCACCCTGCAGACCGAATTTATGCTGACCTGTGACCCTAAATTGGATTCCTAGAAAACCATGGTGAACCGTCTGTCCTGGCTATCTTTCTTTATCTGCCAATTTCTCTCAAGTTTAATCCTTGTCTCTTCTCCGCTCTCTTTCCTTATAACTTCGTAGTTTAGAACTAAAACAATCAAAACCCCAAGAAACGGTTACTTAGACAGACTTAGTTTAGCATACATTTTGCCATCTCCGCTCTCTTTCCTTATAACTTCGCTTACTAAAATGCCGAACATCGCCAGTCACTTAGAACCTATGGTAGATTCTCTGCCCAAAGGTTTCTTGCTACCTACTACAGATTCGGGCACCTTTGGAATTCATCCAGCCTACATTCATTTGGTTGAGAGGAATCTCTTCAAGGGAGTAGCTGGCGAGGATCCATGTAAGCATATGGAGTTGTTTACTGAGTATTGTTCCACCATTCCCTTAGCTACTGGAGTGACACAGGATAGAGTCAAGAGAGTTATTTTTCCTTTTTCTTTGACTGATGACGCCCAGGAATGGTTGAGAGATTTGGATAGGGAAGCTGCTGGTGTTACTGACTGGAATTTCCTAGCCTTGGCCTTTTACAGAAGGTATTTTCCACCACAGCGCACTAATGCATTAAGAGGCCAAATCACTACATTCACACAATTGCCTACCGAAGATCTAAATAGAGCTTGGCTAGGTTCAAGAAGCTTGTTCGTTCTGTACCTCATCATGGTTTCCAACGGTGGTTCTTATGCACCCAAATTTACAATGGGTTGTATGCTGATCAAAGAGCCATATTGGATAATGCAGCTAAGGGGAGATTTCAGAAAAATGTTGGAAGATGATAAAGGATGGCATATTATTGAAGATATGGCCATTGATGTAGCTGAGTATGAAAATCCCAGAGGAGGTAGACGAGTGGATGAAAGAGCCGGTGAATCTTTTGTAGCTGAAATGGAAGTTCCTAATGAGAGGTGTGTCAATCCGGAGATTCTAAAAATTACAGGTGAACATGAGCAGGTCCATGCTATGACTGAGCAAGAGGTGACCTGTGGTAGATGTGGTACGGAGGGACATGATCCTATTACTTGTATGGCGGACGTAGAGCGAGTCCATGCTTACCAACAATATAAGCAAGGAGTTCCGTTCTCTAAACTTTATGAAGATTTAACCATGCCAAGTACCTCTAGTCCTCCCAATCCAATGCCACAACAAGTTAATTCATCTTATACAAATACAGAGATTGCAAAGTTGAAATCCTTGGTGCTATCTTTAGCACTTCAACTCGAGAGAAATTCGGACAAAGCTGAGAATTCTATAGAGAAGTTGAAAGACCAAGTCGCACAACTTGCATCTGAGCAAATAAATCAAGCGAGTCGATCACCTCCTTGCAACATGATTAATGCAATTAATCTCCGTAGTGGTCTTACATATGATGGACTAAAAATACCGGAAAGTGCTGATTTATCTGTTGATAAAAGTCAGAAAACTGATTTAGAAGAGCAAATGGACGAAGACGCTGCTGATCCTCGTCAAAGGCCTCGATTGAGTGAGTTAGACACTCGATCGAGTACTTCTGTTGTTCAGATTCTTCGATTGAATGATAATAGTTCTCGATCAAAAATTGCCAAAAGCGATGACCTCGATCGAGATGTTAATGTTCCTCAATCGAGTGGTTCCTATGAAAAAAGCTCTCGATCGAGTGGAGCTCATACTCAATCGAGAGAGGCCGAAATAGGAGACCTCGATCGAGAGGGTGTTGTTCCTCGATCGAGCCAATCACAAGAGAAAAGCACTTGGTCGAGTGTTAATACTCCTCGATCGAGTACCTGCAGGGGCGAGGATATTGTTTTGAAGTCTAAACATGTTACTGTGTCATCTTCCCCTGCTGCGGAGATGCCAAGTTTAGACAAAGGTAAAGAAAAAGTCGTAGACCCACTTATTGTTACTAGAATTCCTTATCCGGGACGTCTGAAAGATGCTAAGGTCGAGCGACAGTACGGTAAATTCGTGGATGTGGTCAAGAATCTTCAGGTGATCGTTCCTTTTACCGAGCTAATTACCCAGTTACCTTGTTATGCAAAATTTGTGAAAGATATTTTGACGCGTAAGAGAGAGCTGAGTGAGTTTGAGACTGTTGCATTTATGGAAGAGTCTAGTAACTTGATTCTCAATAAAGCTCCACCTAAAATGAAAGACCCGGGTAGTTTCTCTATTACCTGTACCACAGGAAATGAAGTGATAGATAAGGCTCTCTGTGACTTAGGAGCCAGTGTCAGCGTCATGCCTTACTCTATCTACAAGAAACTTAATATGGGTCATCTCAAAATGACTAATATCACCCTCTAGATGGCTGATTGATCGGTTAGACGACCCCTCGGTATCCTAGAAGACGTGCATGTTAAAGTAGGCAAGTTCTTTATACCAGTAGATTTCATTGTCTTAGACATAGCTGAGGATACCCGGACCCCAATTATACTAGGAAGACTATTCTTATGTACAGTTGGGGCTATTATTGATGTCAAACAAGGGTGTTTGACTCTTGCAGTGGGGGATGACGCTATCACTTTCAGTTTGCCTGGTACACTTCCTCGACCAATAATAGAGGATATATACTTGGTATTCAGTTGATATCGATGATGAGTCTGTTTATGAGTTCTGGTCGGATTCCTTGATTAAGGATCCGCTGGAAGCTTTGATGTTGTTAGACAAGTATGCAGATAACCCAGGAAACAATGACGTTGTTTTGGATTTGCTTGAAGCTACAATAGATGAGCGTGAACTCACCGACACTGAAGGAGAGAGGGTAGAATAATTGGTAAATACTCTTTGCGCTATGGAGGTAAAGGTACCTGAGCGTAAGACTCTTCCTTCTCATCTTAAATATGCTTTCCTAGATGATACAGAGCAGTATCTAGTCATTGTTAGTGCTAAATTGGATGATAAGCAGCTAACCGCTTTGTTAGCTATTCTTAAGAAAAACAGGAAAGCAATGGGTTATTCATTGGATGACATTAAGGGCATTAGTCCCGATATTTGTATGCATAGGATTGAGCTAGAAGAAGATCACAAACCTTGCAGGCAGGGTCAGCGTAGATTGAATCAGAAGATGCAGTATGTTGTGATGGCTGAGGTAATGAAGCTACTTGATGCAAGTATTATCTACTCTGTTGGTCATTCTAAATGGGTGAGTCAAGTTCAGGTGGTTCCTAAGAAAGGAGGAACTACTGTGGTTAATAATGATAAAAATAAATTGATACCTACTAGAGTTGTGACTGGTTGGCGGATGTGCATAGACTATAGACAGCTGAATGCCACCACAAAGAAAGATCATTTTCCCCCTCCTTTCATTGATCATATGGTAGAAAGGTTAGCCTCTCATAAGTTTTTCTGCTATTTAGATGGGTACCCAGGGTTCTTTTAAAGCCCTATTCATCCGGATGACCAGGAAAAGACTACTTTCACTTGTCCTCAAGGTGTTTTTGCTTATCGTAGAATGCCTTTTGGTTTGTGTAATGCCCATGCCACCTTTCAAAGGTGCATGATGGGGTTATTTTCTGAGTATATAGAGTCTATTATGGAGGTCTTTATGGACGATTTTAGTGTCTATGGAAGTGATTTTGATAACTGTTTGTCTAACCTTGATAAAGTGTTGCAGCGCTGCATTAAGGTTAATCTTGTGCTTAACTGGGAGAAGTGCCACTTTATGGTCAACGAGGGAGTTGTCTTAGGGTACTTAGTTTCTCATAGGGGCATTGAGGTTGATAATGCAAAAGTGCAAGTGATTCAGCAATTGTCTCCTCCTGTTAATGTTAAAGGAGTGAGGAGTTTCCTTGGTCATGCTGGCTTTTATCGCCAGTTCATCAAGGATTTTTCAAAAATTGCTAAACCACTTACACAGTTGTTACTTAAGGATGCCCCCTTTGTATTTACTGATGAATGTCTTTCTGCTTTTAACAGGTTGAAGCAGTCCTTGATTTCAGCACCGATTATCCAGCCTCCAAACTGGGAGCTGCCATTTGAGATTATGTGTGATGCTAGTGATTATGCACTAGGAGTAGTGTTAGGCCAGCAGAAAGACAAAGCTTTGAATGTGATTTACTATGCAAGCCGAACTCTGGATGAGGCTCAAGTGAAGTTTACTACTACTACTGAGAAGGAGCTGTTAGCTGTGGTTTATGCGCTGGAGAAGTTTCGCTCTTATTTGATAGGGTCAGAAGTTACTGTTTTTACTGACCATGCAGCACTGAGACACCTTCTTGCTAAGAAGGAAGCTAAGCCATGTTTGTTGAGGTGGATACTCCTTCTCCAGGAATTTGATCTGACGATCAAAGATAAAACGGGCACGGAGAATGTAGTAGTTGATCACCTGTCGCGGTTAACGCAGCAGGAGGGAGAGGATCCTTTACCTATTAATGATTCCTTCCCTGATGATTCATTATTTGCAGTTTTTGCTAACACTAACCATGATGTATGGTATGCATATTTGGCTAACTACGTTGTCACTGGTGAGCTGCCACCCGACCTGTCTTATCAGCAGAGGAAGCGATTTCTTCATGACGCAAAGCGATATTTCTGGGATGATCCTTATTTATTTAAGGAGTGTGTAGACGGTGTATTCCACAGTAGGAGACCAAAGCAATCCTAGAAGTATGTCATTCTTCCTCTTATGGCGGTCACCACGGTCCGTTGCGCACCGTGGCTAAGGTACTTCAATCTGGTTTTTTCTGGCCTACTTTGTTTGCAGATGCTAAAATGTTCGTTGCCGCTTGTGATGCTTGCCAGCAATCGGGAAACATCTCTAAGAGACATGAGATGCCTCAAAACGGCATTCTAGAGGTCGAGGTTTTTGATATCTGGGGCGTTGATTTCCAAGGACCATTCCCATCTAGTAAAGGTAACAGGTATATATTGGTAGCTGTGGATTATGTGTCTAAATATGTGGAGGCTATTGCTTCGCCTAACTGTGATGCCAAGACCGTGATTTAAATGTTTAAAAAGATTATTTTTCCTCGATTTGGTGTCCCTAGCGTCGTCATTAGTGATGGGAGAATGCACTTTAAAGAAATGAAACTTACAGCTATACTATCTAAAGTCGGTGTCCAACATCGTCGCGGTTTGGGGTATCATCCCCAAACTAGTGGGCAGGTTGATGTCTATAATCGGGAAATTAAATAGATTTTAGCTAAAATTGTCTCTAAATCACGGAAGGATTGGAGTTTTAAATTAGATGACACATTATGGGCATGTCGGACTGCCTTTAAAACACCGATTGGTGCATCACTATATCGGCTGGTTTATGGGAAGTCTTGTCATTTACGTGTTGAACTAGAGTGTAAGGCTTGGTGGGCCATTCGTGAATTAAATTATAATACTAAGTTGTGTGGTGAGAATCATTTGTTGCAGCTAGATGAGCTGGAAGAGTTTAGGCTAAATGCTTATGATAGCTCGCGTATTTACAAAGAGAAAACGAAGATATGGCACGACAAACGGATTATACCTCGAGAATTCCAAGTCGGACAGAAGGTGTTGATGTTTAATGCCCGACTGCGCTTATTTCCTGGTAAGCTGAAGTCCAGTTGGAGTGGCCCCTACACAGTGACTGCTGTCACCAAATATGGGTCCGTTGAATTAGAAAATTCCGATGGTGAAAGATTTAAAGTGAATGGCCAATATGTGAAGCATTACTATGGAGAAAATGACTTGGTTGGCAAGGTCGAAGTTTTCTACTTTGACAATCCAGATGAACCAGATAATTGAAGTCAAAAGGTCGTGCGGGACATCTTAAACCTGCACTATCCGGGAGGCAACCCGTCTTGTAATTTGTTGTACTTTTGTTAAAACATTTCTTTCGTCTTTTGTGTGCTTTAGATACTAGTCTTTTGCAAACAATAGGCTGAACATTTGAGCTATTTTGTTAGTCCCGTAGAACGTTTACTGCGTTTTTGCAGGACTCTCATGAAGATTTTTCGATCGACTACTCTGTGCTCACGATCGAACACTTTTGCTGCCAACTCTTCTCGATCGAACACCTCCCTTCTTCGATCGAGTACTAGAAAAAGGGGAAATCTCGATCGAGAGCCTCGCTTCTTCGATCGAGCACTTTCTCAAGCCCAATCAACTCGATCGAATGCCTTATTCCTCGATCGAGTTCTGCTGCTTTGCCTCGTGTTTTGTGAGGTTATTACATGGCTGTTTACGACCTCCCATGTGGCTGGCTGGTTTGGGGAGGTCGTTAATTCGTGTCATCTTGTAAGTTTTCCGAGCTTACACTCTTCTTTTTTCTTCAGTTTGCATTTCATTTCCCTATTTTTGGTACAATGAGGGCATTGTACGGTTTGGTTTGGGGAGGGTATGCATCCATATCTGTGTCTACATATTGTTTTTATTGCATTTCAGTCTGCACGTTTATTTTCGCATGCATTGTATACTTTAATTACAAAAATGCTATAAAAATTTCAAAATTTGAAAAATTTCACGTTTACTTTTGCATTTAGGCTGAGTCGGAATGGTGGAACTTTTATGCTACTTTGATTCTTTTACCCTTGCCTTGCACATTCTTAACATTTTTGTTGGCATAGTAATGTGCATAATCTACGAGTTTTTGGTTTAAACTTATCTAAACGAATAGTCTTAACTCTCTTGTTGGCAAGCTACATATACTTTCTAAGATTTAGAGCTTGATAAACTAGTGACATTCATGACCGGTTTCATTTAGGATGTGAGTAGTACTCTCCATAGGACATGTAACATTAATTTGCACATGCATGACGTTCTTTTCTCGGTACCTGTTTGCATTCGGTGTGCGGCGGTGACACACGTGGAGAGGTAACTTACAATCCTTCTTTCATTACTACCCATTAACTTCACATTAGCCGTATTTGCCTTTTGACCCCCTAACTACATCCAAATTTAGCCTGCCTTATCAAGCTAGTTGCGTGGTTGTTGTGGGTATGCTATTACCCATGTCAGATTTGGTTTGCCTCGAAAGATTTGAAGTTGGTAGTGAATGAAAAAGAAGAAAAGTGAAATGAGAAAGAAATGAAAAAAAAAAATTGAAAGAATGAAAAAGAAAGAAAAAGAAAAAAAACATATGGAAAAAGATCGTTGAATAATACTCCCATGCTTATCATGATTTCTGATGGGGAGTCTTTTGTTGATGTGAGTGATGATTTAGCACAATGGCACGGTTTTGCATTTCGTATTGAGTAGTGAAACGGAATGTGTTGATTATTTGGTTTTGGTTGTACTAGCTTGGCTTACCTCCACTTATCCAAATATATTTTGCCCCTTCTTACCCAATTGCCTCACCTCACATTATATGTAAGTCCTCGGCGTGTGTCTTGGTCCTGATTGGTTGGAATGCATATGTACGGTCAGTGAAAATCGGTTTCATGTTAGCTGCATGCATGTTCTTATAGGTCGAGTTCGGTGAGCGTCTCTACTTCTTTCTATCTCATACAATTACACTCACCTTGTGCTTAATTTGTGCGATAAGCGACCCGTGAGAGTCCGATATATTTGAGTCTTGCAAGGCCGATGGTTCAATAGTTTAAAGCATTGATTTAACTCGTTTGCACTTGCCATTTGCCACTTTGTTGGTTGTTGCATTAAATTGGCTTGGGTGGACAATTTGTAGCTGATAAGTGTTGGAGTAAGTGTCCTCAACAATAGTGCGATCACATTATTAAATCTTATAATAAGAATACGGAAGGGATGATTCAAATTATATTGTCAACTGATCAACATTAATCAGTAATGATTGGCTAACTAAAGTTTGACATTACTGTCATTTGACGGTGGTGATCAGTTGATCCATTAAGATCACACCTGTAGGACCATTCCCTTAATAGATTAATTAATTAATTGTATGACGATACAGATTAATTAATTCCTTAAAATTGAACAATTTATTTTATGAGTAAGAGTAAGTATCTTATTGTAATTTGATTAAATAAGATTCATTTTAGTAATTAAATGTTTTATTACTAAAATTGATTATTGTTTATGAAATAATTAAAATAAGAATGATTGATTAATTATAATTACAAAATGTTGTGAATTATATTTATATGACCCATTTTAAATACATGTAATCATGTATTACTAGTTAAATTGTCACATATAATTTATTTGTTATAAAATGATATTTAAGGGGTTAAATATGCATTTGAATACATATGGGCATGGTGTGTGACACATGACCTACCTATTTACATTTGACAAAACACAAACTTAAAATAGAGTCCATTTTTATCTATTGAGGCCGAAAAAAATGGGAGGATTAATGAGTTAGTGGATGGTTTATTTTAAATATAAAATAAACATCATGATTACCCTACATTACTAGCCATGGAAACCTAGTTTTATGGATAAGACAAAGGCCATGCATTGGCCCCTTTTCCTCTCCTCTACCCGGCCTCCCTTGGCCAAAAATAAGAGCTTGGCTCTTATTTTTTCAATCTAATCTCATGCATAATTACAACTTACTCTTTTCTCCTCCATCTCTCTAAAATTGTTTTAGACATAAAATTTGTTCATTCATATATTACATACAATATTACTAGAAGTAGTAATAAAAATATAGAATATATTTTAAGGATTACTACTAGTATAATCTAGTTAATTATATTAGTAGTATTAAGGGGTTTTTGTCTTGGGCGCAACATTGAGGAGGATCTCTACAATTGAGATTTGTTGAAGGATCATCCACTTGCATTATAGCTCAAGAACAAGTGAAGGTAGGAGACATTACTTGTGCCCATTTCGTGCCTTTCTCAATGTAAGGAAACGGTTTTTCTTATTCTTTTGTTATGCATGCACTAGATCTTCAATGACTAAGTTAAAATGTTAATTATATCACTATAAGAAATGTCTAATAATAAGTATTTGAACCTAACAATTGGTATCAAAGCATAGGATATTGCATGCATAATTGATTTATAGTTTTTTCGAGTTATTAGTAACTTAAATAAAACTAAAAATTTGTGATTTATTAGATAATATCACGAAATCATATTGCATCTTGTATATTCTAGTCCTAAAATGTATTTAGGTCATTTTGATAATCTATGGTATTTTATTGCTTATTTTAATAATTTTTAGTGATTTTATTACATTTTAATGGGTAAAATGGTATTTAAAATACTAAAAATATTTAGACTTAGTTTCTGACCCTGAAATTTTTATATGAACTCACATGCATATTTTACTTATTGTATATAAAATTTTGTATAAATTTGATTTATTTTGCATGATTTATGATTTTTATGAGATAAAAATGGAATAAATTGAGGTAAAATAGTTAAAAATAGTTAAATTTTGAAAGAGGCCATGAAATTTTAATATGTTGTCAAATGCACATTTTACTCATTGTGTGTAAAATTTAAGATGAACTTGATTCATTTTGCATGATTTATGAATTTTTAGTTTAAAAATGACATAAATAGTGACTATTTTAGCAAAAATAGCTAAATGGAATTACATGGCATGAGAAAATGATTTTAGGTTGTATTTATATCTCACTTATCATATCTAAAACTGGAACATTTATTAGTTTAATTTTCATATGCTTTAGATGTTTTATTTGATAAAATTGATAAATCGCAACTATATTTTTCGTGAAATAAATTCAAACATTTTAACCTGATTTTTGATATTATGAGTGTCATGGATATATTCCAAAATGCTCAAAAATTTAAAATTCAAATTTTGAAATTATTGTAATTTAATTTGGATTTATTTCATAAAAGTTATGATTTTAGGGTCAAATATGAGCATAAATATTATATTAAGTTGAATTATTGTAAAAAATTGAGTGATGACTAATTTTTGAGTCCTAAGACAGTTAGGATAATTAACTTGGGCTATAATTAGATTTTAGTATTATTTTGCGATTTTAATAAGTTAAAAATCGTGAATTTTCATAAAACCGGGTTATATGTACGATATATGTTTAAATAGGGCGATTTGGCACATAACTTGGCATGATAGATACATATTATAATGCTGCATATTTCATTGATGAATGTCATATTTTATTTATGTAATTTTGAATTATGTAATTTTATCTTAGTTTGACCTTAGTTTTAATCGATATTTCCCGTAATGTAAGGGGATATTGATTCAGTTGTAATTTAATGTGATTTCGTATCACTTTTAATTTTTACTAGTTTTTCATATTACAAATGTATAATAGGAATAGCTATGTATTTTATTATTATTTCTAATTCCGGAGTTCCTTCAAGACGGTGCCATTCGGAAAGGCGTTCCGACAAAGACGATGTTCTTGGGAGGCGTGCCACTTGAAGATTCAAGGAGCCAAAGGAGTTGGTTTCCGAATTTGTAATAGATTATTTGATTTTCTATTTTTAGGAAGGCCATACTAGGAATTTATTATTTGCTTTGCATTTCTTTTAATATGATAACTCCGTAAAAGTAAGCCCGGTTAGGTCTATTGACGTTCTCCGTTTTCGCCAATTGTTATTATTTCGCGTTTTTGGTGCTTCTGTTTAGTTCTATTATTTCATTCTAATTTATGCTCACAAGGGGACATGTTTTACTTTTTTAGTCTTCGGGATTGTAGCCAAAGATGTGTAAGTCACTTTCTCCATTTTAAGTTTATAGTATGGATTATCAGATCAAAAGAAGAAGCAGAGGGAGAAGGAGATGACGAGTGGGGGAGGGAGGTGACTTTGACATTTTTTTGTTATCGTCGTAGAAAATTCCTTTTGTAATGGCTAGGTGACGTCATGCTGCCTCAATGAGGAAACAAGGAAATGAATTGGAAGTGCTACACGAAATTGTTCAATCTCTATTGATTTTCGTAATCATTATGTTATCTCATATTGTAGCTGTGCGTCTTGATGAGTTACTTGTTATTTTAAGGTGATTGGAGTAGTGTAGGTCTATAGGGCTTTAGTATTTTACACATCCAACAAATGAAATTTCAGTCATGTAGTTGTTCTTGTTCTTATTATATTGTAGATAATCATTTATATTGAAGTGAACTGGAGTAGAGGAATTGGGTTTTTTATGTTTTAAATTGAGTCGGATTATTATTGAGAAGTTCTGTCTTGAAATTACGGTCTTTGTTTAATTTGATAGCTACTCCTTCTAGCATAAATTTGTTTGCCTTGTTTTAGGTTTCAAAAGATGCACTCTTTGAGTTGCAGAATTATTTTTGCTTGTCAGTTTACTGATGTTCAAACATGGCAGGTTCAAATTATGGAGAATTCGATGTTCAAACATGGCAAGTAGAAAAGCAAGGGGGTGTTTTCGCACGGTTTTACAAAATTCAACTGAACCAAGGCAGGTATAATGAATCTCTGTCGTATGTTGTATCTTTTTTCCGCGGTAGTCTGAGGCACAATAGAAGCTGATATTGTGTAATGTGTGGAGTACATCACTGAGCATCGTACGCAACAAACATTGATACTGTGATGTGGGAAGTTCAAAAGCATGGTCTTCACACTTGAATAATGATTTCAGCAATTCTCTTAATTGTCTTTGTTTAATCCTCAATAGCAATCGGTTAACATTAATCCTAGCTTTCTACGAGGTCTTTATAAGCAAGATGGAAATCACAGGCGGATCGATTGCAGTACTCTGGTATCGTTTTATATTGTTTGTATAATGTGAAAAGATCGTTGATTATGTCGAGGTTTTTTTTTTTTAAGAAATAGGCCTGAACGAAATTAATTTTAATTTAAGCCTTAATAAATATGCCTAGAAAAAAATTTCAAAGAAAAGGTTGTTCATAATCCATAAAATCTAAAACCAAAATTCAATCATCAGAATAAGACAGTTTAAGGTATTTGTAAAAGAACATCTGATGATTACGATTGAAATAGTAATAAAGAAACAAAAAAGATATAAAGATCTATGCCATTTGTTTTTGGTTGTGAAATGCATTTTAAAGTTGGGACCAAAATCGTATTTCCTGAGTTAGATGAGAAGGATTCAGATGTACGCAGCCTGAACCTTTAAAGTTTTTTAAAAAGAACATGTGATAAATAAGCCCTCTTGTAGTTTGCTCATGGTTACCATATGTCCATATTCATAAAGAAAGAAAAGGTAATAATTCTCTATGCCATTTCTATTTGCTTTGAAATTGAACATTTAAAAGTTGGTGACCAAATTCGTATTTTCAGAGTTAGCCGTAAGGGATTCTGATGTACGTGGCCTTCGCCCTTCGAGGTGTTTGGAAAAAAAAATGTGACGACTATGATTGAATTGGCAATAAATAGAAAAAAAAGATATAATGATCTATGCTATTTTGTTTTTGTCTCTACAAGTATTATAAAGTTGGCAGCATATATACAAATTCAGAAATAATCTGTAAGGGCACACCCCAATAAGTGCATTGTTATAAGTCGAAAGTGTTGTAGGGGTTTTGATCTATGTTATTCTTCATGTAATTTCAGTTTTGATGGTTCACGCCATGTCCTTTTGATGTTTTTCATTGAAGTCGGTGATGTTCTTTGGATTATACCGTGTGGTTGTAAACTAATTCCATTGTTAACAAGTGTATTTGGATGTGCATCAGTATGAACTAATTTCTCGTATTTAATTACAGGGGAATTCGAGAAAGCATGCCTAGCAGCTTGATTAGAGACTCGGAAGCCATTGCAACTCCCGGCTCAACTACACTGCGTACATGCTCAGGCGTGATGTGCCTGTCGTATGCAAAGCGCAAATCTAACAACTCCGGATATGGAAGAGTTCTTTGCTCGCTTTGACCTTCAACAACAAGAACAGTTTTGATGGATCTTTCGGTAAAAAAGGGGGAAACATAATCAGGTATTCATATAATTTCCAATGGTTTACATTCGATTTATGTCTATTGATTTACATTTAACTTCTTGTTTAAAGCATTTCTTACTCGAGTTTGGATAAATTTCTGGTATCAAATTGGGTTTAGATTTGATTAGCCATAAATATGTAGTTCTAAGCAAACAACAACACAGGTGCATGGTTTCTAATTTTGGTTAGCCAAAAATGCAATTTCCTTAGTGCAACTGCGTTTGGATGCAATCATAAATCATGACGACAGACAATTTGAGTGTAGTTTAGCTAACTGAACGCAAATGACATGGTTTCTAATTTTAATGCAGACCAAAACCCTCCGTTGAACATAGTGGCACCGATCACCGTAGTCAACAGTGAGTAGATTCCCGAAGAATGAAGGATCTCGTGGCAGCGGTCGTGAGATGACAGCGTCGGTTCCCGGGACGGAAACATACATATATATAGCAGATATATCCAAATACCATAGTATGCTTTCTATTTATTGGCCGACCATAAAGTTGTTTGGTGACCGGGTTTATGGTTTCGCCATGGGCTCCTCACAGGATCCATGGGTAGGGTCTAAATTCAAGGTATGTCTTTGGTTGATTAAGTTAAGCAACTCCAAATGCATCTGCTTTTTATAGCGTTCTCACTTACGCCTTACGGTATTTTGGTCAAGTAAATTTGACTCCCTTTGCTTTCAGTTGTTCCGTTGACTTTAATAATGAAAAGCGGAGAAAGTAATGCATTTTTTTGCAGACGATATTTAAGTTGATCTTCATTATTATAGACTATACTCAATTTCATTTTCTTTTCGTAGCATTTTCAGAATTTGAGTTGCCAGAAAATTATGAATTGTTAACTAAGTTTTAATCTACTTTGTGATGCATGTTTAAACTAAATATGGGAAGCTCAGCTGATAGTATCTGAAGGAAAGAATAGAATGTGTGAGAAAATATGTGGTCCACATCTTGCTCCGATTTGTGCTTGATGTCATTTGGGGCTGCTGGGTCCATGGTCCATGTTTGGTTGCTTAACACCTGCTCTATCGTCTTAGAAGGTCACGATGGCTGCCTAAGTTAATGAGGTACCTAGACTACCTACACTTGACAGAACTTTCGGGCCTCCTAAGATTTGGTAGTAAGCATACAAAGTTCCCCTTGTATTGGGTGATTGTGTCAGACCTGTTAGTATTTTAACGGGAAAGAGATAAGATAGATGAGTAATAGGAATACCATCAGTGAAGATGACTTTTTGACACACCTCAAAATTTAGACAGTTTGTGTAGTTTTATTGTATTTTACATTTTTTATTTATCCTTTGTGATGGGTGTTTTAATTAAAGGTAAATGGAGTAAATGATTGGGACGGTGGTTGTACATTTCGTTAAATTGTTCCGATTATGTTTAGTCAATTTTGAGATAATTTTTTGAAGGTAAAATGTTCTTCTGGGTTATTGTCGTTTTCAGAATTGTGCAGTAGTAATGTCGCTTTATATTTAATATCCCGATTGCCTATTTATGGGGCATCCGCCTTTGCCCCCCCTCCCCCCCTTCAACCACTGGCTTTTCTAAAGTTCAAGGGTTTTGAAGATCCGGTGATTTCGGCTGCTGATAAAGTTACTATTCATTGAGTGTTTTGCATTTTTGGATAATGGATTATGTAACTTAATTAAAAGTAGGATTTGGTGTTTTTTTAATCAAGTTTGAGTCTTTAGATTTGGTCTGTTGTTAAGATTCTAATTTTGAAGTTTCTCTTTATCCAGTCACCATATGCCAGCAGTCTAGCATAACAATAGTTACACATTATATCAGTAGTTACACATCGTATGCTTCTGATATATCTTTTGTCGAATAGGATCTGAAATTTGAACACCAAACATATGGCATCTAAAGCGGACAGAGTTGGAGTGGCAGAGCCTCTCAAAAATACCCTTAGTAGAAAAATTTGATGTTCCTAAAATCAGTTACCGGCATTATGTTCCTCTGGACTTTCAAGTTTCAACAAACTTTAGAGGCGATCGCCGCTGCACTGCCCTTTTAAACGGAAGTGTTGAACACACCTCAACAGCTTTCACAACATGGATGTCTATTCAACACAACAACAGTCTCCAAAGTTCTACCTATATGGTTGGTGATATAGCTCCAAATTTTATCGAGGCAAAGCAAAGCCTAGCCTGGCTGAGAAGGCTATACAACATTGAAGTTAATGTTGCAAACTATGATCCTAAGAAAGTCGAGTCTGATGCAATATTATGTGACTATAATCTAAAGACGTGTCTGAGATTGGAAAGAAACATGCCAACTAAGGCCATGTAATCGCACCACGTTTGAAATTTAATTAGCTCGGGCTACTTATCGTGTAATCACCGATATCTAGAACGTGCCTCTTTTATAACTACGGAAGCTGGATTATATGAATCATGGTTAATTTTATGAAAACCCTCTTTATAACTTTGTAAGAATTATGGATTAATGGTATCAGAATTATTCGTACTTTTGTTAATTTAAATAATTATTCACTATTTAAGTTCTCAAATCCGAAATCAATTATATTGGTTTCTATATCTTAAGGTATCGTACGCACCGCGTGCGATACAACAACTATTAGTATTAAAGTGTGTGAAGGCTCATATCTTGTAGTATTAAACTGTGTGAATTTGAAATGGGATTTAACACTACAAATTTTGAATAACCAATACACCTGACTCGGAGATTACAATTATTTTCTTAAGAAGGATACACAAAGTTCAAAGATACAATGCAACAATCACTTTTGGATAACTATCAACCCGCGCTCGGGATGATTCAAAGAATGAACAATAACAAAAAAAGTCTTTACCCATTGTTAAGTCTCATAAATAAGTTAGTACGTATATCCACCAAAAATTTGAAGAGTTGTGGATGATAGCATTGAGACCATTGACAATATTTTTGAAGAAACAACACTCCGTGTTGCAAGTCATCTGACCCAATTGTCCTAAAAAATACTTGCGCCCATCTAAAAAAATACAACTCACACGACATAAGGGTTTGATAACTTTTACTCCCTCTTTTGCATTGTTCATTTTCACCATTCTCGTTATTCCATTTTCAACATAATTATTCACTTTTGAATAAATAAAAATGGTCAAGACTATTATGTAATTATAGTATTTTAAATTTTATGTAACAAATTGAAAGGTTAAAGAAAAACTCACATAGAATAATGGATCAATCTCTTTAGTCAAGGCAAATCAACGTAAACAATAATTATTACATGGAAGACAAACTGTTTTAAGCCTTTGATGCTGCAACTTAGAAACGGTCCATACTACATAGACAAAGATTACTGTAAGAAGATAAATTCAACAATGTATACTACATATTTAGTAATCCGTATCATTATTAGAACCAGTAATTAAATTCAACCGTGTTACCTTCAATATAATGTACAAAAATTGTATGGAGTAATTTTGTGAATCTCATCTTGAATACAATAAATACAATGTACAGTACATAGTACAATTGAATATAAAAATTGAAAGAAAACTTACCAAAAGCTTTTCACGGAACCACAGAAAGGAATTCCGATAATTGAGTAGTGAATTCCGAAAATTGAGGAGTGACGACTATTACCGTGACCTTTAAATGGAAATGGTTAATGGAATAAGTGGAACAATGGCATGCATAATCTGAACTTGAGGATTGACTATAGCAAACAAAAGAAGGCATATCTTATTTTCATTGGAACATGAAGAGTATCACACTTGTTGAGCCTTATAATTTCTTCAGAGATGCTTTTAGTTACCTTCACAAAAAAAATGAAAATCTTATTAGGTGAATGAAACCTAAAAAAGCAAATACAATATACAAATACACGCATATGTAATCATCAAACATTATAGGGATATCAAACTAAACACGTGACCATTTTTATGATGGAGAGAAACTTGGAAATTCCTAAGTTGAATCATTGACAGTCTAGGAACAACAATCAATATTAAACTACCTATTTAAGATTATGTAGAAAGACGTTTGTTATACTGAATTTAAGAAAGAATTCAAACAGGCGAGGGAGATGATGAGTTGCCCATTTATTTTATTTTTTTTTGGTTAAATGTGAGATATATATATTATGATATAAAACAAAGTTACATATGGTGAGTAATCATCAATTAATCAACTAAAGCATACAATTCCTTCTGCCTTAACCAATCTAAGTCCGACTTTGTTAAAACCTTGTAGTCCCTTCCTCGCACTCTAGCTTTGACATCTTCAATGACCTGGTCTGCTAATCTCTCAGGCCTTATCAGGACCCCTTCCATGTTACTTTTATTCCTCTGCTACCAAATATGATAGACCACACTCCACATCAGAGCTGCTTGTATTCCTTGTTGCAGATTCGTGCTTATCCTCTGTGTGCACCATACAATCATATCATTTACTGGTAAATTGATCTGCATCTTTTGACTGATAGCCTGTATGACTCTCCTACTGTAACTGCATTCACACATTAGATGATCTATGCATTCAGTCTCCTGCCCACAAAGCAAACACCTATCATCAATATCCAGACCATATCCAATCAGCTTGTCTCTTGTTCTCAGAGCTCCATGTACAAATAACCAGCCTATGAATTGATGCTTTGGTATCACATGATCATTCTAGAGCCATTTATACCAGATAACCTTTGGGTTTCTACCCTTTAGCCATTCATAATAGGCACTAGGAGAATACTCAGTCTGAGCATTCCAGTTACCAGCAGCATAGCCAGGGAGCATTTCCTCCTTTACCTTGCATATCCTTCTTCAAACCCAACTAGAGCTAGTAGTAGGTGTATATTCCAGCCAATCCCTCCCTTTTAGATAATTCTTTTGCACCCACTTCACCCATATAGAGTCTTTCTTCTCAGTTATCCAGTGCACTAGCCTGCCAATCATAGCTTTATTCATGATTTCCTGATCTTTCAGACCTAAACCTCCCTCTTCTTTTGGTCTGCATATTTTATCCCAGGCTACCATTGGCACTCTCCTGTAATCTGCACTACTATCCCACAGGAAGTTCCTACATGTGGCTTCAATCCTACTGATGATCCCTTTTAGGATAATGAACATAAGCCTAATACGAGTGTAGAGAAGAAAGGACAGTCTTGACTAATACCAATCTCCCAGCATAGGAGAATTTATTTGCCCCATAGTTATGGATTCTGGTGCATATATTCTCAACCAGGCACTCACAGTCACTCTTCTTCATCCTAGTGGTCTGTATTGGCATCCCCAAGTAGAATGGCAGCTGTCCCTCTAACAAACCCTGAAACTCTCAGAATATCCTGTTTTATATGCTCAGGCACACCCTGGAAATAAGCATTTGACTTGGTCGCACTTACCTTCAACCCAGAGGCATTAGAGAAGGTGGAGAAATACTTTAGTAGGAGCATCATGGAATGAGCATCACCCTTGCTAAAGAGTAGAACATCATCTTCAAACATCAAGTTTGCCAATTTTAGTTCTTTGCAAAGAGGGTGATAGTTGAAATCAAACTTGTTAGCTGCATACTTCAGAGTCCTTGTCAGGTATTCCATGCATAAGGTAAATATTAGAGGGGATAGTGGATCTCCTTGTCTAAGACCCCTCTTGCCCTGAAAGTACCCAAACATATCCCCATTTAATGAGAGTGAGAAACTGGTAGTGCTGATACACTGCAGAATCATAATTTTGAAATCATCAGGGAATAAGAACTCATCTAACAGTTATTCAACAAAGGACCACTCTACTGTGTCATACGCTTTTTGCAAATCAATCTTGAATATACACCTAGGAGTAGCATTTGGCCTTTCATATAATCTAATTAGGTCTTGGCAAATAAGAATGTTCTCCTGGATGCTCCTATTCTGAATGAAAGCTCCCTGATTTTGATTAATAATGCCAGGCAACACTTCTGCTAGTCTAGCACATAGTAGCTTTGAAATAATTTTGTAGATGACATTACAGCAGGCTATTGGACGAAACTGCATTACACTTTGGGGTCTCTCACATTTGGGTATGAGTGTAAGAGTTGTTGCATTGATTTGCCTAAGAAGTCTTTTCTGGGTAAAGAAATCTTTGACAGCAGTGATGACATCCCCACCTACCACCTCCCATGCATCTTTGAAAAATTTACTCGTGTATCCATCAGGTCCAGGGGACTTTATGTCAGGTATGCTGAATAAGATGTCCCTGATCTCCTTGCCAGTGACAGGTCTAGCCAGCTGCAGAGTTGCCCATTTAATTTCTTCTTTACTCTAGCTGATTAAGGCTCAACTGATTTGTAGATAAAATTTCCAACGTGGCAGTCCGTAAACAAACGTGGCATTTCTAAATCCCGCGTGGCATTTCTAAATCCTATGTGGATTTGTCTACATGGAGTTTATGGGTCATTTTAGCCTAGGCTTTTAATAGTATTTTATAGATTTGGCAAAGTGTGCTTATATATTTATATATATTCTTACAATTAGGATATAATTTTAAGTTTAAGTACTTAAATTTGGTCCTCCATCCATTCTTTACACTTACTTTATTTTCTCCTCACAATATAAAGAAAGTGTACATTATTCAGTGAGATAGAGGGAATAAATCAATGTATATATATAAAAGAGGCTTTTTTCCAAGCACGTGGTGTTCTCCAATTCTTTTAAAACACTCACATTAAATAAATATTAACTAACATTAAATAAATATTAACTAAAATTAGTAGATAATGTTAAAATTTGTAGATATTTTACGTGATATGTGTAAATTATATCTCTTTTATAACTATGAACTCTTGAACAAGTTACCATATAGGACTACCATAATATGCACATATAAATAGCACCATAAAACATTGATTATAGAATTACATTGGACCTTTACGTTCTCATCTGATAGCTTCTTAGTCTTTTTATTGTGTTTGCTTATTGCATTCTATAATTTATACGTCATCTTATATAATTTGTGAGTTTGTCAGACATACTAATATGCAGTTTGATTTATTGTTTTAGGTACAATTAGATGGTGAATGAATTCATGAAGCAAATATTCAAATAGTTCTATTACGAAAGGTGAGTGTTTCATATTCAAATACGTTTTTAATTAATAATTCTATTAAGTAATAAGGTAATACCTATCCGGTTTGATTTTAGTTTCATGAAATCGTACGTATAATTCGATACATACGGATTTGCAGAGCAATTTTATTTTCAAAGGGTCGGCTAGCCAAGGGTAGAGAGGAGTGTTCGTAGGCGAATAGAGGCATCATCTATTTTAGTAACGAAAATAAAGGTGGAGTAGTATTTCATATGTGTATTGATAATAATGTTTTGGTTACTAATAACGAGTACGTCGAAATTTGCTTTAGCAAGTCCATTATTAATCCACTGATCTTGCAGCATTCTGAGACTAAGTCATGAGTTTACACCATCATAGTGACTTTCTGAACTATAAAAGAAATAAATTTAAAATATAGATGAGTACACGCAGAGCCGTAGATTTTTATTTGGCCATGTATAATGGTATTTTTGTAATTGTATTAGACTAATAAACTACCATATGCATCTATCGTTACATAAATTCTATCAGTTTCATAATGATAATATCAAGCTACTTCAAGATTTTATCTTTGTGTTGTGCTCATAGACATGGGAAAGCAGCAAAGAACTTAACTACATTAAGATTTTAACAAAAAAATATGAAGATGAAGATGAAGAAGACCTGTACCACAGGCGTTCCGCCGAACATCACAGTGAAAACTCAAACGAAGTAAATATAGGCAAAAGGCAGAATTTGCTTCTCATATACGACACGAATTATTCATGAAGACCGGGGTAAAAAAAACAAAATGAAGAATACAAGAGATGTGTGTACCTTTTCGACACTTCGACAACAATCAAGCGAAAGGAGGCACGAAGTAGGATGATAGTGTAATCCTAATCAATGGCAAATTCTCTAATAACTACGTAACTATTAAGTTACCTAAAGTCCCCAACTCAAGCGTCCAATTATATATTATGTTATTAAGTTTTTTATTTTTCCTTAGTTAATATCTTACACAAATTCCCGTTTAAGACGGCACTATACAACTTGTGTATATAAGACAAATATATTACATACGTTTCGATAATAACATTTTACGGAGCCTTTTCATCTTACATTATTTTAATCTCTTGAACAAATTAGAGTGTACACTACGTTGGTATGCACCATAATGTTATCTTTATTACATACGGAGTGCAAAGCCAGAAACTTCAGGAGGTTGATGTTTTATAATTTTGGCCAATATAAAATGACTTTATTTTTCCGTTATATATCTTATTATAAGTATTTAAAGAATCTTTTGCAAAATGACATTATTTAGTATCGTGCATCACACGGGCATTAAATCTAGTAGTTTGTAATTTGGAGTTTCTAATATTTTTCACAAGTTATCTGTGAAAGTTAGACTCTCTTAAATCCCTCAAAGTAGTTTCTATCCTATTTAATGTAGGAATAGAAAAATATAGTGTGTTAAAAGAGAAGTATAAATAAAAAATTATTTTTTGTAAGTCAGATATTTCTTGTTCAAGATTAGTTTCTAGTAAAGATCTCTTCAATTTATATAATTTTTTAATTAAATCTTAGTAGTTTTCATAGTGAACGTATGAATAGGTAAATCTAATTAAGTCCTTTAATAGAAATTGGAGTCCTTATTATATATATATATATATATATATATATATATATATATATATATATATATATATATATATATATATATATATATGTATCACATCATTTTTATTGAAAATAATAACGATAATTAATTTAATTATGGGTTTGTTAGTTATTAATTGATAGAACATCAGTTTTTAGAAGGAAAAGATGGAGAAAAGTAAAAGATTAGTGGAATCATACTGGAGGTCAAGGATGGTTGATGTTGCTCTCCTTTAACGTTCACACCATAAGACCCAAATTTAATCACCAATCGATCACCCTTAGCCCATCTATTTCAATCATCAATTAAGCACTCGTTGCTCTGGTAGTGGCGACTCTAGAAATTCAATATATGGGGTGCGGAAATTGGACAATTACGCATGTGATAGTAGGTTACTGGAGGGATTAAGAACTCCGTCAACCGAATTTTAGTTTAAACACAAACAAAATTCTAGCCTTAAAATGTGATTAACTATCAATATAAGAGACAATTAAAAAAAAGAAAAGTCTAAGGTTCCTAGGGTTCCGTCTATAGGGTCTTAGGGTTTATCCTCCTACTCGGGGTTTATCTCGCGATTTCTGTCGTGGGATTGTGCAATCCGTTTGCTTTTCTGTGTTTTTTTTTCTCTATGCAGATACCGGGGATGAGTAATACGCGGGGCTTGTTTCGAAACGGGAAAGGGCCATTAGAGGATGAAGATGAGGGAGATCCTTCTGCTTTTCTTTGGGATGATGAGGCGGAAGGGAGCAAATCGAAGGAACAATTTATGCTTGTTGGGAAATTATGGGCGTCCAGAGCGATCAACATCAAAGCATCCGTCGACACTATGGTTCGACTCTGGAATCCGTCGAAAGCAACCTGTGGGAATGTTGTTGATGCAAAAGAGAAAACCTTCGTCTTTAGATTCGATGGAGAGAGGGATAAGGCGCGTGTTCTTGAAGGGCGACCATGGCATTTTGAGAAGTTTATTTGGTGCTTCAATGTACCAAATTGTGAAGGTAAATTATCTGATGTCCCACTCGTTCATTTTTCTATTTGGGCTAGGGTTTACGACTTGCCAATTTCGGGTCGTTCGAGTAAATTAAATATTCGAAGAATTGGAGAGTGCTTGGGTACTTTTCTGGCCGATAATGGACAGAATAGTGAGCTCGATAGGGCTGTGAGGATTTGTATTATACATTATGTTAGACAACCTCTGAAGGCGGTGGTACCCATCAAGATGAAGAATGGGAGGGTGGTTAGCTTCGATGTCAAATATGAGAGATTACCTATCTTCTGCTATGGTTGTGGTGTTATGGGTCATGGCGAGAAAGACTGTGATAATGGACCATATGAAGAGGGGGGGTTACGTTTTGGAGAGTGGCTACGAGCATCACCGTGGAAGGTTGTCAAAACGAAGAATGATGGCTCGGGGAAGGCGAGGAGGGACTTGAATGCGAGCTTTGATGAGGTTAAGAAATGGGATGAGGAGCTAGATATCACGCAGATGATTGAGCGATAGAAATCTATTGCGATTGATCTAAAATTGAAGAAGGCGACTGTACAACAACACCAACATGTCTAGGAGGAAGAAGCCATATCCATGGAGGTAGGAGGTTCTGGGGAAAGGATGGGGGAGCTGATGAACACCCACGGAAATGTGGAATGCTCGGCAGTGGCTGTTCAGTTGACTGGACGTGATCCTGTGGAGCAGCAAAGCGTTGAGAATGAGGTGGGTGGAGGTGGGATGGGAATGACGGCAGGAGAGGAGCAAAGAGTGGAAGAGAGGGGGGAGGAGAATGGAGCTGGAAGTGAGGTGGCTGGTGAGATGTCGAGAGGGAGGAATGAGGGTACAAGTGCTAAAAAACGGGAATGGAAGAAGGTTGTAAGAGAGGGGAGAGTAACGACATATACTGAGGAGGTGCGGGACATTATGGGGAAGAGCGACATACTGGAGGATGGCATCACTGGTGGGAGAAGAGTCTAGAATTAAGCAACGACGTGGGCGTCATGATACCTGAGGTGGAGGTTGAGGGAGCTCAACCCCGCCGGGCCCAATGAATATCCTAAGTCTTAACTGTCGGGGCTTGGGCAACCTTGACACGGTTAATGCCCTACGTGCTTTGGTGCGTAGGGAAGCCCCGGCCATGATCTTTCTTTGTGAAACGAAACTTTGTGGTCGTGAGATGAGGAGGGTGCGGGAGAAGGTGGAAGGGTACGATGGAAAAAAGGTAGATAGTATGGGAAGGTCTGGGGGGCTTGCGTTTATGTGGAAGAGGGGGCTCTATTTTCACTTTGTGTCAGCATTCGTTCATCATATGGATTTTCACGTTCGAGAGTGTAATACTACGGTTTTTCTTAAATTGTATACTCGACCGAGTAGAGCCTACTCGGCCGAGTAGTGCTAGTTGTGTAGTCTGTTTTGGTTCTGCCGAGGAATACTCGGCCGAGTATGAAGAATACTCGACCGAGTAGAGGATACTCGGCCGAGTATGCACTTTACTCGACCGAGTATCCGGTCTGGCGAGTATTGTTTTAGCGGTTTGATGCGGGAGTGTTTAGGGTTATTTTATATTCAAAGTCAGTTTCTAAAACACCATTTTCAACCCTAATAATTTTACGATTACTCTAACCACTCTCTAATCACTCTCTAATTATCCTCTAATCTCATTGTGTGTGCAATCGTCGTGGTCCTTGCGTGTAATCTCTCATTCTACTGTTGGTAAGTTTTATTCCTCATGTCATTTATGTTCTTTTAGGGTTTTGCCTTTATTTATGAATTGGGGGAAATGGGATTGTGCGATATGGTAATTGGAATTATGTAGGTGACGGTGTCATGAGGAATTGCTATTTATTGCTTATGTGTGCTTGGATTGCGGAAAGGTAGGGTTTCCCTACTCGGTTACTGTTAATTGATTTAAGACTGTGCTTGTGTTGTAATTGTTGTTACCTGCTGATCATCGGAGTGTGCTTGTTGTGTTGTGACGGTTATGGTGTTGTGACAGTTGTGGTGCTGTGGTATGTGTGATTGTGGTGGAGTCACTTGCGGGAGTGGCTTCACACCCTAGTTCGCCCTTCGTGGAACCCGTCACGGGAGGGGATGTGCACATTAAGGGACAGGGATTTTCAGTCGCTCGTTGATGAGCTGGACTTGGTGGGATCGGCTGCGGTCACCCACTGGCGGCGTAGATTACCTGTTGCGATGGGTAATCTCGCAGGGCTACACACTTCGGTGTGTAGTCGGTTACTATGTGAGATCGGGAGACCGGAGAGTGTGGATGATCAGCCGGTTACAATGTTGTTTATCTTACATTGATTGAATGGTACTGACCCCATTGTTGTTGTTTTATAAAACCTTTGGTGATCCATTCGGGGATGGTGAGCAGACTGTGACAGGTAATACAGATGCTTAGGTATGAGACAGTTATGGGGTGTCATCACTCGAGTCTAGCTTCCGCCGTCGAGAGACTTAGCTTGCTTTCTTTGTAATTAATAGTTATTTTGCAGTTATGATTTGGTTTGGTTTTGAAAACATGTATTCGCTAACTCTTTATACTTTAATAAAGGTTGTTTGGAATTGGTAACTTTGATATACTAACCTCGGGAACCCGAGATGGTAACAGTCCTTCATGCTAGGGTAGTCCTTGGTAAGGTACCTTGGTATGAGGGGGTGTTACAAAGTGGTATCAGAGCCGAAGATTCTGGCACCTAAAACTAATGAATCCAATGAACTTAGGGAGTCTAAATAAAATGAACCCGGGGAGAGTTGTTTGGAGCTACCTCAAAGACTTGGGAGACGTCCCGGAGTCGCACTAAGGCCCTTACTGTAACACCCGAAGTTATTGAGAGTAAGGTTGTCCCACATCGGGGAATTGAGGAGGTTGTGATATGTTTATAAAGGATTCCACCCACCACTTAGTAACAAGGCCTTGTGCTTTTGGGCTTAAGTGAGGACAAATATGGGCCCAAAGGTGCACACCCATCTTATTGGGTTGTGTTACGACGGTGGTGGGTCGGGTTGTTATAAATGGTATCAGAGCGACCCTGCGACCGTGTGGTGAGCCCGTGGTCGGGAGTACCCGGGTCACACACCTAGCGGGGGAGGATTCTGGGCTGCGGTCAAGTTGGAGGCACAACGAGGACGTTGTGTTCTTTAAGTGGGGGAGATTGTAACACCCGAAGTTATTGAGAGTAAGGTTGTCCCACATTGGGGAATTGAGGAGGTTGTGATATGTTTATAAAGGATTCCACCCACCACTTAGTAACAAGGCCTTGTGCTTTTGGGCTTAAGTGAGGACAAATATGGGCCCAAAGGTGCACACCCATCTTATTGGGTTGTGTTACGACGGTGGTGGATCGGGTTGTTATAAAAATTCAAAGACATAAAAAAAATACATTTTTACACCAACAAATGATAAAACTAATTATCTTTATGATTCGACTCTTTTAGTCTCACATCTTGACATGTTCATATATCTTTTTTTAAATTTCCTATCATTTTCTGACCTGGTTATTACCTTTTGTTTCCTTAGTGGAGTGATGACATTGTTGTATGAGATTTGAGTATCTGGCGTTTCCTTGTTGTCTAATTTCCCTTTCTCCTCGATCATAAGCGTTACCGTTTATACCTCATTTCCTCGCTTCATCTTGCTCCTCCTTTAAGTTTGACACTCGTATCTTGTGAAACTCTATCTTTGACATCCTTGTAATTTTGACTTCAATTTTTACCCTATGAAAGTCATTATAGCTCTCTTGTGGCTTAAGTTTGAGCTCTCTTAACATACTTTGTTTTTATGCTATCTAAGTTACTTTCCTTTTTGTACAACTTCTAAACTTTCAAGCTACCAGTTTCGATTCATTCTTAAAAGTTTATGTCACTTCTGCAAACCTAACCTATTTTTAAGGATTTAAAAATAAAAATTCGATTTAATTCTCTAATTGTTCTTTGAGTATAGACTTCTTTATCATGGTTTTGAGTTGCTAAACATGAGATTTTTGTAAATTTTATCCAATTTCTATTCACTTTGATCTAATCATGATGCCTTTGTCAAAGTTTAATATTATATTTCAGGAATTTAACTCCCCTTTTAGTTTAAAAGTGAAACCTTTATTTCTATTTTGGCTTTTTGCAAAAGAAAATTTGAGTAGATTACCTTTCTCTTATTTTGCTTTTAACGTTGATCGGATGTTAGAACTAGTTATTGGAAACGTTTGATAACTTGTTCTACGCTTGTCGGCGAATAGTATTTGTTCTAAATTTGTCTCTGACTTGGAAAGTTAACGTTCTTGTGCGCGCGACAAGAGCATTTCCGTTCCATGAATGAGACTTATATTTTTGAAAACTCTTCATTAATGTTTTTGAAGGTATTTTGATTTTTGATTTATACAAATGATTTGCCTTTTGACCTTATCTTTGATTTGGAATGTGATGTTCTTGAATACGTAACGAGAGCACTTCCGTTCCTTTGATGAGAATCTGGTTCTGTCGGAAAATTTTATTTGAAACTTTTGAAAGAAATTTGATTCTTACGATAAGTGACCTTTTAAATGTTTTGGTTACCGATTCCAATTTCAGTTTTATTTTTATAACCTTTCATTTATACTTTCAAGTTTCGAGGACGAAACTTTTTTAAAAGATGGGGTGATTGTAACACCCCGTATTTTATTAAGTTGGATAAAATTCTTTTAATTGCTATTTTGAATTTAATTACATCATTTAACGATTTATATATATATATGCTTAGCTAATTAATTAATTTCATCATAATTCGATACGTTAATTTTAATAATCATTAATAAGTTTATTTAAAGTTAGTTCGAATTTATTGAAGTTAGTTCGAGTTTATTTATTTAATAATTTCCGTTTCTTTACGAGTCCTTATGAAAGTTGTTTTAAGTGAACCCGAGATGGATTTTGGGAACAAAACCGTCCAATTAGCTATTTTGAGCTTATTTCACTAAATTAGCAATTTTTATTAATATCCGTTAGTTTCGTAAAAATCGCTAATAATTCCGATTCAAGCTGATATCGTATTATTTCCGTTAACTAGCTGAGTTTATTTTATTTTCATTCATTAAATTTATTTATTATTGAGTATGTTTTATCTCGAAAACCTTTACTTAAATCGGTTTAGTTTAACTCGAGACGGTTTTAAAAACGAGCGAAATTACTTAACGATGAAGAAACGTACGTATAATAAATAGCAGGCAGGCAAGCTGCTCCCCCACTTCCACGTCTCTTTCTTCTTCTCGTTTCTTCTTTCTTCATATTTTTTTTCCCTGTTTCAGTTTTTGGATCTTCAAAATCGATATCGTCACTCCGTTTGTCATCCGTTTTCAACTATTTTTGTTCCATAGCGCTCCTTTCGTCGTTCTCGTCAATCCGTTGTAAGTAAAATTCATTTTCGTCATGTATTTTTACAAACCCATTTATATTTTCAGCTTTATTTATTATAAGACGGTTGTATGTTCTAAAATAGACGGTCTTGTAGAAGATTTGTTAGTCATAAATGATTAGTTCAATCGGAAAAAGGTAACAATTATGGATTACTCGATATTACTTGTAAAATATGTTTATTTCGAATGCTGGTTAGTCTGTTTTATAGTTGAGACGGTGTATAATTATATATAGGGATCCTTATGGATGTTAATTAGTCAGTTGTATAGTTGAGACGGTGTATACTGATATGTGGAGATAGTTGAGACGGTGTATACTGACCTCTAGGGATCATTTGGGATGCTAGTTAGTAAGTGGTATATTTAAGACGGTGTATCTTTGACATGTATGGATTGTTTTGGGTGATAATTGGTGTGTTTTATAGTTGAGACGGTGTATACCGACATGTAGGGATTGTTTTGGACTAATTTGGACTCGTGTTGGGCGATTTTTGTAGTCTTTAGGGTCTGTTTTTGAGTTGCTTTATACTTGTGGATTTCCGCTCTAAAACCGTTTTAAATGCCGACTTAGTTGGCTCGGCCTAGGACTGTTTTTAGGCGCGAGAATGGAGTCTTAAGGGGACGATTGGTACTCTGTTTTGGGCAGGGACGAGAGCTGTCATCGTGGGTTTTCACTTTGCATTTGAGGACTGGAGTTGGGGTCAAACTTCGGCATCTTTTGGGTTCTGTTTTGGACTGATTTTTGGGTCAGGTTATAAAGTAGGGTGAAGGGTGGCTATGGGTAGTCGGGTGGTGGTCGTGTCGGGCTCCTAGTGGCCTGGCTGTAGCTTAGCAGTGGCCTGGCCGTGGCCTAGGCAGTGGCCTAGCTAAGTCACGAGTTTGAGGCCATGTGTAGTTGGTAGTTAGGCCGAGTTTGAGGTTGTCATAATAACTTTTGAGCCGTGTCCATAAATTGTTTTAACGCTAGTTTGGGTTATTTAAAATATAATTAAATTAATTTCCGTCTCATATTTTATATAAAGATAATTCGTTAATATCGTCCTTTCACATAATTATTTTAGGTGGCTCATATGTGGTTGAAGATGAAGAGTAATTTTGGGTTTTAGAAGCTTTCTCAAGTTATTACTTGTCTCTTTGCTAGCGTAAGGTAACTATTCCGAGTTACTCGACGAATTAATGTCACATTAGTAGTAAATGTTGTGCTTGTTGTTTGTTAAGTGTTTAGGTGATTGATAATGTGTTACTTTCGCTTTTCACATGATAGAAATTGGAAATAGCATGAGAATGATATTGTGATAAATTTAGTGATTTGGGCCAAAGTAGGCCAAGACTCTGAGCTGGGCCAGATTGACCGAACGAGTTTGGTCAAACTAGGTTTAAACCAGTCAGCCTCGATTTGACCGATGACCCGTCGCGGGACTCGGGTCGAGGGTTTGTCTTTGAGGTGAGATTGGTTGTTATTGGAAGTTTTATGTTATGTCTTGATATTTGTAATTATCATTTCACATGTTGGTTGTTGGATGCTTTGGATGCCTTATACTTGAGTCTTCTTGCCTTGTTGCCATTTTAGCTTGTTCTCATGAATTATGAGATTAACGGTTAGCTGGAGTTTGGATTATTATTGATGTTGAGGATATTGTTGGATTGTCTGCTGAATAGACATTTATATAGCCTTTCACATGATAGAATGTTAGCATTTATGTTGGTAAGTTGGACTCTTTGCCTCTCTTCTGGTTAATTGGGTGTCCTACTTGTCTTGTGTGGTGTGGGCTAAAATATTCAAGCTGGGACCTAGATTGGTTTTATTTAGGTTCTAGGTGAGTATTTCGGCCTTCATCATAGATAGGCCATTATAGTCTTTGACGAGTGTATGTTCACTGCTCAATAGCCTTTGTGTTCCTGACTTGGTGGGTTTATATCCAAGTTGGGGCATGACCTCGTTACTTATTTTGAGAGTAAGTGGTCAGCTTAAGTACTAGCCAACCCTTTGGTGGACTCCTTAGGGTACTCACATGGTTTTAAAAAAATTGTGGGTCTTGGGTGCGGTGGTGTGTATCCGCATGTCTAGGTCTGCGCAGATTTAGGACTAGGGTTGTGTTGTGTCTTGGCCATGTTTTGATAGAACCTCTGAGCCAAGATACCGGTTCGATTACCTTCCCTACCTCGTGGTATAGACTCGAGTTACAGAGTGACTATTGACGGTGCTAAGAACTTATGCCTGTCTTTGATATATTGCCCTTTCTTGTTTGATGATTCTATGAATCATAGAAGGTGAGATGCAAGCCAGCTATGGTTGATAGAGTTTGGATTCCTGGATATTATGTGATTCACATGATAGTGTAGTATGAGTCGGTCTAGTATTCACTGGCTAGGACTATGTGTTGTTATATTGTTGTTCACATGATAAGCACGATTGTCTAGCATCTATATGCTAAGGCTATGTGTTATTCATATTCATATTCTTATGTTTACATGTTATATTAATTATGACATTTCGTGGCTGGGAGAACTCGGAGTTACTCCCCACTGACTGTGGCTTTCGTATTTGTATAAAATGCGAATGACAGGTAGGTGATGCATATATGGGGTACATGGACGAGCTAGCGAGCAAAGTAACCTTGGAACCTAGATTGGCTTTATTTTATTGTGACCCTTAAACACTTTTTATGTCACATGCATTTTAGGGACATATGTCTCCCTTTCTCATATTTGGGTTGTATAACTTTGTATCGCGACTTTAGCGATGTTTCATTCATGAGATTTATTTTGGACCTTGCATGTTTGACACCTTCCCTTTTGGATATCTTTATAACAGGTTCAGGTTTTAAAAATTACAGGTTTTTACTATAATGAACCTATTACAAACATATCCATGCAATTTTTATTTAGAAATTACATGTTTAATTTTTCCGCGATATATGAGGGTGTCACACTTACGATCTCAAGCCGGTCACATGGGGGAAAACTGTTGTATGTTTGAGTTATGTATGTTTGATACCTATAGTTTGAATCTTGTGCATGATTGGATGGAATGATGAAAGAAGTGGAATGTGATAGTGGTTGAAAGAGGTATTGGGGATTGTTGATGTTAAACTTTGAGCATGTTACCTGTTTAATATGTGGCCTTCAAAAGGGTAGTGGTACATGTGTATATGATTATGATGATGTTAATGCTTGATTGTTGGTAGTAGCATATGGTTACGGGCATGTGTCTATATACATGAATGCCGTGTCTAATTTTCATGTGGGTATGATAAGAGTTCACTTGTGTACTGGTTTCTTGGAGTTTTGAGTTGTTGTTGTTGCTTTATGCATGTTCAAATTGTTTTGGTTTAGGAAATTTGATTGGTATGAAGATCGATTACGGAAGGGTTATCTTAAAACTGTCATAAGTCCAGTTCTAGAAATGATATGGCTGTGATTCCAAATTGAGGTGATAGCTTGTCTTCTTACGATTCTAACGATAGGTCACACGCCCAAAATGACCAAGTAACGAGTGAGATATGACTGTTTTACGAAAACTGGACGATGCTGAGAACTGTGTTGGTACTCGACCGAGTAAAGTAATACTCGACCGAGTAAGGTCTACTCGGCCGAGTATTCCCAATACTCGACCGAGTAGTCCTTCTATGATAATTGAGTTTACTTCTGGAGTCGAAAACTCGACCGAGTAATATATTTACTCGACCGAGTACCTTGTACTCGACCTAGTATGTTATGTACTCGACCGAGTACCTCTTTGGGCGGCCACTTTGAGTCGGTGGCTATCTTCTTACTTTTGTTTTGAGCCGGTGGCTATGTTTTTACATTGTTTTGGAGTCGTAGGGTATATACACATGTATGTTTTGAGTCTTAACGCATTCTTTTATATGTGCGACGGTCTTGATACGTAAGTTACCGGAAGTTATGACATGGAGAATGCCGGCTTATGAGGGACATGTGTTGGGTAAGGAAGACATGTGTTAATGTGGTTCTGAAGGATAGTGGGTAAAGAAAAGGGAAGAATGATGAGCTAATCAGGGTAAGGAGCATATTTTTTTGAGATATGATGAGTGATATAGTCGTGTGTTGAGTAGTATAAAGGTAAGAGTATATGGGCAAGGGTGATGTAAGTGTAAAGAAACGTGAGAATGAAAGATCGAGATAAGGGATACGAATAGTGGCATATTGGGATGTATAAGGATTTATTGAGGGAGACGGCTAGGATAGAGTTGCTTAAGGATATATGTAATGGAAGGTTGTTGTAAGAAGATAGGGAAGAGAGGTATATAGTGAACTTAGAGGAAGTTATGTCACGATGTGGATTTGTAGATAGTGGCTAAGTTTGGGAAGTTGGAATATCAAGGGGTGAGCTTAGTGTGTAATTCTTTGGACAATTAACGGTATGAAGTGAATTTTGGATTCTAGAGATGCGAAAGGGAGATACAACTAATTGAAGAGTAACTGTTAGTGCGTGGACTTGATGGTGACAAGTATGAGTGAGAAGCATGAAGAGAGGATAAGTGATAAGAAGAATGATAAGATATTGATATGAATTAGTGGAATTAGAGTTGTGGAGCTATGGGAAAATAAACAAATTACTAAAGAAATAGGTACAAGGAGAAAGGAAATACGGGAGAAAGAGGGATGGAAGTAAGTTGAGAGAACGTGGACCGAAGCTAATGAGCATGAAGGTAGGAAATTATGGAAATGTACGATATCTCCACTAGAGGGTGTGAGCTAATGGTTATATAGGAGAGCAGGACGACAGGTTAGCCGTGAGTTTTGAGGTATTAAGGGAATAAGAAGCTTGTAGAGTGTTTGCACGATTTGAGATTTTGGTGGAGAGTTAGGTAAAGATATGGTAAAGGATAGAATTGGGAATCATGTTGAGATAGATTGTCTTGATGGATTGGATGTTCGTTATTTGGGATGATAACCAAAGAGAGGAAACAGATTGTTATATTAAGAAATGATAGTAAGAGAGTGGTCACATGAAAGGTGGTGGTGCTGTAGTGTTGTCACTAGTGGTTGAGGATGATGTTACTTTAGGGAAGTTAGTTGTTCTAATGAGGTTGATTTTGTGGAGGTGATTGGTATGGTTGGTTGTGAGGGAGTATAAGATGTGGACATATGAGGTGTTCGCTGGAGGTTGGGTACTGATGTTATGGCTACATTCGCCGGAGGAGTGATAATTGTGTGTATGAGAGGATATGTTATGAAGGGCACCTGAGTTAAGTCCGGATGAGAGGTATTCATTGTCAAGTGGTAACTTACGTGATCAGGATTGGCTAGTTAGATTTGTTTATGGGTCAGATGTATGTGTAAATGTTTGTGTGAGGTCTTCACCTCACGAGTAATGGTTGGTGTGATAGTTATAAGTCGTAATGTGTTATTTTGTGTAATATGTTGCGATGTGATTTCGCAAAGCGGTTTTAAGAAAGTCTTCTGGTCAATGAAGTTGTACTGAGTCAGTGTTATGAGATTGTAAAAGTGGTGATGGCTATTGATATGGTTGTTGTGCCCCGAGTGGCGATCTGCGCACGGTTATAATGACTGTTGTTTATTTACTTGATAGACTAACTTTCGAAAGTATATATATAACAATTATATAGTTTGTTGTTTGTTTTCTGCCGTTTCCTGTCAGTGTCGGTTGGGGTGTATAGACCGTTGTTTTGATTCCTGATGTTTCCTACCAGTGTCGGTATGGGAGTGAGAATAGAGTATGATATGAAAGAGAGTTGGGTGTGGTTTTGTTGTTGTCATGGTATAGTAATATTCTGTTAATGGGACACAGTTGTGAGAGGTTGTTGGAGTACTTTTGATCTTGTATTAGATGAGGCATTGGTGGACATAGTCGTGGCAAGAGATTGTGGAGCATGTGTGGTATTGAACTGTAACTACATGTGGTTAGCACCTTTCTTGGGACAGCGAGTACGGAGTTTCGGGACTTTGTATCATGTTAAGTTAAGGGTGAGTTTAGTGATAATAAAAGAGGTGAACTTGAGAAGCTAAAGTAGGTATGTGTAACAATTGTGGGTTGTGAGCTAAGATCGTGGAGATGAGTGTATGAGTATATAGAAGTATGTTGTTTTGCGGTAATGTGGAAGAGATGGAGTGGTGGTTGTACTGAGGATTTTATGATATATGTTATGTGAGTACAGAATAATTGGAGACACGAGAACTGTTAAAGAAAGAGAATCCTGGTTATAGGAATGGTTGTAGGTGTTGAGGTTATAGTGGATTATCGTTGTCATGCGGTAGTAATGAGGATTATCGGAGGTATGTCAATGGACCTAGTATTAGTGAGTTACGAGGACGTAACTTTTATCTTAAGAGGAGTATGATCGAATAAGAGAGTTTGATGGTTGTACATGTTATAGTACAATTGGAAGTTTGAGTGTTGGTATAGAATAAGGATGGATTTGTGCGATGGTCGATTTTATTACAGGTAATGGCTGTGCTCATAGTAGTATGATGTTTAGGAGTGTGAGTAATGGATTGTGTGATATTGTTTATGTGCGTGAATAACTTTGAGGACGAAGTTCGTTTTAAGGATGGTAGAATGTAACATTCCGTTTTGATGGTTGATCTTATTTTGTGGATTGTATTGGTATTGAGTTGCTAGTGAGTGTTATGGAAGTGAGACAAGGTTGGCAACATTATATTGTGGTTATTCAACGATATTATGGAGTTTATATCGAGAGGATATGTTAACTAGTAAGTGTGCTTGGTGGAGTTAGTGTTAGGTGTCCATGTTTTATAGGTTGGGTTGGAACTTCGGGGACGAAGTTCTTTTTAAGAGGGGAAGACTGTAATACTACGGTTTTTCTTAAGTTGTATACTCGACCGAGTAGTGCTAGTTGTGTAGTCTGTTTTGGTTCTGCCGAGGAATACTCGGCCGAGTATGAAGAATACTCGACCGAGTAGAGGATATTCGGCCGAGTATGGACATTACTCGACCGAGTATCCGGTCTGGCGAGTATTGTTTTAGCGGTTTGATGCGGGAGTGTTTAGGGTTATTTTATATTCAAAGTCAGTTTCTAAAACACCATTTTCAACCCTAATCATTTTACGATTACTCTAACCACTCTCTAATCACTCTCTAATTATCCTCTAATCTCGTTGTGTGTGCAATCGTCGTGGTCCTTTCGTGTAATCTCTCATTCTACTGTTGGTAAGTTTTATTCCTCATGTCATTTATGTTCTTTTAAGGTTTTGCCTTTATTTATGAATTGGGGGAAATGGGATTGTGCGATATGGTAATTGGAATTATGTGATTATTGTATGTAGGTGACGGTGTCATGAGGAATTGCTATTGATTGCTTATGTGTGCTTGGATTGCGGAAAGGTAGGGTTTCCCTACTTGTTCATCGTTAATTGATTTAAGACTGTGCTTGTGTTGTAATTGTTGTTACCTGCTGATCATCGGAGTGTGGCTGTTGTGTTGTGACGGTTGTGGTGTTGTGACAGCTGTGATGCTGTGGTATGTGTGATTGTGGTGGAGTCACTTGCGGGAGTGGCTTCACACCCTAGTTCGCCCTCCGTGGAACCCGTCACGGGAGGAGATGTGCACATTAAGGGACATGGATTTTCAGTCGCTCGTTGATGACCTGGACTTGGTGGGATCGGCTGCGGTCACCCACTGGCGGCGTGGATTACCTGTTGTGATGGGTAATCTGGAAGGGCTACACACTTCGGTGTGTAGTCGGTTACTATGTGAGATCGGGAGACCGGAGAGTGTGGATGATCAACCGGTTACAATGTTGTTTATCTTACATTAATTGAATGGTACTGACCCCGTTGTTGTTGTTTTATAAAACCTGTGGTGATCCATTCGGGGATGGTGAGCAGACTGTGACAGGTAATACAGATGCTTAGGTATGGGACAGTTATGGGGAGTCATCACTCGAGTCTAGCTTCCGCCGTCGAGAGACTTAGCTTGGTTTCTTTGTAATTAATAGTTATTTTGCAGTTATGATTTGGTTTGGTTTTGAAAACATGTATTCGCTAACTCTTTATACTTTAATAAAGGTTGTTTGGAATTGGTAACTTTGATATACTAACCTCGGGAACCCGAGATGGTAACAGTCCTTCATGCTAGGGTAGTCCTTGGTAAGGTACCTCGGTATGAGGGGGTGTTACAGAGAGAGCGATAAAGAATGGAGAGTTACGGGTTTTTATGGGTGGCCAGCTGTTTCGGACCGTCACTTATCTTGGGACTTGCTTCGGCTTTTGCATAGACAATCGTCACTTCCGTGGATTTTTATTGGGGATTTCAATGAAATCGTTTTTTCAACTGAGATGAAAGGTGGTAGCCGAGCACAATGGCAAATGAATAATTTTCAAGCGGTTGTTGATTGTTGTGGACTAAAGGATGTAGCGTGGGACGGATATCAATTTACTTTCGATAATGGTCAAGCAGGTGAAGCGAACAGGCAAAGTATGATTGATCGAGCTATGTGTTCGGAGAGTTGGCTAGAACTATTCCCTTATGCGAGATTACATCATTTGGAGAGGGAGTGGTCAGATCATGCTCCGATTAACCTTATCTTTGATCGAAGGGAAATTGGTGGGAAAACTAGAAGCAGGTTTCGATTTGAGCAAATATGGGTAGGGGAACCGGGAAGTGAAGAGGCTGTTGAAAAGGGTATGGCACGGGGGCATGGGAATTTGGTGGAATGTTTAAGGGAATGTGCGAGGGAATTGAAAGCATGGAAGAAAATAAGTATTGGGAAAATTCGATGATCCCTAGAGATTAAACGAAGACAATTAGCTCGACTTAACGAGGGGAAACGAACTGATGAGGAGGCCAAAAGGCGAAGGAAGATTGTGGCTAAAATTGCAGACCTATATCGGCAGGAAGAGCAATATTGGAGACAACGGTCTCGTGCTTTATGGCTCAAAGATAGGGATCGCAACACCAAGTTTTTTCATTCGAAAGCAGGAGAGCGGAAAAGAAAGAATTATGTTGGAGGGTTGATTTATGATACGGGTATTATGCGCGAGGGGCATGACGAAGTGTCAAGAGTGGCTAACACCTATTTCCAAGACATGTTTACCTCGTCGCTGCCTACCCAATTTAGTGATGTTTTGGTCGGGTTGGAGGGAAGGAGTAACAGACCGTATGAATAGCCTGCTTCAAGCTGAATTTAGTGAAACGGAGATTGTTGAAGCCTTAAATCAAATGCACCCAGTGAAGGCTCCGGGACCAGATGGGATGAACGGTCTTTTTTACCAAACCTATTGGCATGTGGTTGGACAGCGTGTGGTGGCTACTTTACTCGGCATTTTGCGAGGCGAGGTGTCCCCAGATCAGATAAATAAGACATATATCCTGCTAATTCCTAAAAAGAAAACACCGGACAAAATACGAGATTTTAGACCGATTAGCTTGTATAGTGTTGTATACAAGCTTGTGTCAAAGGTTTTAGCCAACCGATAGAAGTTATTCTTGGGAGATATTATTTCGGAAAATCAAAGTGCGTTTACGCTGGTCCGTATTATATCCAATAATATCTTGATTGCGTTTGAAGTTTTTCATCATATGAAGAATAATAGAAACTCGGAAGGGTACATGGCTATCAAACTTGATATGGATAAAGCCTACGATAGGGTAGAGTGGTGCTTCTTACGCGGTGTACTGATGACTATGGGGTTCGATGGGACATGGGTGAATCGGGTTATGGATTGTGTGTCATCTGTCAATTTTTCGGTCCTTATTAATGGTGAGCCATCTCGGGATTTTCGGCCAAGTAGAGATTTGCGACAGGGAGACCCGCTTTCACCATACTTATTCCTCCTTTGTGCCGAAGCTCTGTCCAACATGATGAGACGGGCCGTTGAGAATAATGTTATTCATGGGATACGAGTTTCACCCACAGCACCGGCTATTTCACATCTCCTGTTTGCGGATGATAGCATCTTTTTCGTTCGAGCAACCTTAGAGGAAGCGAAGGCAGTGAACGGTATCCTACGGAGATATGAAGGGGCGTCTGGACAATTGGTGAGTTTAGATAAGACCATTGTTTCCTTTAGTAAGGGTGTCCCTGTGGGCCGAAGGGATAGTGTCGCGGAGAGACTTGGGGTTAGTGTGGTTGAGGAGCAGGCGAGATATCTTGGGTTACCCACTGTGATAGGGCGGTCGAAGAAAGTAATCACTGACATCATTCGAGATAAACTTTGCAAAAGACTTCAAGGATGGCGCGGGAAAATTTTTTCTAGGGCTGGTAAGGAGGTTCTTATAAAGGCTGTGGCCAATTCACTCCCTACCTATGTGATGAGTGTGTTTAAGATTCCTGGTAATTTTTGCGAAGAGTTAAGATCGATTGTGTCACAATTTTGGTGGGGCATGACGAAAACAAGAAGGGGATTTTCTGGGTGGCTTGGAATAAGATGGTAAAACCCAAGGCTGATGGAGGAATCGGATTTAGGGATTTTAGGCTCTTCAATCTCGCTTTATTGGGTAAGCAGGCATGGCGTTTAATCACGAATACGGGCAGTTTATGGTCACGGCTGATGAAGGCTTGATACTACCCCGAGGGCGAATTTATGACTGCATCGATGGGACACGATCCCAGCTACACTTGGCGGAGTATTTTTGAGGCAAGGTCGGTGATGGAGCAGGGGCTACGAAGGAGGATTGGAGATGGGAAGGAAACGTTTGTCTGGGGACATGCCTGGATACCGAATACACAGACGGGACAGGTTATCTCACCATGCTTGCCGGGGAATGAAGGGATGCGGGTTAGTGAGCTTATGCGTGAGGACGGGAGGGGTTGGGATGCGGAAAGGATTGCTCAGCTGCTTTTACCATTTGAATGTGACCGTGTTACGAATTTACGAGTGAGCCCGAATAAGCAGAGAGATATTTGGTATTGGGGAAGGGAACGGGATGGATTGTATAATGTCCGGAGTGCTTATAAAATGCTGGCCGGGGATGTGCGATATGGCTAGCTCGTCTGACTGGGAAAGAGGGAGATGGCTTTGGAACTGGATGTGGAAGGTTTCGGTCTCGCCCCGCGTAAAACTCTTCTTCTGGCAAATGTGTAGTGAAGCACTGGCAACAAGAGCAAACATCGCAGCCCGGATAGGAGGTGAGTGTTCTTTTTGTCCTTTTTGTTCATCCTGTATAGAGTCGAGTCTTCATTTATTTCAGGGGTGTGGGTGGCGAAATGGGTATGGGAAGAGCTGGGTTTAACGGATGGCACGGGTAATGATGGAGGGGATATTCGGGCATGGGTGGAGCAGGTGTGGACGGAGTTGAGTCCTTTGGAGTGTAGTACTTTTATGGTCCGATGTTGGGCTATTTGGGAGCATCGAAACAAAGTGATTTTTGACGAAGCAATGGTCGATCCAGAAAGAGTTGTGCGAAGGGTGTGGGATGTGGTACATGAAGGTGGCGGCCATGAAGTGCATACACTAGCGGGAAGGAGGAGACGGGGAAGGGGTGACGGAGGGGATTCGGATAATGTGGAGGGATGGAAGGTGGCGGGAGATGGTTATGCGAAGATTAATGTGGATGCGGGAGTGAAGGAGGGGGAGGGTGTTGGAACGGGGATTGTGTGTCGAGATGGGCGAGGGGAGGTGCTTTGTGGACTGTCCGTCATACGAGAAGAGAGTTAGGAGGTGTATGAAGCGGAAGCTATAGCTGTGCTAGATGGTTTGGAGGAAGCTGCCCGGAGAGGAATGTCAAAGGTGGAAGTGGAAAGTGATAGCCTAATCGTGATCGAGACTTTGCGGACGCAAAAGCAAGGACGGAGTCTTTTCTTTAGTATTGTTGATGATATTTTTGCTTTAGTTTCTCATTTTCAGTCAGTTAGATGGTCACCTATGAATCGTTTTAACAATTGTGTTGCTCATGCTTTAACACATTTAGTTCCTAGAGTAGTTGGTAGGTTTGTTTGGTCTTCTGCATTGCCTTCGACAGCTAACGCTGCTGTTTTGTTTGATCAATCGTTAATAAAGTAATGCCTTCGGGCATCTTTCCCTCAAAAAAAAAAATATAAGAGACAATCCTAAATAAAACGTAACAAAAAAAGTAGATACTACTTACTACCTTCAATTCTTTGGAATGTCCCCAATTTTTAAGATTTTTGAGTACTATTTTAACAAATGGAGGCAATTCTTATGACTCAGAAAGAGTGTATTTTAATAAATAGATCTAACAAAAAGAAGTCGAAATACAAAATATAATTTGTAAATAACCAAGATGTGATCTTTTTACTTCTAAATTAAATTTAAACACATAGCCAATTTAGTGGTTAATAAAGGCAAAAAGTAAAGGGTATATTTTCATTGGCTCATTTTATAATAACTTATTATGTATGTCAAAAAGAAAGGTATAACTTGCTTATATAGTAGTCGAAACCAAGACCTATGTCACAGTAATCATGTATCTAACCACTAGACCAAGTCGTTGATTCTTCATTAAAAAAAGGGTGGAGTTTTTTGTCTGAAACTACCTTTTATTTAGGGTCATTTGTGAATAACTACCTTTCATTTTTTTGGCTTTCAACTACCTTTTATTTCTTCAATTTGCGAAGGACTACCAAAATTTCACTTCCGGCGAAAAAAAAGTCAACTTTTTGGCGTTGACTTGCCATTTCATGTTGAATCTAACTCTTTACTTCATAACCCTAATAACCATGATAAAGATTGATTAAACCCAACATTAATCACCTCAATTTGTCAATATCTTACCCGAATCAAAGTCCTAATCACCGAAACAAAATCATCATTGATATTAATCTTAACACGGTAAATAATTCTTCAACATTAATAATTTAATATGGCCTTGTTAGCAAACTTAACTCTAAGTGTTAACTATTCGAAAATAATCATGGATTCGACCCTTAGGATCACTTGTGCGCTACTATCTCATTAGTTTTCGTATACCCACCATCTTACCATGAAGAGAGAAAGAACGTACTTTAACATATGACTTAGATGCACAGTAGGTTGATGAATCATGAATTGTCTATGAGGTTGTTGAAATTAAATGTAAGGGTGAAGGTGAAACTGGTAGTAAAGGTGACGACGGAGATGGAGATTGAGATGGTTGATGCGTTGGTATTGCTTTGAACAAACTTTTGATAAGGCCGGTATTGGGCATGGAGATGAGCTTTTTCGGATTTGGTTGGGTGAACAAAAGAAGAAAAATGGGTTATATGTGTGAAAAAGGGAGAAAAGAACAAGTCAACGCCGAAAAGTTGACTTTTTTCGCCGGAAGTGGATTTTTGGTAGTCTTTCGCAAAATGAAGAAATGAAAGGTAGTTGAAAGCCAAAAATAAAATGAAAGGTAGTTGTTCACAAATGACCCTAAATAAAAGGTAGTTTCTGAGAAAAAACCCTTACAAAAATTGTAAATATTTCTGAGTTTTGCGGGTGTAGGTGACTCCTCTACATCCCCTCTATAATTGCCCTTGTGCTCTAGTGTGTTAAGGTTACGGGTTTCACGAATTCATGTTGTTTTTGGCTTGTTAATGGACGTGATCCTCATTGCGGGCTTGAATGAAAATAGCCGAAGAGGTGTTGTGCTTTGTTGTGGAAGTGACCGGAAAATGGAGGTGCGAAGAAATGGAGGATTTTGGTTTCAGTGAATTTTTGCGGAATGGTGTGAGTAATAGGGTCACTGGCAGTCTCGGTGCTATGGCATGTAGTGGCTGAAGTGGAGGATGGACTTTGGACGAATGATTGAGGAAATCCAAGCAAAGGACAGTAAAGTCTAAGAAACATGCCGTTGCTAATGGCGGGTCTCTCCTGACATACACGCCGTTGCAAATGGAGATTTTGTCTCCATTTTATTTCCATTTTTAGTTTTTCAGTAAAAACACGTCATTCCGGATAACATGTCTATTCCGTGTTCCAGGTTAAAAGTTCTCAAGCTTACGCAGACATCATTTTGACAAATTCTTTCAAAACCAACTCAAAACGAGAAATTAACATATCAGTTGTACAAAAATAAAAATAAAAAGACACAAATTCTCATTATAGACGGACACTATCCTTCTACATCTATAGACGGATAGTGTCCCTCTCACAGCTATAGACAAATATTGTCCCTCTCACAAATGAAAATGGGTAGTGCAAGTGGGTGGGGAAATGGATACCCCACTTGCCCTCCCACTTTAATTTTGTGAGAAAGCCACTATCTGTCTATAGCTATAAACGGATAGTAGCCGTCTATAACGAGACCGACTGAAAAAAAGAAACTAAATTTGTGTTGCGTATGTTTTTCCGTATCGAGAAGATAAGAGAAACTCAACTTGAGTTGGCTTCTCCAAACTTCGATGCTTTACAAATTTACAAACATGTCTGACATCACCCATCACGGCAGCAGCTATCATGCAACATTTGTCTTCCTGTTTCTCCTAAATTTCTATACAGTACAGTACATACGAGGAGGGATCAAGTCTAACAAACTTCAATTTGAGTTCAAAAATCAATAATATAAAAAACTTATGTTCCTCGTTTTAATATTCGTTCACATTCAACAAATTTTCCATAAATATCAACCACGCCCTCCCTCCAAAATTACTTGGATCCTCTGAGCGGACCATAAATAAAACTAAAATATTTACTAAAATATGTATACATGTTAAAATTTACAGTTAAAAACCGTCTGCAAGACCGTATAAATTGAAATCGAGAGAGAAAAACAAAATAGTTAGAGACTAATTTAATTATTAAAGTTATTGAACTATATATTAATAATCCGTATTCGAAACCCATCAATACGAAAACTTGAATCATTTGCATTTCGATTCAAGAATTAGTAAAATAACGCGAAATTTTATAATTTGAAATTAAAAAACAGAAAGATAAACTAAAAGAAACTAAAACTATCCAAATTACTGTCAACCAACTGTACATAATTTTTCTAATAATGTTGACAATCTTTCTAAATAAACTTTACAAACCCAAAAACATAATGTGCTCATTTAAACAAATTAACAAGATTCAACTCTATGAACTCTGTCTCTCAGAATTCCATGGTAAAGAGCAGCTTGATTTGCAGGCATTTCTCTAAATTTCGAAACTTTTCTTGATTTAACTTCTTCCTTATTCTTCTTCTTCTTGTTTGCATAATTTGTTTCACTTTTATCTTCCTTGACATTTTCTGCAAATTTTACCCTTTTCTTCTTCTTGTTTTTATTTTCCCCTTTTAATCTCTCTGTTAATTTCATCCAAAATTATTATTAGAAATTTATATTAACAAAAAAAAACAGAGAATTACAAGAAAATAGAAATTACCAACTTACCAGAAGATAAACAAGAACGTAAAGATGGTGAAGTTTGTTGAATGGAGGAGGGTAAATTCTTGATTCTGCAAAGAGATAGAAGAATTACAGCTCCTGAGACCGCCATGGCTGTTGTTATGATCACACTTTGAGAGCTTAAAACTGACGAACTCATTGTTTTTTTTTTTTTTGTAATAAAAAGAAAAAAGTATGTGACGAGAAATTGGTAAAATTATGTGAATTTTTTTGGGAGAAAGGTAGAGAAATTAGGTATGAGGTATGGACATGGAAGATTTATAATGTTGAAATTGAATTGGGACCAAAGTTATTAGGGCAATTCATGGACTATACAACTAGATGTATATGTTGTACGGTGTAGAACCTGAGCTTTGTGTCAAAGTATCCGAGCTTTATATTAAAGAATATGAGCTTTATTAGAAAGTATTGAGTTCATTCATTTACACATTAAAAACATGAAATTTAAATTAGCTCAGGAAAAATTACAAGTAAGCTCAATTTTATACTTGGATGTGTCTACGCTTTATATCTGTTGGATGTATAATCCTATTTGTGGTTATCAGGGTGATTGTGTTGCCACAAACCAACTTGTTTGTCTTTCGGCCAATTATATAATCAGGATATCACGTGTTGGTTGGAAAGGCTGTTCATAAACTAGACCGGACTGACAAACCGGTCTGGTCCCGATCGGTCAGCCGATCAATCCAGACCGGATAAATTTTGGTCCGGTTTTTGGGTTCACAAAATTATGCTAGTTGGTCTTCGGTCCGGTTAAGAAAAAAAAAACTTTAAAAAAACTTATAAAATTTAACCCGTCTGGTCCAAACACGAAAAAAACACGGTCCTAAAGAGTTTCGGTCCGGTCTAGTTCGGGTCCCCCTCCTAACCGGTCCGGTCTCCGTGTTTGGGGTGGGTGGTCGTCCAGTCTAGTAAACTTTAACCTGAATTGTAAACTCGACACAACTTCATATATTTTTTTTCCAGAGTTTAATCTAAAACGTCTGACCTAGGATTCTATCAACCCAAATCCTGATAACTTGTTAATTTAGGGATAAACTTTGACTCGACGTCTCGACTTGTTTGATCCAATGTGTCAAAGAAAAGTTTGTGTTTAATATGGAATTTTAAACATATAAAACACAAATGTTATTAAAAATAATAATACTATATAAGTATTAAGTTTGATATAACTATTTAAATTTTATTAATTTTCGTATTTTAAGTTATAAATACAATTTTAAAATTAATTTTATATAACTTTTAGACCGTTTAATAATAAACCACTATTAGAATAACCATATTTTATAATTTTTTAAATATAAGTAATGGAAGAAATAAATATGATTAAAGTTATAATTAATCTGATTTTATTTTATTTTATTTTAAAAAAAATCTGGTAAAAACAAATGCATCATAAACTATTTTTGACCCATCTGAACCTAACCTGACATGTGATCTGTTCCACCTTATTCGTATTCTGACCAAACTCGTATGATGACCTGCTCGGAACTATGAGGAAAAGAGATTTGAACTCGTGACCTATTTATCACAATTCCTCAATCTAACCATTAGACTAAGACCTTTTTATGTATCACAATTCACATCATATGATCATTTGTGGTGTAGGGCATTCACTCCTACATCCTTATGAGTTTTATAGTTCGTGATCATTATAATAAAAATTTTGAATTTTATTTTAAAAATTATGAGTTTTACTATATAGTTTTTGAGTTCATTCACTTAAATATTAAGTTCAAAAAATTACAATAAAACTCAAAAATATTACATATAAGCTTATTTAAATTTGAGTTTTGACAGAAAAACAAAATTAAAATCTAACTTATAAACTTTAATAAGCTCATAAAAAATACACATGCTCAAAAACAAATAAAGTTTGAGATAATAAACTTAGAAAAAATACACATATATTCATAAATAAATAAAATCTGAAGTATTACATCTGATGTATGTTCTTTTTTCTCCTTATAACCTCATGAGAAAAATTATGTTACGGAGTAACTCATAAAAAGCTTATTTGGTTGAACTTATAAGTGTACGATCTCGTTGAACATACATAAATTTGAGTTAGGATCATTATTATCATTTAGTTCTTATTTTTCCTTTTCATTAAATAAGGTAATGTTTGGAAACGCGTAATAATTGATTTTATTTTCATGATTTCAATTGTAGAAATCAAAATGAATTCATTCCAAATCCAATTCCCAAAGTTTATTTGGAAAATCCATGGAATTAGAATTGGGCAGAATGGAAACAGGTCTAGATCATCGGAATTTTTAAATTTGAAAAAAATAAATATTATCACGGAATATATTTGCGACGGTGAAAAATATCATAAATAAAAATATTGTGATGAAATTTGCATAAAAAAAAACTTCAATAGTGATGAATTTGAAATGATTATTATATAATAGGAATTTGAGAAGCTCAAATTTTAACTAGGTTTGAATTGTTAAGGAATTGAGTCCAATTCTAATTCCAAATTCTATGAAATCCCAAACAATTAAAATATCTTAATTAGACCTGGCAAACAGATCAGGTCGTGTCGTGTTCGTGTTCGTGTCAATATTAAACGGGTCACCACTTCCCCAACCCTAACCCGACCCAATTAAATAAACGGGTCATTTGACTCAACCCTAACCCGACCCATTTAATTTTTCTATAACCCAACCCGACCTGTTTAACCCATTTATCTTTAAGCAGGTCATTTTTAACCCACTTAACCCGTTTAACCCAATAAACTAATACAACAAACTACAATTTAAAATCCTAATATTCCAAACATGATGAATGAAAATGTTAATTCTTAAGTTGTTTTGTTGAATTATTGATCCAAGCTAAATATATTATGATAATTTTAAATAAATGGGTTATTCGTGTCGGGTTCGTGTCAAAAGAATCAACCCTAACCCGACTCATTTAAGTTTCGTGTCGTGTCGTGTCAACCCAATTACTTAAATAGGTCAAAACGTCTTGACCCTAACCCGCTAACTTCGTGTCGGGTTCGTGTCGTGTTTTCGGGTCGTGTCAATGATTGCCGCCTCTAATCTTAATTACGGAATTCAATTCCAATTCTAAATTGTCAAACATTTCATAACAGTAAACTGACTAAAATTCCTAATACAAAATTTGGATTTAGAACAAATTTACATCAGATATAGACAGGTACATAAAATAGAGCCAGACATTAATCGTGATTAATCTCATCCAACTAACTCAATACATGAATCAACCAACTCTTTTTGGGAGAAGATATGAAAGATCATGAATGAATGATGATGACTAACGTGAACAAAGTAACATGAGAGTTGTGGACTATATATGAGTTGCCAAATTGGAAGGGTGTGACATGAGCAGTGTGAGATAGCGGTTTAGGCAAAGTCATTTTAGTTAATTTTGCTTAAGACGATATTATTTATATTAATTTTAATACGGGTTAAATATCACCTCACATGGATATATAGGACAAATCTTCTAATTTTTTATGCATTTTGATTTTAACCGATTTATCCCACATGAATATATTTAACCCGTTTTAAACATAAAGACGGATAATACCCATTTTAAACCAGAATTTGTAAAGTCACAAAGGATACCAAAACGGTCAAATTAAGGTCACCCTAATAATTAAGCTTCCATCATATATTAATGCATGGTGGGGTTGCACCAACTCAAGAATGTAACATCATCCGAAACTTCCTACTAACGACATACAAGTATTAATTACTCCGTATATCACAAATAACGTTTTACTGATTTATGTCGAGGTGACCAATTGTGAGCCTTGGACGTATGACGTATCACACCAAATTTATTGATTAGGTAAGTGCATACGAGATGGTTACCAACTTATGCGTCAAGAATCATGCCATGCCATTTAATTGGTGCTTAAATATGTTTTGATTTCGTGGTTTTCTTCCTTTATAATTCACTTACACTTCCCCCTTTGTTTTGTGTCTCTTGATCTACCCAATTAGAGAGGTTAAAGCCTTAAAAGCCTTAAAGGTAGGGATGCTACTAGGGTTACGGATGGTAGTTAGGCCGCAGTTATTAGGCTAGCCCCACCCAGCACGGGTGCGGTACAGGCGAGACTGAATTTCGAATCGGGGTTGGTTACTATTTATATTTTCAAAATATGGGCACGAAACGCCACAATCATCTATTTGATATTTTGATGGTGCATTGATAGGGCATGTTGACACATTCTATTAAGCCCGAGGGTTAAAAACAGCCCATTAAAAACGATTTTGTGGCTCAGTGGGCCCGTTATAGTTTAATACTCACTAATATTCTTAACATTAGAATTCTTGTAAATTTTTAAGTATAAAAGAAATTAATTTAATATTGTGAATTTATTCAATTATATTAACTTGTGTACATTCATTATCGAAAACGAACAATTTTTATCATATTTATCATACTTTTGCCAATTTGGATGCCCCAGCTTAATTATCCCAACTGGCAACACAATTCGGGCAAGATGGGACACCGGTTCATGGCGTCCTCCAAAAATTTAGGTACGACACGATAACACATGTCTGAGATGAACCATATCGTTAGGTACAAAGCACGACACAATTGGTGGTACGACTTGATCCATTGTGAGCTTTAATGCATAAACTGATGATATTTAGGCCCCTTTATTTCCTACTTAATTTCAGTTTAGTTCAACTCTATTCAAGTCAATTCAGTTTAGCTTGCCACTATTTAGTTTAGTTCAACTCCATTAAATTCAATTCAGATTGGCAAAAGTTTGATAATTTATTTTTATTTTAAAAATAAGGGTTAGGCACGAATCGGCACACTCAACTATTTGATAGCCCGTTGATAGGGCAAGTTGACGCGTTCTATTTAGTCCGGGAGTTAAAAACGGCCCATTAAGCCCGACTTATTGACTTATGTGGCTCGTTGTAGTTTAATACTCTCCAAAATATTTTTAACTTTAGATTTCTTGTAAATCTTCAAGTATAAAAGAAATTAATTTAATAAAATTTATGAATTTATTCAGTTGCATTAACTTGTGTACATTCATTATCGAAAATGAACAATTTTTATCATATTTATCAAACTTTTACAAATCTGGGTGACCTAACTTAATGATCCCAACTAGCGACACATCTCGGGCAAGATGAGGCACCGGTTCATGGCTTCCTCCAAAAACTTAGGCACATAACATAACATGCCTGAGATGAACCATATCGTTAGGTACAAAGCACGACATAATTGGTGGTACGGCCTGATCCATTGTCAGCTTTAATGGCTAAACTAACTGATGATATTTAGGCTCCCTTATTTCCAGCTTAATTTTAGATCACTTCGGTTCAGTGGCGGTTCTAGGATTAGATGGAAGGGGGTGCGTAAATTTTTTTAACAATGAAAATATCGAGTTATATGGAAAAAATACTGTTTAGTTGGATAAAATGTATGATATATAACATTAAACAAAAAATGTTCAATACAAGGATAGAACTCATGACCTCTAACTAAGAAATAGTTTTAAAAACCACTACACCCACATAACTAATATGCTCATTTACTAAAGAATATTGTAGTTATTTTTTGGGGAAGGGGGTGCAGATGAACCCCCTGCACTCACGCCAAAAACGCCTATGCTTCGGTTAGTTCAACTCCATTTAAGTCAATTCAGTTCAGCTCGCCCATATTCAGTTCAATTCAACTCCATTAAATTCAACTCAAGTCAGATTTACTCACCTGATACTATGTCGTTATAATAGTAGTATTAGTTGTTGTTGTTGTTGTTGTTGTTATTGTTGTTGCTGCTGCTGCTGATATTATTATTACTCAGCTTAGTTCAACTCAACTCGATTTAGTTTAGTTTAGTTCACTTCAATTCAATTTTATTCAACTTAAGGCGTTAGCCGTGCATATAATGATAACACCGTTGCTCAAGTTGTCTTTCCCTTTCCCCTTAACCAATGCATAATACGATTTTATTTTATTTTTTGCTAAAATGTAAGCATTTCATTAATGATCAAATCCGCAAATTTACATCCATACGTCTATTTTGTTTACTTCATACAACTTTGTGCATATCTTAATGTAACACCAAGGCCCAAACCCTAGGTCGGAAGAGATCACTCACGGTAGCTCGCCAGGCTATGTACATGGCCCTTATATCAACACGGGCCCTTTCCAGCGCATTTTGTCCTCACTCATGCGCATCTCGGAAACCTTTCCTGGAGGTCACTATAATACCCCGTATTTTATAATTTTATATTTTATATTGTTTTTACAAGTTATGTATGAGACGGAATAATAAAATAAAATAAAAATAATTAAAAGATGGTAATGATAATAATAATAATAATAATAATAATAATAATAATAATAATAATAATAATAATAATAATAATAATAATAATAATAAGTTGTAATGATAATAATAATACATAACACATATACATACGTATTATATACTTCCACCTACCATCTACATATATACTCCACTCACACCACTCATCCTTATCTCATTTCATTTTCCACCACACAAAACTTAAGAGAGAAAAGAAAGAAAAAGAGAGATTAGAAGAAAGGAGATTTTGTCCCTTTGCCTTGAGACCGTAAGGTAAGATCTTCTTATATTAGCTTTTATATTACTCCCTCCATCCCGGTCATTTGTTATCTATTGCATTCTACACAAAGACCAAGGAGAGCTTGAAAAGTACACAAAAGTATATTAAATAAAGACCACTTGCACAATAATTAAGAGTATGGCCCATTGAAGGCCTTCATTAAGACAATTAATGACACTGCTAGGCTGCTAGTTAATTTTGGCGGTAGTCCAAATTTTTGTGGGAAATTTTCCCACCAAATCAACAAGTACACTGACATTTAAATTTTAGCTGAAAATTTTGGAGGGTAATAATCCCTCCAAATCTGATGCCTTTATAAATACCCAATTTTTTTTACTCTTACATTAAATTTTTACAATCCTACATTAAATTCTTAAAAGTACTCCTACATTTAATACACAATGTTAACTCCTACAATCTCTGAAAACCTTACACAAAATTAAATGTCAGTCCATACATTAACTTCTACTCCGATCCCAAACCATGTTCGACATGGTTATGTTTTATCGCCAGCTCTCACGGAGGCTATGGAAGCAGCAAAAAAGGCGACAGAAGCTGCATCAACAGCCATGGCAGCGGTAGCACATGCAGAGGCAGTAGTGGCAGCGGTAATAGCAGCGGAGATGGAAGCACATGAGACAGCAACACAACAAGAGGTAGAACAGGAACCAGCAACACCAACACACCAGCAATTTGAAGAAGAAGTGGCAGATTCAATTGGACATGCAATAGAAAACTCAACTCCTTTAGTGCTTAATCAAGCAAACATCAGGAAACATAGAATGAGTAATGAAACCAGGACAAAAATTGCGCAAACCATGATGATGAACACTACAAACAACAAAATCAATTATGGTGTACTAACAAGACTGAGTCAACAATTCAACGTATCTCGCATTACAATCAACAAATATTGGTTGAAAGTGAAAGGGAAAATCGCAAGTGGAGCAATGGTGGCGGTGGCAAGAGAGTACAAATGGTCAAAGAAAAGGGTTATCGTTGACTTAGAACAAGTAAGGTCTATTCCTCTTTATAGAAGAACTAGTGTTAGGTCACTTGCTTGTGCTATGAACCTTAGTCCGTCAACGGTACATAGACTTGTGAAAAAAGGAAAGATAAGATCACACTCAAATGCAATTAAGCCATTCCTAATCGAAAAAAACATGAATGAAAGAATGCAATGGGTTTTGAACCATGTCAATAGGCTTAGTCTTAATGGTAGAGTAAGTTTTGATGACATGTTTTATGTGGTGCATATTGATGAGAAATGGTATTATATGACTCGATTGTCACAAAAATATTATCTACTCCGCGGTGAACAAGAACCACATAGAACTTGTAAATCTAAAAGGTTCATTACTAAGATCATGTTCATGGGGGCAGTTGCAAGACCAAGAATATCTAGTGATGGGGAGGTTAGTTTTGATGGGAAAATTGGAATTTTCCCTTTTAGTTGTGTTGTTCCAGCTAAGAGATCGAGTAAGAATAGGGATAAAGGTACACTTGAAACAAGACCTATCGAACGTATCACAAAGGCTGTCATCAAAGCATGTATGATAGAGAAAGTGATACCAACTATTAAAGCTAAGTGGCCGGAAAGATGAGGCAGAAAAATATTCATCCAACAAGATAATGCTAGGCCGCATATATCACCAAATGACCCCGACTTCAGGGCTGCCGCAACATCAGATGGTTGGGATATGGAACTGATTTGCCAACCACCCAACAGCCCCGACCTTAACATACTAGACCTAGGTCTTTTTAGGAGTATTCAGACACTTCAACATGAAAAGGCACCAAAATCAGTTGTGGAGTTGGTAAATGCAGTTGTAAGGTCTTATGAGGAGGTGACACCAGTTATTCTGAACCATACTTGGTTGACACTTCAGACATGTATGAACGAGATCTTGAAGAATAAGGGAAACAACAACTATAAGATCCCTCATATGGGGAAGAAAAGGTTGGCCAGACTCAATCAATTGCCAACAACAATTGAGCCAGATGCAAACTCAATGTCAGACGCCCTTAGACTAGTAAACCAATACCACTTAAGTCAAATGTTTCGTTAGAAATCAGTTCGGAATGTAATATGTTTGAGTAATGTTCAAGCAAGATTGTGTTGAACATCACTCAAACAATTTTGAATTTTGAATATGCTGTGAAGCGCCGGCAGTATGTATGAATGTACTCTTTTAGGTATATGTACATGGGCCATGAATGTAACCTTTTGGGTATATGCAGCAAGTATGAATGTAATCTTTTGATGATCAGGAACATGAAAGACGTCAATGAAATGCAATTAACAACAAGCAAACACATTCACATCTAACCAACCATTTATTACCAACATAATCTGAGCCAATCCCGGCTAAACAAATTGTTCCGGGTGTAATTTCAGAGCAGATATTTGTTACCACTCGTAGCTTGTAGAACGATGTCTTTGCTTGAATCCTCCTTGCGGTCTCCTGAAACGATGAGCAAACTGAGGGCTCGGCTTTGGCCGAGCGTACTCACTCCGACGCTCAAGTCAGTAAACTTAGAGAGGTAAGTTGTTGTTACTTGGCTAAACGTGTATTGTAGAGAGATAAGGAAGATATTACCAGATGAATAGTGGTTATTAGGTTAATTTGTGGATCCTTTCCTCAATGAAGGTTGAGGAGTATTTATAGACTTTCACCTTTTGTCACGTAGTGGCCAAGTGGCCAAGTGGCTGGCAGGTGGAAAGACCGTTCTACCCTCGGCCGATGGACCTATGGCAGGCTGGCCGAGGGGTCTTGGATATGAGTACGCGGATATGTGCCCCGGCTGGGTAGTTGCCAGGCCGAGACCCAGGTGACAGACCGATGGGCTTCATCGGCTAGACTGTCTAAGTCGTTGACTTTGCTGTGGATACCCTTGACCTTGCTTAATATGTTGACTTGGTCAGTGGTGCAGAATATGCCCCATCAATTTGCCCCCAGCGTAGTCTATGCCGTGGTATGGGCTCTGATGTATGTTGAGCGTATATTCTGCGTAAGTATTTTTGCAAAATTTTTGGTATCGGCTTCTTCTGATGCATCGGCGTGGTTCTTGTTAGGCCGTACCATATCCCCCCTCCACATGGATGCGTAAAGGGCATCCGATGTGGAAAAGAATATGACGCTGGCCGAGACCAGGGCTGAGAGTGCCGGTTGTTTTTTATTGCCCCCAGGCCGGTGCTCCCTAGCATGGTTGATCATGTAGCCGGCGGGGAACAGATACCTGGGAATTTGTTGAGGAAAATGAATAGGCAGAGATATGAAGGGGCGTGTTGAAGACGCTTGGTCACTGTTGCGTTCATTGACGTTTAACTGTTGCGACGATTGACATTCCGTGGTTGCATGTCCGACACATGTCTGCTCGCTGATTGGCTGACGCTTCATGGGCTGTTCCTTGATTGGTCCTTTCTTTATGGGCTTTTTCCTATAAATAGGGCAGTTTTTCCGTGATTTTGGCCACCAATTTCATTTTCTCAAATTTTCTCCAAAATCTTCATCTTTCTAAACTTTCAAGAGCTTCCTTTTCTTGCAATCTTCAGAGTCTTTGATCCGGCGAGTGTTTTTCTTCGAGGTAAACAAACAAATTTTTCTTTTATCTTGCTAGTAATTTGTTGTGAACATGTCTTCTGCTGATGCTGGACCTAGTAATCCTGCGTCGGGGGGCCCTAGGTCTCCTTCTCCTGAAGTTGATCCTCAAATTCTGGAGGAATGGGAGGATGATGATTCTTTTGGTGATTTTGGTGATGATTTCGGTGATGATGCGGAAAGGTCTCGTCCTAATGAGGGGAGACAGTACGTCATGGATCACGGCGACGCCTGTAAGGTTCGCCTTGACCGTGCTTGGTCCCATAAGCTTGCCAGTTGTTCCGGCGATAAACTTTTCGAGGGCCATTTTTTCTTTGGTAGGGGATACAAAATTGTTATCCCTGAGGAGGGTCAGGCCGTCTTTTGTCCTCCACCGGGCTACACCGGCGTGTACATGCGGCATTTGGAGTACGGGCTCCGGTTTCCGCTGAATGGGTACGTTATGGCCATAATTAGAGCCATGAACGTTGCCGTTGCCCAACTGCACCCGTTGGCTATGAGAACCATAATTGGTTTTGTCTGGCTTTGTCTCTTCAAGGGAGAGGCTCCAACGGTGAATTTATTCCGCCGGCTTCATCATCTCAAACCATCAATCTCCGCCGCGTCGGATGGTACAAAGTGTGCAAATGGAGCGGGGTTATGTCTCGTTGACAAACTTTCTTCTTGCAAGGACTGGCAAGATCGGTGGGTGTACGTTAAGGTGCCGGATGACTATCCGCTGCCCCGCTCCTTCCAGCACCAAGTTAATTTGCGGTGTGAGACTAAGGCGGAGCATGACAGATGGGTCACCCGGAAGCATCTTAAAATGGATGCCAGCAAGGTCCTTCTTAAGGAGGATGAGAGGCTGGCAATGAGGCTCTTTGAGGTGGACAAGAGTGGGGTGCCGAAAAGATGGATTCCCCCGACGCAGATCATTCTTCAGGATGAGCCGCTTTGCCATGTCGGCCTCATACCGGCCCTAGCACGGGGTGAGTGGGGTCGGTGTGAGGCCCATCACCGCTCTCAATGTTCCTGTTTCTCGAACTTCGATTTATTTCCTCTACTTAACTCTTGCTTTGTTTCTTTCGCAGACCACTTTGGACCGGACCTGTCTGAGGATATCCTCCGGAGAATGGGGCTGCACAAAGATAAAACCGTTGCTAACTTGCATCCCAAGGCTCTAGCCCATGACCGCAGGACGTCGCCGAATGATCTTATGGAACAACGGCTGAAGGGCTTGAGCAGGGAGGAGGCCCAGGCGAAGGTTGTTAGCGGCGTAGTGCGTCGGACGCGGAAAACAAAGTCTTCAGCGGCGACGGCGTCGACACCGGTTCCACCTCCCATCCCCCCCCCCTAAGAAGGTGGAGATTGTTGATATTCCCGATGAGGGGGACTCTGATGCGGAGGGATCTCCCCTTATTCGTAAGAGGAAAGAGACAGCCTCTACCGCTGGCAAGGAAGTGCCTCCTCCGGCCAAGAAGGCCAAACATGGTACCTAACTATCCTGTGGCTCAAATTTAGCCGGGTCATTAGGTGCTCCCGATGACAAGCTTTCGATATGTCGAAATATGTTGATACGATGCCTTTATTAAATTTTTGTAGACCAGCCGCCGCCGCTTTCGCTCTCATTGGGCGAAGCAAGTGGAGGGGATCTCTCGCGCAGTTGGTGATCAAGGCGTCACCGTCAACTCTTCATCCCGAAGGCTTCCTCTCTCCCCCACCGCAGTGGTGGTCAAAGTGCCACCACCGTCCCTTCATCCTGAAGGCTTCCGTCTCCCACCTTATAGAGGAAGGCACGAAGGCGATTAAGGGAGCTGGCGAGGTGGAACGTGGTTACCGGTGCTCGTCTCATGGAGCAGGAGAAGGCCGTGGCTCGAGCTGTTTTTGAGCGTAATGCCACTAAGCAGGTGGCTGCGTCGGCGAAGCTGGATCTCCTCAATAAGCAGAGGCTTAGGGGAGATGCTGAGAAGGCGCTCTTGGCTGAGAGAAAACTCAGGGAGTGTAATACTCCGTATTTTTATATCGTTAATTGTGTTGTCCTTTATATCGTTAATTGAGTCGAGATAATTGTTTAGTCGTTTTGTTATCGTAAACTTGTTAAGACGGGTTTAATTGAACGAATCACGTCAACTAATTCATTTTCTACACTTACCCATTTACCCCTTTTACCCGTTGACCCGAGCCCATGTACCCATGACCCAAATTAACAATTAATCTAAGTTTAACCTAATTTTACCCTAAACCTACAAAACCCCAATCCCCAACCCGCCTATCACCTTGCAGCAGCACATTTCCCAACAAGCACACAAATCGAGAGAGAGAAGAGTGAGCGTGGGTATTGTCGGAGCAGCAAGGAGGACCTTAGGGTGGTAGTCGACATCCATAGTTAACCCTGGTGGCTGTCTAGGTGGCGGAAAAGGTATGGGTGCAACTCCCTTGTTTTTATTTTGCGTTTTTCGTCGGGTTTTGGTTGTGTCGTCGTGGCTCGGGAAGGGAGGTTGGTGTCTGGTGTCGGGGTTATGGTATTGGGTGGTCTGGGTCGTCTCTAATGGTGGTGGTTAGGGAGGTTCTTGGCGGCAGAATTGGCGGCGAGAGGTGTTGTTGACAGGGCAGACCACACGGGTGTTAGCAGGGGGTTTTCAGGCGGGTTTTAGATGCTTAGGTTGGGGTGACACCACCGTGGACTCGGGGGAGGTCGATATGGTGGTGTCACGGTGTCCTGGCACGTGGCGGGACGGCGAGCGGGGTGGTGGTGATTGGGCGGGAGGCTAGGGGACGGCTGCGGTGGTCGTATGTCGAGGACAAGGGGGTGTTTGGGTGAGGCACGGTGGGAACCAGGCCAAATGATGGCTCTGGTTCGACTCACCGGCGGGATCGACCTGGGGCCGGGGTCGGTTGTTGGCGGTGGGGGCGAAGAGGGGAGCAAACCTGGTGGTGTTCGTGGTGGTTTGGGGTGGCGCGTGAGGGGTGTGAGAGAAGGGGAAGGTACGGGTGGTAGGAGACGGGTTGATGGGTTATTTGGTGTGGTTTGACCCTTTTAAAAACGTAAAACTTGTTTTATCACTTTCTTAGTTAATTAATTCCCGAGTTATTCAAATGTTTAGAGACGGGTCTGAGTCGGGTTGGTAAAATAGAAAACTGCTAGATCGGGAAAGTTTCCATTTAAGGAAACTTTCCATTTTAAGAAGTTCTAATTTTAGTAACTTTCTATTTTGGGAAGGGGATGGTTTAAGTAATTGTTTATTATTTATTGTTTTTCAGAGGGCGAATTTGTTGTGGAATATTACTAAGCACCCGACTTTTGACTGCAACACTGAGGTAGGGGAATACACTGATTAAAATTTTGATTGTTAATGAGTTGACATGTTTGGGATTATATGACATACCTGGCTATTTTATTTATCCTGTTGAGCATTTTGTTTCATATGTTTCATACATCGCATTTGCATTGGAGTTGGAGTTGGAGGAGATGAGATGGTTGTGATTAAGGCCCAGCGGGTTCGCAGACTTGCCCTGGTGTCCTCCCGCTAGCGAGCGGGCGGATCGACTACGGTCGATATATATAGTCTACCGGGGATCGGTATGGCTGGGCGTGCCGGGGATGTGTGTGATGGAGTTGATTGGAGGAGCATTGCATTGCATTCTTTATTATATCGTATTACCTACTCAACCTCGCGGTTGACCCTGTGTATTCGTGTATGCCTGTGATGATCCTTTTAATGGGGAGCAGATTGACAGGTTGTTGAGACATTTGGGAGCTGGCAGGGAGAGAGCATGGATCACCTGACTTAGAGCTAGCTCACCTTTATTTGTTTAGTTGTCAGACTTTATCTTTATTTAAGACAGGTGTTATTTCCGTTGTAAACATTATAACCTTTTTAATTTAAAGTACTGTTGTCTTTCTCTTGGTTATCTACTGCCTCGGATTTCCGAGATGGTAACACCCTTCTTTATCTGAGGAGTCCTAGTTCAGGCCCTTAAATAAATGGGGGTGTTACAAAGTGGTATCAGAGCGAACGATCTTCAGGCCTAAACCAATAAAACCAATGAATATAGGAAGAGTCTAAATAAAATGAACCCGGGACAAAAGCGTTAGGAGCACACTAAAGGTAAGGGATGAGTTAGGGGCCCCCTCACACCGAACCATTGGCCCTCTCAGTTTGACCCGGGAACCCCGAGTGCAAATGAGAGGAAGGGTAGAGAAGTTGCATGATATTGAGCATAACTCCATATATTATTGCCTAAGTATTAAATCGACGATATGATAATTGTTGCATAAAGAGTTAGTAGGAGGTTGTGGCATAATACTTTGCTTGTTTACGGTTGATTTATACTTATACGTCTGTAAAGTTGTGTCAGAAGGCTATGTCTAGTGATATGCGGTTATGTGATCCCTAAGCCATGCTAGATAGACAAGTAAGATAAGAAGTAAAAGAATTGGCTAGAATTACCAAAGTGTTTTGTGTTGCAGCTAATCCCTAAAATTCTCTTGTAGTCATGCCTCCAAAAAGGAACGCTATTTGTAAACATCACCCAGGAAGAGTTAGACCGATGGCTGGCCGAGAATGAGGCCCTAAAGGCTAAAAGAATGGACCCCGCTAAGATGAGTACTATAGTGGCGAGGCATAACCCTACCTTCTTCACCGGGGAGGGGAACCTCACTTGCCGGGAGATTGGTGTCGGGAGTTCACCAACCTATTCGAACCGATAGCTTGTCTGAAGAGCCGCAAGTAGACCAAGCCGGCACACTACCTCCGGCCCCACACTGGAGAGTGGTGGAATAGGAACAAGGCGAGAGATTCGCCACGTTGCTAGGGATATTGAGGAAGTGTACGTGTCTTGGTTGGAATTTCAGGTGATATTAACGGACCGATTCATGCCGGAGTTCGGGAAAGCTAAGTCGAGGGAGGAGTTCGATACGTTTAAGATGACAGAGGACATGACAGTGGAAACATACCATAGGAAGTTCCGACAGTTGGCATCATACATCGATGAATTTGCAAAGAACGAGACCATGCTGGCTATGAGGTTTGAGAGGGGATTGACGGTGGATATCAAAAAGAGACTCACGGCAGCTCCACCTACCACAGTTCAAGACATCTATCTGAGGGCCGGTGCTGCTGAAAGGCTCTCCGAACAGATCAAGGAAGATAAGAAAGGAAAAGCTGAGAAGAGAAAGTCGGAAACTGTCAGTGATACTACTGGGGCCAAGAAGCCGAATTCAGGCAAGTTCAGTGGATACTCCACCAATAGTGCTCCTGGGGGAATGAGGAACCAAAGCGGAGGCAGTTTCAGAGGTGCTAGTATTGGAGGTGATGCGTCCAGGATCACTTGTTTCGGGTGTGGGAAGCTGGGACACAGGAAATTTGAGTGCCGAAGTTCTGGAGGAAACCAATCTGGGGGTTTCCGAACACCTACATCTGGGTTCAGTGGGTCTCGGACAGCGGGATCAGGATACAGCAGCTACCGTACTCCTAACACGGGCTATGGAGGAGGTGCCCGATCTGGGGCAAGCAACAGTTACCAAGGAAGCTACAACAACTACCAGAACCGTAGCCAGCAAAACCAGTCCAGTGGGGGTGGTAATTTCCAGAGGAACCAGAACGAGGGGAACAAGCAACCCAATACCGCTTCATCGAGTCAGTCTGGAGCTAAATCCAGTGGCAAGCTCTTTGCCATGGGGAAGGAGGCAGCAAAGGAGGATGCACATGTTGTGACTGGTACTTTTCCTGTTAACTCTAAACCCACCTTTGTGTTGTTTGATTCCGGAGCTACACATTCTTTTATATCTGCGGAACATGCCAGAGTCTTAAACCTTAAGTCATATGATAGGATTGTTGATTCGGTAGTGGTACCTTCGGGGGAGTCGGTGTCTTGTGATAGAGTCTACACTGGGGTACCAATCAAGATAGGAGAGGTTGTGTTTCATTGTGACCTTATCGAGTTTCCCTTGGGGGGTTTTGAGGTGATTCTGGGGATGGACTGGTTAGGGAAATACAAGGCTTTTATCGACTGCTATCAGAAGAAGATCTCTTTGAGGGGACCTAAGGGAACTAGGGTGTCTTATAAGGGGTATGTTGTCAAGCCAAGAGTCAAATTCATATCTGTTAATACCCTAAAGTCGAGTCTGAGGAAAGGGGACCAGTTAATCTTGTGTCAGATGTGGGATAATGAGTCGGAGACCCCTAAGGTGTCTGAGATTTCCGTGGTGAGGGAGTTCGAGAGTGTATTTCCGGAGGACATTCCAGGGTTACCACCGAAGAGAGAGGTGGACTTTTCCATTGACCTGAAGCCGGGAACAGGGCCGATTTCTAAACCACCTTACCGTATGGGACCAAAGGAGATGGAGGAACTAAAGAAGCAGCTGGATGAACTAGCAGAGAAAGGCTACATAAGGCCTAGTGTTTCACCTTGGGGAGCACCAGTGTTGTTTGTCAAGAAGAAAGATGGAAGCTTGAGACTTTGCGTGGATTACCGTGAGTTGAACAATGTGACCATCAAGAACCGTTATCCTTTGCCAAGGATCGATGATTTGTTCGATCAATTGAGTGGAGCCGGAGTTTTCTCTAAGATCGATTTGAGGTCAGGTTATCACCAGTTGAGAATTAAGAACGAGGATATACCTAAGACCGCCTTCAGAACAAGATATGGGCACTATGAGTTCGTGGTCATGCCATTTGGGTTGACTAATGCGCCAGCAGTATTTATGGACCTGATGAATCGGGTGTTCAGTCCTTACCTGGACAAGTTCGTGGTTGTGTTCATCGATGATATCCTGGTATACTCCAAGAATGAGGAGGAACATGAGGAACATTTGAGGTTAGTCTTGAAAACCTTGAAGGAGAACCAGTTATATGCCAAGCTGAGCAAGTGTGAGTTCGTCAAGAAAGTTGCTTTTCCGGGCCATGTGATTTCCAAGGAAGGGGTGTCGGTTGATCCTAGTAAAATTGAGGCGTGACGAGATGGCGAGTCCTAGGAATGTGGGTGAGATCCGAAGCTTCTTGGGGCTAGCAGGTTATTACCGGAGGTTTGTTAAGGACTTTTCAAAGATCGCCAAGCCATTGACGTCCTTAATGCGGAAGGAGAACAGGTTTGTTTGGGATGAGAGTTGTGAAGAGGCGTTTCTAACCCTCAAGGAACGACTCACTACAGCTCCTATCCTTGCTCTACCAGATGGAAACGATAATTTCGAGGTGTATACCGATGCTTCCAAGAAGGGTTTGGGGTGTGTTTTGATGCAAAACGGGAAGGTAATCGCTTACGCTTCCCGACAATTGAAGACCTATGAGGAGAATTACCCTACTCATGATCTAGAGTTGGGGGCTGTGGTGTTTGCGCTCAAGTTATGGCGACACTATCTCTATGGGGCTACCTTCAAAGTGTTTTCCGATCACAAGAGCTTAAAGTACATTTACACACAGAAGGAGTTGAACATGAGACAGAGGAGATGGATCGAATTGATTGGCGACTATGACATGGAGATACTTTATCATGAAGGGAAAGCGAATGTCGTAGCTGATGCCTTGAGCAGGAAATCCATCCATGCTTTGCGCAGTGCCAGATCTAGAGTGAGGATGCATAATGAGCTGCGGGAGATGGGAATCCACGTGATCCGAAGAGGAGAGACTCTTGGGGACTTGACCGTTGAGCCGGAGTTATACGAGGAGATCAGAGAGCTACAGAAAACCGATGCTAGAATTCAGAAGTGGCGCAACACAAGAGAATGCATGTGAAGCCGGGGTTGACTCCGGGTTTGTTATCCATGCCGATGGTAGTCGAGGTTTGGCGGACGGTGGTGTGTTCCGGATAATGAGGAGCGAAAAGGAAGATTCTTATCGAGGCTCATGCTACGCCATACTCGGTTCATCCTGGGGGAGATAAGCTGTACAAGGACCTCAAGAAGACTTTTTGGTGGCCGAATATGAAGAAGGAAGTTGCTGAGTTCGTAGCTCGATGCTTGACGTGCCAGAGGGTGAAGGGGGAACATAAGAGACCGCAAGGGAAGGTTCAACCTTTAGATGTGCCAGAGTGGAAGTGGGAAAGCATTTCCATGGATTTCATTGTTGGGTTGCCTCGAACTCAGAAAGGTAACAATATGATTTGGGTGATCGTCGACAGACTGACTAAGTCAGCTCACTTTATTCCCATGAAAGATACTTGGAGTAAGGCTGAGTTGGCTAAGGCTTATGTTCAGTACGTGGTCAAGTTGCACGGTGTGCCTAAGGATATCGTCTCCGACAGAGATTCCAGGTTTCTATCCAAGTTCTGGCAGGAATTACAGTCTTTGATGGGTACTCAACTGAAGATGAGCACCGCTTTTCATCCCGCTACCGACGGTCGACGGAGAGGACTATTCGACTCTCGAGGATATGTTGAGAGCTTGTGTTCTAGAGTTTGGCGGTTCGTGGGAGGACAGACTGGGTTTGATTGAGTTTTCATACAACAACAGTTACCACGCTAGTATTGGGATGGCTCCATTTGAGGCTCTATATGGCAGGAAGTGTAGGAGTCCTGTGTGTTGGGATGATCGAGCTGATGCGGTAGTTTTGGGACCAGAGATGATTCAGGAGATGGTTGAGCAGGTGCAGATCATTCGACAGAAGATGAGGGCTGCCCAGGACCGACAGAAGAGCTATCGACGCTAGGAGAAGCGACATTTCTTTCCGGTGGGGAGAAAGTACTTCTTAGAGTGTCTCCGATGAAGGGAGTGATGAGATTCGGGAAGCGGGGAAAGTTGAGCCAGAAGTTTATTGGGCCATATGAGATCCTGGATAGAGTTGGAGAAGTGGCATACCGGCTAGCTCTACCACCAGCGTTAGCCAGGGTACATAATGTCTTCCATGTTTCTCAGTTGCGGAGATATTTGAGTGACCCTTCGCACATTTTGAGCCATGATGTGGTCGAGGTGGATGAACAGTTGACTTACATCGAGACGCCTAAGGAGATCTTGGACAGGAAGGTTAGAAAGACCAGGCACGGAGAGACTGCTTTAGTGAAAGTGTTGTGGACTAATCATAAAGCAGAGGAGGCTACCTGGGAAACCGAGGCCGCGATGAGAGAAAGTTATCCACATCTGTTCCTTTGAGGTAAGTTACGGGACGTAACTTTCTTTTTAGGAGGGTAGAATGTAACATTTTGTTTCCGACCTAGATCCATGTGTCTTTTACCTCAGGGGATTTGTTTTGGGACCCACATCGATGCGTGTGGGAGTTTGCTAGATGAGTGAACTTCGGGACGAAGTTCATTTTAAGGGGGGAAGACTGTAATACTCCGTATTTTTATATCGTTAATTGTGTTGTCCTTTATATCGTTAATTGAGTCGAGATAATTGTTTAGTCGTTTTGTTATCGTAAACTTGTTAAGACGGGTTTAATTGAACGAATCACGTCAACTAATTCATTTTCTACACTTACCCATTTACCCCTTTTACCCGTTGACCCGAGCCCATGTACCCATGACCCAAATTAACAATTAATCTAAGTTTAACCTAATTTTACCCTAAACCTACAAAACCCCAATCCCCAACCCGTTTATCACCTTGCAAAGAAAGACATTTCCCAACAAGCACACAAATCGAGAGAGAGAAGAGTGAGCGTGGGTATTGTCGGAGCAGCAAGGAGGACCTTAGGGTGGTAGTCGACATCCATAGTTAACCCTGGTGGCTGTCTAGGTGGCGGAAAAGGTATGGGTGCAACTCCCTTGTTTTTATTTTGCGTTTTCTGTCAGGTTTTTGGTTGTGTCGTCGTGGCTCAGGGAAGGGAGGTTGGTGTCTGGTGTCGGGGTTATGGTATTGGGTGGTCTGGGTCGTCTCTAATGGTGGTGGTTAGGGAGGTTCTTGGCGCGAGGTGGCGGCGAGAGGTGTTGTTGACAGGGCAGACCACACGGGTGTTAGCAGGGGGTTTTCAGGCGGGTTTTAGATGCTTAGGTTGGGGTGACACCACCGTGGACTCGGGGGAGGTCGATATGGTGGTGTCACGGTGTCTGGGTACGTGGCAGGACGGCGAGCAGGGTGGTGGTGATTGGGCAGAGGCTAGGGGACGGCTGCGGTGGCTGTATGTCGAGGACAAGGGGGTGTTTGGGTGAGGCACGGTGGGAACCAGGCCAAATGATGGCTCTGGTTCGACTCACCGGCGGCAGTCGACCTGGCTGGGGTCGGTTGTTGGCGGTGGGGGCGAAGAGGGGAGCAAACCTGGTGGTGTTCGTGGTGGTTTGGGGTGGCGCGTGAGGGGTGTGAGAGAAGGGGAAGGTACGGGTGGTAGGAGACGGGTTGATGGGTTATTTGGTGTGGTTTGACCCTTTTAAAAACGTAAAACTTGTTTTATCACTTTCTTAGTTAATTAATTCCCGAGTTATTCAAATGTTTAGAGACGGGTCTGAGTCGGGTTGGTAAAATAGAAAACTGCTAGATCGGGAAAGTTTCCATTTAAGGAAACTTTCCATTTTAAGAAGTTCTAATTTTAGTAACTTTCTATTTTGGGAAGGGGATGGTTTAAGTAATTGTTTATTATTTATTGTTTTTCAGAGGGCGAATTTGTTGTGGAATATTACTAAGCACCCGACTTTTGACTGCAACACTGAGGTAGGGGAATACACTGATTAAAATTTTGATTGTTAATGAGTTGACATGTTTGGGATTATATGACATACCTGGCTATTTTATTTATCCTGTTGAGCATTTTGTTTCATATGTTTCATACATCGCATTTGCATTGGAGTTGGAGTTGGAGGAGATGAGATGGTTGTGATTAAGGCCCAGGCGGGTTCTGCAGGACTTGCCCTGGTGTCCTCCGCTGCGAGCGGGCAGATCGACTACGGTCGATATATATAGTCTACCGGGGATCGGTATGGCTGGGCGTGCCGGGGATGTGTGTGATGGAGTTGATTGGAGGAGCATTGCATTGCATTCTTTATTATATCGTATTACCTACTCAACCTCGCGGTTGACCCTGTGTATTCGTGTATGCCTGTGATGATCCTTTTAATGGGGAGCAGATTGACAGGTTGTTGAGACATTTGGGAGCTGGCAGGGAGAGAGCATGGATCACCTGACTTAGAGCTAGCTCACCTTTATTTGTTTAGTTGTCAGACTTTATCTTTATTTAAGACAGGTGTTATTTCCGTTGTAAACATTATAACCTTTTTAATTTAAAGTACTGTTGTCTTTCTCTTGGTTATCTACTGCCTCGGATTTCCGAGATGGTAACACCCTTCTTTATCTGAGGAGTCCTAGTTCAGGCCCTTAAATAAATGGGGGTGTTACAGGGAGGACGCTGAAAAGGAGGTCCTTGCTGAGAGAGCCAAGGCCGAGGCTGCGGCGGCCGAAGCTGCGAAGCTGCTGGAGAAATGTAACCTTGTTCAGAGGCGTGCCGACCTCTATCTCCAGCAGAGGAACGAATCCAGGGACCTGTTTAAGGCCCAGGCGGAGGTGATTCGGGGCAAAGAGGCCATCATTAGGCAAAAGGAGGAGGACATTGAGATGCTCCAAGCCGTCATGCTCCCCAAACTGTGCGCTGAATTCCGGGATTTGGCCGAAGAAGCTGCTAGGGAAGTGATCGGGGAGCTTTTCCCTCTTGATGGTTCCTTTCCGTGGGGCCAATTTGACGAGCTGCTTGATGACAAGCTCGAGGCTAAGGAGAAAGCCGTGGCGGAGAAGGCCAAGGAGGCGGTGAGGGCGAAGATGGAGAAGGAGGCGGCCGCGGAGAAAGCAGCTCTTGCTGAGAAGGCTAAGGCGGCCAAGGAGGAAGCCGAGGGGATGAGGGCAGCTGATGCTGCCGAGGCCAAGGCTGAGGCTGCTGAAGATGAGGCTGCTATGAAAGCTGCTGGGTTGCCCATTGAAGAAGATGCGGCTACCGCTGCTGATGGCAAGCAGCAACAGGCATAGGGAGACGGGCGGTTGTCACCAGGCTCACCCGGCGTCTCGGATAGCCTCAGCTCCTCACATACTACCATGTCCGCTTGATGAGAACAAGTTTTAGCAGATCCGTCACTGTTCGGGAGCCAAATATTAAGCCCTTTCTCCCTGCCATCTTTTGGCGCTCCAAATGACATATTTGTAACTTTTGCTTTTCTTTCCTTGTAGTTTGTACAACTTTGGTAGGTTGTGTTTTGGCTTATCCCAATGGGGACGGCCGTCGTCTGCATTCTTTTCACCTGTAACCTGTTATTATTAATAAGAGTTTGTTTCTTTTGCCTTCGGCATGGCCGAGGCCTTTACCTTATTTCTTTTACTTGCGCTTTTAAAAGTTGAGCGTCTCAACTGTATTTAGCGTTTCCACTTTGCCTCTGGCTTGGCCGAGGTCTTTTCTCGTTTTTGTCTGAGTTGCCCTCTTACGTTACTAATTGAGCGTCTCTTTTTTGTTTCGCCTCGGCTTGGCGAGGCGTTTAGAGTGTATCTCTTTGTGTTTAACGCTTCTAAGGTATTTTGAATATTTTTGCGAGTATCAATCGTGCCGCCCGCGATCGTCGCGGTGTTCGCTTTTGGATAGCGTGTTACGCGGCGTCTACCACTTGAGGATCGCGACGGCGCCACACCTCTGGGGGTGACTGCCGTAACGTCTACTACTTGGGGTGACTGCCACAGCGCTACATTTCTTGATGGAGACCACCGCTCTTGTCTATGACAGTGTGAGCCGGCGTCTGTTCCTGGATAGCGTGTTACGCGGCGTCTACCACTTGGAGTGACTGCGACGGCGCCACACCTCTGGGGGTGACTGCCGTAACGTCTACTACTTGGGGTGACTGCCACAGCGCTACATTTCTTAATGGAGACCACCGCTCTTGTCGGGATGACAGTGTGAGCCGGCGTCTGTTCCTGGATAACGACCGCCGCTCTTGTCGGGATGACAGTGTGAGCCGGCGTCGGCTTCTTGGTAGAGACTGCGTTCTTGTCGGGATGACAGTGTGAGCCGACGTCTGTTTCTTCATAACGACTGCCGCTCTTGTCGGGATGACAGTGTGAGCCGGCGTCGGCTTCTTGGTAGAGACTGCGGGAAAAATGAGCACTTTGATGGGAAAACTTAGATTATTCTACATTAGATACAAATATGCGTCGGGGTGCCCACAACTGTTTTGGACACCTCCGCCGCTATACAATGTTTTCACAAAATCGCCAGTGTCCTAATGGCTCACTAAAGGCACACCTCCTCGTCACCGTCATTTGCATCCATGAGGTCCCCCCCGTTGTAAGGATGGGCTTTTCCCCTTCTCTGACTGTCTTGCCACTTTGAGGGATTGCATGTTGCATCCTCTGGCAGATATCTGGACGTTGACCACCTCGTCATTCTCGTCCTTGGAGACGAGCTTTTGCGCTTCCCCCCGGTCCGAGACATACATTAGTGTCAGGGCCCGGATGGACATTACTGCGTCGGCCTCGCTCAGAGTAACCCGGCCTATGAGGACGTTGTAGGCGGACGAGCCGTCAATGACGACGAACTCAACTAGGACATTCTTAGCCGCATTCCCCTCGCCGAGCATCAGCGGGCCCGATTGAACCTGGGGTACCAGCCGGCCCGGAGAGAAGTCGTACGGTGGATTGGTGCAGGGGCTCAAGTCTTTGACTTTCAGGCCGAGGCTAAGGAAGCACTCCCTGAACATGATGTTTGTGTAGGCGCCTGTGTCAATCAGGCACCTCTTCACCAGGTGGTTGGATATGTCCAAGTTGACTACAAGCGGGTCGCTGTGAGGGGCGATGACTCCCTCGTAGTCCTTCCTCCCAATAGTCATATCGGGAATGTCAGGGGCGATCGTTGTGTTAGGCACAAAGTTGATGGCCCGATCTGACTCGTTTAGGTGCCGTTTGTGCCCATGAGCTGACCCGCCGTTCTCATTTCCCCCGATGACCACATGGATCACTCCTATCCGTTGGAAGACGGATTTCTTATCTGAACCGCTGGCGTCAGTCTTTTGGCCTTTGGCCACATACTTGTCGAGGCTTCCCTTCCGGATTAGCTCTTCAATGGCATTCTTCAGATGCCGGCAGTTGTCAGTGAGGTGGCCGGTGCAACCGTGGTACTCGCAGTACTGGCTCGTGTCACCGTCTCCTTTTGGCTTGGGAGGCCGTTCCCACTTCTGGCCCTCGTTTCTGCTCAGGGCGAAGACCTCGGCGGCCGATGCGACCAGAGGGGTTTTATCATGGTAATGCCTTTGGTAAAACATTCCGAACTCCCCGGCGCCCGTCGAGTCCTGTTTCTGGCGGATCTATCGACCGTGACTGTTATTGTCACGGCGTTTCTCATCGGACCGTGGCCCGTTATTGTCACACGCGCGTCTCTCATCCGGGTTGTCATCCCGCGCTCTTCTTTTCGAGGGCTCGGCCTCGCGGGGGCCTACCCAGGTCTTGTGATAGTCTTCCACCTTGATGGCCTGGTCGGCCATCTTCCTAGCGGCGTCTAGGCCCAAACCCCCGTACTTGATGAGTTCGTCTTTTAAGTCTCCCCTTGGGAGGCCTTTCATCGATCGAAGCCGCCGATTCGGGGTTGATCTCCGAATTTCTTTGAACCTTGCCGTCGAACCTCTTCACATAGCTTCGTAGAGACTCGCCCTCCTCCTGCTTGATAGTTAGAAGGTCCGACGTCTCCACGGCCCTCCTTTTGTTGCAAGAGTACTGGGCTATGAAGGCATCCTTTAGGTCGGCGAAACAGTATACCGAGCCGTCGGGAAGCCCCTTATACCAATTTTGAGCCATCCCATGCAGAGTCGTTGGGAAGACTCGGCACCAGACCTCATCGGGCTGCTCCCATACCGACATGTAAGACTCGAAAGCCTCGGCGTGGTCGGTGGGATCACTGTCTCCTTTGTATGTGAATGCCGGCAACTTCAGCTTAGTTGGCACGGCGATGTCAAGGACATAAGCACTGAGGGGCTGTCTGACAACGTGTCGAATGACACGCGGCGATCGGCTCCCCGCGTTTCTGGTCCGGCTCCTCTCCTCGTAGCGGGAAGGACTTCTTCTTCGACTCGGGCTTCTTCTCCGACTCTGCTGAGTCGGACTTCTCTGGCTTCTCTGTGGCAGGCCTCGTCGGTGCTGCGGCGACGCTGTCCTCTCGTGAGTACGGGGAGGGCTCAAGTCTACCACTAGCACTCTGGGCTCCTCCGGTGTCTTGGCAGGGTCGGCTTCTCCTAGTGCTCCGTTCAAATTTCTGGGAGTCACGTTCCGGGCCTTGGTCTCCTGGACGGTTACCGCCGCCCTTGTCGGCGTGACGGCGTCAGCTGGCGTACTCCCAATTAGGTCCAAGAGCATCTTCAGTTTCGCCGTGTCAACCACATGTCCCATGATGGTGACCTGGTTGGCGGGCAGCGGCGTGTCTGGTATTATTGGCATCCCGAATTCCGGTTGGATTACTCCACCGGTGGAGGGCTGTACCACTCCAGAATTGTGAAAGGTATCGTCTTGGTAGAATGCGGTTTCGTCGGTCGCGACTACCTCTTGTTGTTTTGACATCTTAGCTTTTGGGGTGGGTTTTTGTGTTTGTTTTTTTTTTGTTTGGGAATGAATGTGACTAGCTTCTAGTGTCGTTTTCCCCACAGACGGCGCCAATTGTTCCGGGTGTAATTCCAGAGCAGATATTTGTTACCACTCGTAGCTTGTAGAACGATGTCTTTGCTTGAATCCTCCTTGCGGTCTCCTGAAACGATGAGCAAACTGAGGGCTCGGCTTTGGCCGAGCGTACTCACTCCGACGCTCAAGTCAGTAAACTTAGAGAGGTATGTTGTTGTTACTTGGCTAAACGTGTATTGTAGAGAGATAAGGAAGATATTACCAGATGAATAGTGGTTATTAGGTTAATTTGTGGATCCTTTCCTCAATGAAGGTTGAGGAGTATTTATAGACTTTCACCTTTTGTCACTTAGTGGCCAAGTGGCTGGCAGGTGGAAAGACCGTTCTACCCTCGGCCGATGGACCTATGGTAGGCTGGCCGAGGGGTCTTGGATATGAGTACGCGGATATGTGCCCCGGCTGGGTAGTTGCCAGGCCGAGACCCAGGTGACAGACCGATGGGCTTCATCGGCTAGACTGTCTAAGTCGTTGACTTTGCTGTGGATACCCTTGACCTTGCTTAATATGTTGACTTGGTCAGTGGTGCAGAATATGCCCCATCACAAATAAATAAAGCCCGTCCTCCTTTATAGGGAACGATGTTATTACCTCACATTATTAAAGCACCCGCGACGTTGCCTCACTTTCCGAGGCCGAGTTATCTGAGGACGAAGGCTCACCTGCATCATACTTACGCTTCCTGCGAAGCCAACCAGGGTCGGTCTCAATAGACCATCGATGTTCGCAGTCGATACACACATTACGGTATGACCACTCCTCCTCAAGAACTTCAAACAGACACGCATCACAATATTTGACCCTAACCCCATCGTTCCTAACCCAAACATCATCACCAACATATGTTCTAACCTTATCATCTTTGTTTTTGTTAGAAACACTAACCTCATCACCACCAACAACCCCAGCCTCACTTTTCTCAACAAAATTAACCCGATCAACAATGTCATCAACTATTACCTTTTTTCTGTCACAAGCACCTTCTATCATTTTATCAGACGACTCCTTTTCCTCCGTAACAGTAATTTTGACTTCACTTTTGTCCATGATTGAGTTGAGGATGAATGATATGGTGAAGTGAGAAGTAAATAGGGAGAATGAAAAAAGAGAAAATGAAGATCGCAATGATGCGGCGACGATAATCTCAGATCTAGGGTTAAGGAAAATTTGAGATTTTAGAGAGAAAAGGGGAAATCAGGGAAGGAGAGAGTAAAGGTTGGGATTTTGCGTGAGGTGAGTAATTGGGTTGGTGGGTGGGTTTAATTAGCCACACAATTAATTTAAGTTGAAAACATTAGTGTGTATTAACACACTTGACCCACTTGCCCCAACTTACCTTTTTTAGAAATAGATAACAACTCATTGATACACCCATTTTAGGAAATAGATAACAAATGACCGGGACGGAGGGAGTAATTAATTTATACCGTTGACCCGTTTCGACCTTGACCCACCTTAGGACCGTCGTTCACCACCATTGGACCACCTTTGACCTCCCAAAAGGGTTTTGACCGAGTAGATCTACACGGTTATAGTTGTGGTTGTGAAGCCGTCTTAAGACGGATTTTTACCGCTCTTTCGTGGCCTGACTTGGGGGATGTAAGTGCACCTTACATCACATTCGTCTTCTATCCTTGAACCAATTGTAACAACACTTAATAGAGTAATCTCCATTACTAATTACCCAGTTATTAACCACAAAGTCATCCTGAATATAACCCCTGACATAGCATACTTTCCTCCAGTGCCAACTGGAATTAGAAGAAGGAACATGATTGTACCAAGGAGAACCCTTTAAATACACATGATCCACTCATTGAACCCAAACCTTATCTGGTTTCATTCCAAGCCACCAAACAAGCTTGCCAATTATAGCTATATTCCACTTCTAACTTTATTTTAAACCCAAACCACCTTCTTTTTTGGGAACATAAAACTTTACTCCTGGCCATCAAGGCATCACTGTTATGCGCAGTACTTCCTTCCCATAAAAAACTTCTACAAATTGAATCCACCATATTCATCACTCTCTTAGGCAACAAAAAAACTGCTTCCCAATAGTTATACATAATGTGAACAGGACAGAATTAACCAACTTTAATCTTTCAACATAAGACAACGTTTTTGCCCCTAAACTTCTAAGTCAGTCCACAATTTTATCAATGAGCACAACACAATCATTTTTCTTCAACCTCTCTACAGTAATTGATACTTCTAGGTATTTACAAAGAAGTTTTCCTTCTATAAACCCAGAGACGGAAAGAATATCATGTTTAAGCATATCATTAACTCTATTAAAGTATGCATAAGATTTTTAGGCAGAGAAAGAAATCAAAAGAACCATCATGGATTTAGCATTTTCTTTGCTAAACAACAGCAAATCGTCTGCAAACATGAGATGTGTGAATTTCAGAGGTTTGCATAGGAGGTGATAGTAGAACTCCGCTTTCTCAGTTACACAATGGAGAATCCTCCTCAGGTGTTCTATGCAGAGGGTGAATATCAAGGGTGATATGCGGTCACCTTGTCTCAATTCCCTTTTTCCAAGGAAAAAATCAAAAGTATCAACATTAATAACAATAGAGAATGATGCACCTGTAATACATTCCATTATTAAACTTCTTAAATGAGGAGGTAAATTAAAAGCTTCAAAGATCTCCCCAACAAACTTCCAATTAACTGAGTCATAGGCCTTCATAAGGTTCATTTTAAACATACATCTTGGTGATGAATACTTCCTGTTATAGAGTCTAATTTAACCAAGTATTGACACACTAAGATATTCTCAATAATACTCCTGCCCTTAATGAAGCCTTCTTGATTCACACTGATAAACTCAGGTAAAATAATAGAAAGTCTGTTGCATAGAAGTTTTGAAACGCGCTTGTATAACACATTACAACAGGCAATTGGTCTGAATGAGTAACCTGAGTTGACATTTTACATTTGGGAATGAGAGTGAGTATAGTAGCATTCAGTTGCTTAAGGATTTTCCCTGTTTTAAAAATGTCCACGACAACAGCACGAACCTCACCACCAATGACATTCCATGAATCCTTGAAGAAGGCACTGGAGTAATCATCTGCTTCAGGTGCCTTCTGATCAGGAATAGAGAAGACGACAACTTTAATTTCCTGGGCAGAAATAGGCTTAAGTAATGTGTTCCAATGAGACTCGGTGCAAATATTGCCCTGCCTTATAATTTGAGGGTTCACAGCAGTAGTATTAACTTTAGTCCCCCAGCAAATTTTTATAATATTGCAAAAAGGCATTATGAATACCCGGGAGGATCATCTGATTCCTTGCCATACATATCCTTGAATGAAAGAACTTGATTTCTTATTAAGTTATTTTTTATGACACCATGAAAGTATTTAGAGTTGCTAATCTTCATCCTTAAGCCAAGCAGATTTAGCTTTATGACTTAAGAATTGAGTACAAGCCTGATGTAGCTCTTTATACTCCTCTGCAACAACTCTCTCTTTGTCAATCCATATTGCATTTCAAGGATCCTTAGCAGCCTAAGATTGGATAAATTCCATATTCTTCAATGCAAATTGTACTATTTTCTATATTAGTAAAAAATTCCTTGTTATAGTTTTTGAGCTGCATCTTCAACCCTTTAAGCTTCCTAACTACTTTGAACATTTTAATCCCTTGGATCTGAATATTCCACCATCCAGTAAGATGAGTAAGATAGTGAGGAGCTTTCCCCCCATGTTATAATATTTGAATAGCTTATTAGGAATTACTTGATGATCAGTACACTACATAATACATGGAGTGTGATCAAAAGGACCTTCAAGCAAGAAATGAGCATACATATTCCTCATATTATCACCCCATTCAGAGTTAACGAGAGCCCTATGTGATCTACTGTAGACTCTTGTACTCACTTCCTGCTTAATTCTAAGTTAATTAAGAACCCATAGCAGGATTGTCGACTAAGCCACACTTGGTCAAGCATGTTTGAAAATCATCAATCTCTTTATCACTACCTATTCCCTCCTGGCCTCTCAGTATGAGATAGAACACAATTAAAATCTCCACAAACTTGACAAGGCTCTTGAATACCCAAAGTAAAAGTTTCAAGTTGTTCCCATAAGACAGCTCTCTCTTGAATATCATTAAAAGCACACACCATAAATAAACTAAACCAATTTTTAGTAGTTATTTCCAGTACACTCATGTTGACGCATTGTGCTGAGTAATCATAAAAGTCTACTTGAAAAATAGTTGGATTCCATAAAATCCGTATCCTCCCCCCCCCCCCCCCCTTATGCCACTTATTATTAGTTGATAGACTTCATCGATCAATAAGAATATCATTAACACTATTTAGAGACAATGATTTAACCTTTATCTCAAGGAGACCAAACAAACCTACTTTGTTCCTATGCATAAACCATTTCACATATCTTTGTTTAGTAGGATTGTTGAGTCCCTTAACATTCCAAAATCCAAGGCTATGCATCCCCCACTTCTTGGTGAGGAGCACTACCACTTGTTTTAATGCCTACCTTGGGTGTATTAGATCTACTCAAAGCTTCTAAAAAGATATGTTGTCCAAATTTATGGATACTATACCCACCATCAGTAACCTCTTGCTACTAAGTCTAACAATGTGCCTAGGGGTGGGTTCCATAGAGTAAGTACTGCTTTATGCCAGACAACAGGGGTTTTTAGTGGTACATTTTACCATGCACCCAGGAGTATGGTGCATGGTACTCCCTTTTCTTAATTTTTTCTTATAATAAATAAATTATAAATTTAATAAATTAGAAAATAATAAAAAATATATTATTATTCATAATTTTTATTCCTCTACAAATTGAGATCATATTTAATATATTTTGTTATTTGTTTTATTTTTTCTCACATATTCACATAATGTAATTGACATATTTATATCATATCACATAATTTTTTTTCCTTAGATTATTTTGTATTATGCGATTTTGGTATGAAATTAAACGTTTATGATTATTGTTCAATATATTTGAACAAATAAACTCATATTCACTAAACTATAAATGTCATATTCACTAAAGTGAAAGTAAATATAATAGAACCATCGGATGAATATCACACCCCATAATACATATTCATCAAACTACATTGTCATATTCACTAAACTGAAAGTGAATATGATAGTGTCCTATTGTGAATATCGCACTTTAAAGCACATATTCATTAAACAATATTGTCATATTCACTAAACTTAAAATGAATATAATAGTGTCATATCGTGAATGTAACACTACGTAACACTTAAACTGAATATGACCGTCATAACTTTTCTTAAAAGTGGAAGTTAATTTTTGTTTTAAAATTTTAAAAGAAAAAAAAAGTAAAAGAAGAAAAAAAGAAAACAAAAAGGAGGAAGTTGAGGATGAGTGGGGAGTGGGGGGTTGGAGGGAGTATGTAGTATCCTACACATGGGGGTAGGATATAAGAATTGGTTTTTAGTTGGATCTCCACAGGATGAGCAGATTGTGCAGGAATATTAAGTACAGGTTCCTTACTCCTTACTCACTTTAGACTTGTCCTTCTTGTCACCTTTGGTCTCCAAAACTTTTAAACAATAGTTTTTGGTGCCTGTGCAGGTTTCTTTTTATCTTTCCGTCTATGTTTAGTTAAAATAATCTTATACTTCTTTGTTTTAGTTAAAACGATCTTGACCATTTAAAAAGTGTTTTTTTTATTTTGTTAGACGCTACTTTTTTTTTTTTTTTTTTGAGAAACACACTACTTTTTGTTTAGCCTCTGTTGTGAGAGACTAGTGTTTTTAGTTTTTGGGTTTTTATATCATTTATTTATAATTTTTGTAAAAAGCCACCAAATTCCACTTCTGGCAAAAAAAAAATCAATTTTCCGGTATTGATCTATAGTTTGCACGTGTGAGTGAGTTCAGTTATTGTTTCCCGCCAATTATTCCATCAGTTGGTTTCCCTCCAAACCATATGTGTTTTAGTTTCTCGGCTTCAAAAATGATTCGGCAGCAAACACATATGGGTTGAAAGAAGGATCCGACGGATGTAAGGGCTAAGGCATAGTGTGAAACAAGCACAAGGGATAGAAGTGAAGGTTGTTGTAAACTTGTAGTTGAGTTTCTAAAGGTTCATAAATCTGGAAATCATAGCAACCCCACAAACGATGGCAAACACGTTAAGCACGTAACGTAGTTCTGGGTCCAAATCACGTCTAAAGCAGTAAAGTTAAGTAACAGATTAGCAGGTGTCACCTTATTGTTTCTTCAAACATATATAAGCATCAACATCAACATCTTCTAGTACAACAATTAGTTGGCTATCATATCAATGGGTTCCACTTGTCTGTCTCTTACTTAATTACTTATCTTTTTCTGTATCTTTTTCTTATGGTTTAGCGATTTCAATAATCCCCACAAAGTTTGGCTTTCTAATTGTCTTCTTGTTAATATCTACGCGCAATTGATTGTGGTCCACTCCATGTTTTGGATTAAATTCATCATGGCTTCCTCGTCTTATTGCCCAAATCATCCCCAATTGGCAAAGCCGGAGTGTAAGAGGGCACGACACGGCATCGCGGCAAAATTGTATTGGTTTTGAGTTTGTGACCAGTGGCGGACAGGGGGCAACTAGGTAAGGAAAAATCCGAAAGTTTTAGTTAAAATTTTCAGTTTTTCAAGTTTACGTTATGGCATTACTTATTCTGCCCCGCTGAACTTTTTCTCCCCCCTAAAGTAAATCCTGGCTCTACTACTGTTTGTGAGCAGCGTATTTTGAAGCAATATCGATTTGGTATTATGTTGCCCGATTTGTAATCTAGGCTTTGATCAAGAGACCTTAGAATCGAGATTTAATATCAGCTACCAATCTACCACTATTTACCAATCACTCAACTTTTTACAAGTAAATAAATACTGTGTAATTACATAAAACAAATAAATGAAAATAAATACTCCTATCAACATCAGAAAACTGCTCAATGCATGTGAAGGGAATCAGATCAAAATAGGCAAGGGACTCGAGCATAGTAAAAAAAACATGAAAACAGTAGAAAATAAAGTTGGTCGAATCAAAGTTGTGTTACAAAAGAAGATAAACTCACAAGTGATTATGTGACCATCAACATCACACAAAAGCAACAAAAAAATTCGTTGAAAAATGAAAAACAACAAAGAAAAGCATCACCCTAATATTAAAGCACTACGTTATTATCAATACCAACCTAATTCCAACATGACTGAACAGTTGAGCACTTGAACAGATGAACTACATGAGAAAACAGGTTCTTACCGGCCTCCGGAATCTAGACATGGGATTAGTTTAGGTGGTCAAGATAGGTGGGAGGTAGTCTGACTTAGTACCGAGCACCCGTGCATTAGTGTCCGGGAAGCACTCAGATCCGGGCAGCTCGGTCACATCTCCATCACTGGAAACACCAATAGGGTAACGAAGTAGATGACCTGGTAAGTCACGCTCCAGTGACTCGCTTGAATAAAGGTCCCAGTATTTGTCCGCAACTTGATTGACCTTCTCGGCACATTGTTGACTTTCAGGGTGCGAGAAGGAATCGTGGAGCATGCCAAGGTGTTCATACCATAAGGACATACGGAAGCCATGGATTTGGCCTCGGGCTGGTTGGCTCCGGGTACTCAAGTGGTTGGGCTGGTATGCACCCATTGCTATTTCCGAGTCACGAGCGCCGTCCATTGACCTTTGATTGATGTTGGCAGATCCAACAATGATGTATTCGTCGTCCACTACAAGAAATGGATGATATATTGTAAGTCGCTAGCTCGGTAAATAGCGGTTAGTTATTCAATTGTTCAAAAAGATAAAGCCCTAACCTAAAAGCTTTCAACTGAATCAAATATTGCTTCGGGGTTTTCACTAAAAGGTTAGATGAAAATCAAAACGCGTGTTGTTTACCATTTTTTTGTTTTGATAAAAATATAAAATGCCTTTTGTTCACATGAAGTGACTACGGAGTATAATTTTGCAGAATGGTAATTTTGAGATTATAGTAGCTTTTTTTTTTTTAAAGTAAATGGTTTATGGTAAACTTCATAACTAAGACGATTAACCATTTTATGGTTTGGCACTGCTTTGACATTCGGCCAAACCAAAAGTTCGATAAATAATCAAACTGCATTTGTTAAATCCAACAAGGAGAGATGAAAGTAATAAGAATAATCCAAAGACATACCTATCATCATTTTTGAATGAACATAGATCATAAACCGTCGATTCTGTTGGGCTTTCTCATAATCAGAGCCTGCTTCAGGCTGTTCTGAAGGCTCATACTCGCCACTCTTCTGCACCTCACGATTAGCCAAGCAAAAGAACGTCAAATAGTTTCTCGGATCCTCCTCAATACCTCTAGCTTGCATAGCAATAATAACATCCTTATACATCATTGACATTGTCCTCCTTTGCCAGTCTAATATGGCTTGAACAGAAGCACTTTCTGGTATTCCCTCAGGCCACATTGGAAGAACAACATACACTGAGAATCTCTCTCCAGCCTCAATTTTGTTCACAATTTTCAAGGAAATTTCCTTGGGAATTAGATGCAAAGCACCCACCTCCTCGAGCTTGATATCACCGGTGTCCTCCCAAGCAAATGAACTTCCGAGAAAGTATTGATTTTCAATGTAAATGAAATTCTTAGCCCTTCGAATGGCATGGATATAAGCATCTTGGATGCTTCGATCAATGATGTTATCCTTACCACTCACGAGCCCTGCTCTAGCCGCATCTTCAGGTGTGTCGGGGAAGCCAAATGCGGCCCCACCATCGATAGATCTAAACAACTGAACATTCCATGTCTCGGGATCTTCATGGAAAGTGACTGGTGAGGGAGGGATGATGTCATCAAGCTCTCTTAAGGGGGCTAGCACATCTTTTCCACCCTGCTTTCTCCATCTCTGTTCGAAATTGAACAAGACATCCCAAGCAATAGGTCCTTCAAGGCGGGAGTGGATATCATGCCAAGGCTCCCTGGGTCCACCTTTTGTAATAGCACCATCAGGGAAATTAGGCTGATGGAAATCATCATGATGGGCAGTGTCAAGAGTCCTGAAAAGGGAATGGAACTGAGAATCATATCTCCCATCACAGAGATCAATCCCCCCTACAAAACTCATGATCCTCCTCTTCCCCGACTCTCGTCCGGGCAATGCAGTGTCAACCACAACGATTTTCTGGTGATGTGTAAACATAGTGGAGATCTGAAGATCCTGTACTATGCTTCCACCATCATCAGGATTACGGGGACACAAGACACAATGCACCTCAGAACCCCGGAAGAATTCCCCAGTAACTTCATCATGAGTTGCCATTAAACCATCCCTCTTCAATAAACCAACAGATGTACGGTCATCCCACACAAGCATACACACCTTCACCCCTTCACTTGCCTTCTTCTTCAACAGCTCACCAAGGGTTATGTCCCCGCCAGGTTTTGACCTCCTTGAATCTCTTATAAGTGTGATCTCTGTATATACAGACCATCCAGTAATATAGATCATGTGTCTAGCATTTGTAATTGCATCAAAGATGTCTTCCCAACACCTGTGAGGCTCATAGTACATGCCACCAGAGAGAGGTATTTTAGGAGTGAAATTATCCGGAACATGTGCATCTTGGTACAGAGAGACCCTACATCCTTTCCTTTGAGGGAAAAATGTGTACGGGACTCCAGGGTACTTTGAGCTTCCGATTCCGTGATTGAAACCCTTTTCTCTAGTAACATCGAAAAATTGCAACTTCACATGAATCTTAGCGCCAGAATCCAAGGGATTCTTTTCTCGGTCACAAATTTCAACCCATCTGTCAATTTCTTCCCCATTCAGTAGTTCCTCAACTGGTACATATGCTCTTCCAATCAGTGTTGCCCCAATAGGATTATCATCTTTTACAGTGAATATTACGTTTGAAGCCAAGTGCGCACAGTAAATATGAAATGACTCATACCACCTGGGGTTAGCAGGTTCATTCTCAATCATTCTTGTTCTCCCAACTCTAGCCCTTTCAAGATCTACAGTTGCATACATTTTTGGAGTTCCTTTCCCAACACCAACTGTCTCCTCAATATTGGCCATCAGCTATTTAAAACCATCATCAGAATTACAATGATAAAAGGCAAAACCAACAAAAAGAAATGCTTAAAATTTGGCACCATATAGCCAACAATTTATCCAATAACAAAAACATTCAGCAATTTATCCGAACAAATATTTTTAATTTATACTGGAATATGTATGTAATATGCACACAACAGCAGGGGCAGCATATCTTTCACTGATAAGAGTGCCCAGTCATTTGAAAAGGACATCAAAAACCTATAATATATTTTCTCACACACAAAAGACCTGGTCAGAAGTCAAAACAAACAACTTTCTATTTGTCTTGAACTAGAATTTGTTTAAAAAAAATTCTCAATTAACACGAACTGAAATTCCCTGGAAAAGACACGATTCTTCTAAAATCTAAACTACTGCATCTACATGTCAAAATAAATTTATGTGGAATATAATGGCCGGAATAATACAGAATTATTCACTAAGGTAGTCATTTACAACAAGGTTCTTCCTCGTGAGGACCCAGATGAGTTCTATTCCTTCCCTAAGTACAGCACGGAATCCCAACAAAAGCACCACCGAAGATGCCATTTAACTTTTCATTAAGAAGGATCCCCCTTATCATTTACATGCCATTTAACAAAAAATTATATTCAAACTTTCTAACTATGAATGCCGTAAGAATACCATGACTTGAGTCCATAGACAACATCATCGAAATATTGAATAAACTCATGCACTCATAGTTGGATTCGTCCAAAAGCATTCAGCTAGACATTGCGTTATATAGCAAAAAGATAACATAAACAAGAAATCCATTGTACCTTGCGGAAAACACCAGGCTCTTTACCCTTGTGCAGATCACTAGCTTCAAAAATTGTGGCATGAAGAGTCCCATGAAGCAATATCTGCGCCATTGTTCAAGTTTCACCTGCTATGAAACAATCAAAGTCAACAATAATCAATGCAAAAGTTTACGTTCTTTATACAATGATCAACACAACGTGCACCCTTCAACATTTCAACTGACCAACGCAAAAGGGACAAAATTTTTAAAAAAAAAAAAACTTAGTGAGCTTGTCCGCTTTTGCTTCGTTCATAAATCGTAAACATTCTTCCAAGGAATCAAATTGCTCATCTAATCTAAAATTAGCTAAGAGAAACTCGAATTTTAACATTTTTCTTTATTGTTCACAGTGATTGCATAAAATAATCTTTCACCCGGTCGTCTTGAAGAAGGTCAAGAAGATATAAACCTCGCGATCGATGATCTATAAGTTGAAATGCTAATTGCCCTATTATTTAGTGTAATTGCATAGAATCATCTTTCACCTGCTACTCTAATCTAATTTCAAGTTTCAACTAAATAACTAACTTAGCATGCTTCAGTATCTCATCTGACCCAAAGTCCACTCAACAAAATTACATTTTTCGGTTCGTTTTCGTAATGATCCGCAGATCTCACAACTTTCTACACTTTCTTTAATCAATTGATGACTACATTTTATCGATCTTTCAATTCATGGCACAATGATCAACAAAACAAACAGTTGGTCATACATGAGTACATCTAATTCCATCAGATCCAAACTAAAATAATCGACCAAACAAAATCTTCATTTCATTTTGACTTCTTCAACAATTATCAGCAAGAACATTCAACGAACTAAACTCGAAATCACATCCATCAATAACTAATTATACATGAAATTCAGCAGCAACAAGCAAAAAAACGTACCAATCGTCAAAAAATGAAGTGAAAAAGTGCATAATTGGATTAATCGCGGATGAATTGTTGATACTAGAATTAATGAAAGCAATGATGAGTGAAAATCATAGAAATAACAGTAAAATAGATGATGATAAAATTAAAGTTGCAATGAAAGTAAAAGGTAATGAATATACCAAGTTCGGAAATATTATGATGATGATGATAGCGATTGTAGAGAGGGATCTGGGAGAATTATTTGATTCCCAGTTTTGCAAAGAAAGAGAGGAATGAAGAAAGTGAATAAAAAGAGGAGGGAAGAAAGTGTGAAAGCGCGGATTTTATTTAATTTAATTTAATTTAATTATCTACCTACTTGTCTAAAAGGTCGTCTAATACGAAAAAATAAATAAAAATACGCATCTCATGTACGTATATCTATCTACTTGATCAGACCATGCTAGTATTAAGTAGCAACCGAGCTTTTATGGTTTATAAGTTGCTCCCTACATTTTAAATTTTTATTGCGTCAAAATTCTAAATTAAGTAAATTTATAAATATAGTTTTTAAGCTATATTGTATTTTTTTTCAGTTAATATTCAAGTGAACGAGTTTAGAAAATTTATAAAAAGTTTATAATTTATCAAATAAAACTTCAAAACTCTAATATTAAATTCAAAAACTACCCAATTTGTTGTACTAAAATTGTTATTATAGCTTATGAAATGGTCAGATACAATTACAAGGTGTTTACGAAACAAGTCATACAACGGGTTATAACACCAACAAATCATACAACTACAGAGTATTTACGAAAAATTATTTTTAGTGTTTCGTAAGTAGGAGATTAAAATGTACCGGAAGGAATTTGGAAAATGTAAATTGAATGGGTTGAACTTGAACACAGTTTTTAGAAGAAAAGGATTAGCTTTAGAACACTGGTTTGAGAAGAAAAGGAAAAATAAAAAGGAGTAGATTGGATCTTGGGATGAGAGTTGAGGGTGGAGTGGTCTAGTGGACTGGAGAGGGGAAAAAGACAAGTGGGGGAGTTCAATGAATCAAGTGATAATGAAATGAATTCCAGCTACTCTCCTATAGGACCGTCCTATAGTATAGGACGGGCCCAATAAGAGTTAGTAGTCCAGTAAAAGTGTTTTAGTAGAATAGAAATAGAAATAGCGGAAAAGGTAAACAGTTACTTTTCCTACTCTTTGAACAGTTTTGGAAAACGACTAAGCGTGACTGCGTGAGAGAAGGGAAAAAAAAAACGGTTGTTTTCCAAATTTGAGATTTTCATCATCTGGCTGCAACAAGTGAATTATTCAATAATCCAATTTGTAGATCAGAAGCATCTAAAGGAAGATTAAGCATATTTGTAGGTAAAATATCAGATTGGAGAAGACGATGTGTGAGGTCCAGGAACTATAAAGTGTAGATGTTGATCAATCAATGCCCATGAAGAATGATGAAAGCCAAGTTGAAGTGAAGCAGGCGTCTATCAATCAATAGGTGAAGTTAACAATCTCCTTGTTGTTTCATTGGTTGTTTATTGATTTCATTGAATTGAAAACTACCACTTTTACTTTAGAAACTTCACATTCTACTTATATCATCGTCATATAATAATGGACGACTAACAGGTAACATAGTTCAGAGTTGGCTAGTTTTATGCACAAAACTGACACTTTTAAGTTCGAAAGTCAAATTATATGTTATGCCACTCTTAATTATAGGGTGAATACACAACAATTAAAGTTGAGAACTTGCCCTTTAAATTAGCTTAATTGTAGTTTGTGTGATCTTGAAACCTAGTCGTTTATGTTGAAAACTTGCTTACAATAGTACTTTCTAGTTTTATGTGAAAAAACTTCTCTTTTAAGTCTCAAACTCAAGGTTATCCGTTGAATCCATTTTAGAGTAGAATGAAATACCTTTACTGAGCTTTTTAAATTCTAAGCTGAAGGTGAAATACTTTTACTTTGAAAACGTAAACTTTTACTTTAAAAACTTAATGTTCTACTTATTTTTTGAGTTAATATTTGCCGGCGGCTAACATAGCTAAGAATTGGCTAGTTTTATGTACAAACCTGAACTTTTTAAGTTCTAAAGTCATTTAACATGTTATGCACTCTTAATTATAGGGCAAACACAGAGAAAACTAAAGTTAAGTTGAGAATTGGACATTTTTTAGCTTAGTTTTAACCTGTGAAGTCTTGAAACTTAGCGTTTTACGTTAAAACTATGACATACTTAAATTTTGTACATTCTAGTTTATGTGAAAAACTAGCCTTTTAGGTCCGAAACTCAACGTTATATGTTAAATTAGTTTTACGGTTGGGTGAAATACTTTTACTTTGAAAACTTGAACATTTACTTTACAAACTTAACAGTCTACTAAAGCATATCAAAGACAGTCTACTAATTTACTTTGAAAAACAAATAGGTTCCACGGTTGTCACCATTGAAGCATATCAAAGCCTGATTCGGCAAGTGATGAGAAAGTGTGCTAAAAGTGTTGGACGATACTACACGATCTATCACAAAGGAAGAAGCAAGAGAATCAATGGTCACTTTAATCGGAGAATCGAAGTTCTAATTCAGCATCAACACAGTTGGAGTTTGGAACCTTTTATTTTGTATGAAGTACAACATTTTTTACGACATGTACTTGTTGACTATTGAAGTTTTTTAATTTGAAAACCGGGTATTAAATTAGAAGCTTTGTCCACGTATGAAACCTTCATCTTCTTAGTCCGTAAAGAACCATACATTTAAAATTGAAAACCGACTCTTTTATTTTTACTCATGTTGCGGCATTTGATATGCTCCGTAATTAAGAACTTGTGATATTACTTCATTATTCTCCATGTCTTATTCTTCAACTTATGTTTCATGATCTTTTTAACTCCAAAACTTGTATAGTTGCATCTATAATATTACTATTAGTTTTAAGTAGTGCACTCAACATCTTAACTTCGAATATTTAATACGGAGTATTACTATTAGTTTTACTTTAAAAACACAACCTTCTTAGTTAAAAAAAAGCTAGTTCTATCATTTGACAAAACTATACAGAAGTGTTTGAAGAAAAACATTAGTGTTCATGACATAAAACCAAACAACAACGTTATACACTTGAGCAAAATAATTTAGTACATAGACACGCTTGATTGACATCATATCTTCATTCCCCTTCGTGACTTTTTGTTGCAGCTATCAACTCTTGTTGACTACATTTCTTTTGTTTCTCTACCAGTTCTCGTATTCTGCTTTCCATGAGTGAATTCAACGACTTTCTCAAGGACGTGGCTTCTAATATTGTTCATTCATGTCACATGTAAAAGTCGTGCACAAAAGGATGCCCGATATATTTGCCATTTACCGTTGCAACTCCTGTAATTAACAAATGTCATTAGTCTTGTGTCATCGGAAAAACAAAAAGATACCTCTTTTAACGGAGTAAGGTTGGGGCTTCCATCAAATTGTTTCATAAAATACATAAGGTAAACTCTATGGTCCTTGTTCTCATTAACAGTCCAATCAAACTCAACTATCTCGAGACTTCACCCGCTTTGGGATGGTTTATTGCCTCGAGAAAGGTACTCATTTCATCATGCTTCAAAAGATACAATAAGTCAACACGTAATATATTTTAAAAACTCAGAGATTAAAGATGTATAGTTAATCAATCATAAATTAAAACATACCACAGTTTCAGCAATATTATAGCTACTTTCGGAATCGCATGGTGAATATTGTCCAAGTACTCAACACTCGGACTGAGACACTTAGCAACCATGGTGGTATGGCAAAAAGATATGTGATAAAAGGAACCACATTATGTAGCTTCTTAATTAAATCTATTTACATCTCAAGGTTGACGGTTTTATCTAATAAAATGAGAGCGTGGTCCAACTTATGAGAATCAATTAGGCCATTGAGTAAGGTAGTGACAACGACAATACAATATTAGGTGGATAGCCAAGCTTAAGGTTCCTACCTAGAAGAGATAAGGCAGAATCAAGACGGCCCAAGGAGCAATAACACTTGGCAAGAATACCAATGGAATGCATATCGGGGAAGTAGTGACCGGACAGTTGAAGCTGATAATAAGCTGATAATAGAGAGTAATGACATTACAGACATGGGGTTGGCTTGACTCTTAGAAATGGCGGTAAATAGCTGATTGAAGATAATAATAGAAGGACGGGGACGAAGAGAGTTCAATTGATGAAATAACGAAACCGTAATATCAAATCTAGAAAATCCTAATCGGCATTGTTCTCTATCAGAATCCAGAAATAAATGGGGGATGTTAATAGCATGATTAAAAAGGTGTGTAGCAAATGCAGAATGAGGAGGGTAATAAGAGCGAGCAAATTGCAACAGAAATGTAGATTGAAATAGAGAAAGGTTACCGGATATGAATCTCAGCATTGTCGTCAAATCTAAAAGAGTGAAGAAGGTAGAGTTACTTCCAATAATTGAATACCAACCAGGCAACCAGTCCCCTTCGTTGATACCCCTTGTTTCCAAGAAAGCTCTTGTACGTTTGATTAGTTTCCCAAATGCCTTTGATTCCACTGCTCCTCTCTCTCTCTCTCTCTCTCTCTCTCTCTCTCTCTCTCTCTCTCTCTCTCTCTCTCTCATGGCGCTTGCATCACACCCGTCACCCGTTTTCCTCAAAACCCAGGACTACCGGACAGCTGTAGAATGAATCGCTTTATCAAAGGAGCATCAAGTTTTGGGACATGGGTGGTGACTGGATTTGGGAAGAGTAGAAGAAAGATAAGGAATCCGAACTTTGTGTTAAGATTGTTATTGAAAATAGAAAATTGAAGTATAATTTGGATGAAATTTCTCACATAACAAACAAATTACAACTAATCAACCTCATGCATATCGAAAATAGAAGAAAAGATGTATCGAAATCAGACCTGGCTTGATGATTTTCTCCTTGGTCGACATTGATGTGATGGAACCCACAAAATTGCACAAAATTTGCAATGAAACCGACGACCTAATTTTTCTTGAAGCCAAGAAAATGATTTTTTAAAATTTGAGAGATAATTAGTGGGGTTAATGGTTGGTTTCTTTTTGGGAAGATGAGTGCCCAAGTTCTCAGATAGTGGTTTTGTATTTCTGTAAAATTCTTTTTTTTTTTATTATTTAACTTTTTGGGTTGTTTTGGTTATTGGGCTGGTCTCATGGTATGAGACCGCCTTATATAACAATTTGTGAATGAATTATGATTATGTTAGTCATTAGTACTCCGTAATAGAGAGATCCTGGAAAAAAGGGCGTATTTTTTTTACCTTTGTTGATTGCTAAAGACTACTTTTTGGGAAGAATAAAATTTGAAGGATTACAAGTTAAGTGAATGAATCAATGATTCTTACGAAACTCTTGGGTTTGTACTCTCTTCGTTTTAGTCAATACTCTCTTCATACCACACCAATGATAACATTGCACCAAAGAAAACACCAATGATAAACCAAAGAAAACACCAATGATAACATTGGGAATCTTGACACTATTTATAATCGTAGGTAATCTTCGATATTATTCTTAATCTATAAGACAAAATATAGTCAAGTGAGATCTTGTTTGATTTATCGTCATGAATGCTATAAAAATATCAAATTTTTATAATTTTAACGCGTAATTAAAGATATTCACGTTGCAAAACGTGTCTCGACAAGTGTGAAAAAGTCAATGTTACCATTGATGTGCTATGGGAGAAGTAATTTACAATTGTTTATACACGATTAGATTATTAAGGTGGGAAGAGAGGAAAGAGTTTATAAAAATCAAACGTAACCCGAAATGAGGAGCAAATGTAATGGTCCCTACTTCCTACCCACATGATTTAGTTTATTTTTTACAAAGGAAAAGTATCAATTGTTAACTGATACCCATCAAATAGGGAAATGTAAATAATTGATCGGGGCGGAGGAAGTATTAGTATATTACGTAACAACATGTTGGTCCATTATGTCCGTGTGAAAAAAATAAATTGAAGTTGTTACTTAGATAGTTACTAGTTAAGTTTTTTTTTTTTTTTTTTTTTTTTTTTTTTTTGTGACAGTGATGAAAAAGACGTAACTACATATTATTTTCGCTTATAAAGTCATAGTTACATCCAAACTTATTCAACATCAAAACTGATATTACTATGTATGTGTCAATGGTTATGGTTATTTATTTTTATTATTGGAAGCATTAGTTAATAATTATTTATTTACTTTTTAATAAAGTTTTTTGTGGTTAAAATTAGCTACATGCCTACAATCTACATGGATTGCTAGTGTTCCGGGTGTAATTTCGGAACAGTGTTTTGTGACCACGTAAGCTTGTTGAATGACGTATTTGCTTGTCTCTTCCTTTCGCTCTCTCCTGTAAAGATGAACAAACTGAGGGCTCGGCTTGGTACCGAGCGTACTCACTCCGACGCTCAAGTCAGTAAACTTAAAGGGATTAAGTTGTGTGTTACTTGGCAAAGTGTATATTAGAGAGATAAGGGAGTTTATACCAGATTTATAGTGAGTTTTAGGGTGAATTGTGGATTATTCGATCGTTTTCTCAATGAGGATTGAGGAGTATTTATAGATTTTCACCTTTTGTCACGTAGTGGCCAAGTGGCGAAGCGGTGGAAAAGATCGTTCTACCCTCGGCCGAGGGACCCGTGGCGAGCCGGTTGGCTGGTTGACTCCATGCCGAGGGGACCGGATGTGAGTACGCGGATGTGCCTCCCGCCGGCTAGTTGCCTAGCCGAGACCCAGTGACAGCCGACAGTCGCGTCGGTTAATTTGTCTAATACGTTGACTTTCTGTGGATATCTTTGACCTTGCTCAATATGTTGACTCGGTCAGCGGGTGCAGAATATGCCCCATCAATTTGCCCCCAGCGTAGTCTATGCCGTGGTATGGACCTTCGATGAGTGTTGAGCGTATTCTGCGCAAGTTGGACTTCTTCTCCGGCTTCTTCTTCCTCGGCTTGGTTTGTTCGTGCCGTACCATATCCCCCCTCCACATGGATGTGTAATGGACATCAAATGTGGAAAAGAAAAAGGCGCTGGCCGAGACCAAGGTTGAGGGCCGTGTGCTTTTGATTGCCCCCGGCCGGTGCTGTCTTTGCTTTGTTGGTCAGCTGGCCGTTAGCAAGTAGATACTAGGAAGCGTGTCAAAGAAGAGTGGTTACTGTGTGTCGATTGACATTCCGTGGCTGCATGCTTGACACGTGGCTTGGCATTGATTGGTGGACGTTTCATGGGCTTTGCCCTGATTGGTCAGCTTCATGGGCTTTGCTCTATAAATAGAGCAGTGTGCCCCTTAATTTTCCGCACAAATTTCATTTTCTCAAAAAATTTCTTCTCTCTAGCTTTCTTCGAAGAAACTTCTCTCTAATCTCCAAAGCGTTACTCGGCGTAACACTTTTCCAAGGTAATCAAACAAATTAAAGCCATGAACGTCGTCGTGGCACAACTGCATCCGTTGGCCATCAGGACGATTATCGGCTTCGTGTGGCTTTGTCTTTTTAAGGGGGAGGCCCCAACGGTTAACCTGTTCCGCCGGCTTCATCATCTTCGACCGTCTACCCTCGGTGGCACGGGGTGGTACAGCGTGCAGACGGAGCCGGGTTATGTTACCGTTTCCAAGCTGACATCTTGCAAGGACTGGAAGGGGCGGTGGGTATACGTCGAGGTTCCGGAGGATTATCCACTGCCCCGGTCCTTCCAAAGCCGCGTCAATTTGCGGTGCGAGAGTAAGGGGGAGCATGACAAATATGTCTCTCGGAGTAAGCTTAAGATGGACGCCAGCAGGGTCTATCTTAATGAGGACGAAACGCAGGCAATGAAGCTGTTTGAGGCTGAGAAGGATGGTACGCCGAAGGGATGGATGCCCTCGACGCAGATCGTTCTTCAGGATGAGCTGCTCTGCCACGTCGGCCTCATACCGGCCCTCAGCCAGGGTGAGTGGGGTCGGTATGAGGCCCATCTTTGCTTTTTATGTTTCTGTATTTGAACTTGGCTTATTTCTTTTGCTTAACTCCTGCTTCGTTTCTTTTGCAGACCGATTTGGCCCGGAACTGCCTGCCTCCGTCCTCCAGAGGTTGTGACTTGACGAGAACGGGAGAGTTGTTGTGTTGCATCCTAAGGCCTTGCCACGTGATCGCAGACCGGCTCCTCACGAACTTATGGAGCAGCAGTTGAAGGCACTGGATGTGATGGCGGCTCAGGCGCAGATTGCCGGTAACGTGCCGCGCCGGAAACCAAAGACAACGTCTACGGCGGCGACGGCGTCAACTCCGGCTCAGTCTTCAATCCCCGTAACCCAAAAGGAGCAGGTGGTCATTGTTGATGTTGAAGAGGAGGTCACCGTTGCGGAGGGTCCTCCTCACACCCTCCATGTCCGTCAGCCGGTATGTCCCCAGCCTCATTTCTTCAACCACCTTGTAGGGTCCTTCCCAGTTGGCCGTCATTTTACCATGGATGTTTCCTTTGTTTGTGGCGGCCGACTTCCTTAGGACTAGATCTCCTACTCTTAAGTCTCTTTTGTGGACCCTACGGTTGTATGCTCTTCTCATCCGGTTTTGATATACTGCCAAGTTGAGCCGTGCCGTGTCTCGACTTTCTTCGACCAGGTCTAGGGAGGCTCTTAGGCCTTCCTCATTTTCGACTGGGTCAAAAGTTTGCGTTCTGAATGTCGGCACCGTTGCTTCAATTGGCAGGACGACCTCAGACCCATAGACTAGGTGGAATGAACTGTACCCCGTTGCTTCTTTCTCCGTGGTTCGAAGTGACCACAAGACGCCGGGTAGTTCATCAGCCCATCTTCCCTTTAGATCTTCAACCTTCTTTTTTAGCCCGTTTAGGATTGTTTTATTTGCTGCCTCCGCCTGCCCGTTGCTCTGAGGGTGGCAGACAGAGGAGTATGCAAATTTGATACCAAGCTCCTCCAACCAGTTCATCACCATGTCGCTCCAAAACTCTCGGCCGTGGTCAAATACAATGACTTGGGGTAGCCCAAAACGAGTTATGACGTTCTCCCAAATCACCTTTCTTACGGCCGCCGTGGTTTTGGCAGGTACCGCGACAGCCTCGACCCATTTGGTGAAGTAGTCAACGGCGACGATTAGGTACTTTCTTCCTCCGGAGGCCGTCAGAAATGGCCCTAACAAATCCATCCCCCACTGTGAAAATGGTAGGGGGCTAAGCATTGGTTGCAAGTCTCGGGAAGGTGCATGTATCACCGGAGCATGCATCTGACAATTCTTGCACTTCTTGGTCTTAGTTCTGGAATCCTCAAGCATGGTAGGCCAGAAGTAGCCGGCTCGGAGAGCTTTGTGGGCTAGCGTTATTGCCCTCATGTGATGTCCACAGATGCCTTCGTGAATCTCTGTCAGTATTAGCTCCTCGTCGGCTGGGCCGACACATTTCAAAAGTGGTCTTATCACGGACCTTCTGTATAGTTCTCCTTCGAACACCAAGTACCTTGTGGCGATCGTTCTTATCTTCTGCGAGAGACTGCGGTCCTCCGGCAACTCTTTTGTAAGTTTATATTTCATTATCGGAGTCATCCACGTCGTCTCGGCCTCGATGTCGCCCACCATGCCGACGATCTCAGTGATGCTTTAAGCATTCCTGATATCCACCAGCACGGTTCGACTGACATTCTCGATGCTTGAACTGGCAAGTCTTGAGAGAGCGTCGGCTCGGTTGTTCTCAGACCTGGGGATGCACTGTATCTGGAAAGATTTCAATTTTGAGGTGTCGGCTTTTACCCTGTCCAGGTATCTCACCATCCCGTCGTCTCGAGCCTCATACTCTCCTCTGATTTGATTAGTGACTAAGAGTGAATCTGTTTTCACCACCACATGCTCCGCCCCGGCAGCTCTAGCTAACTCGACTCCAGTTATCACCGCCTCATATTCGGATTCGTTATTTGAGGCCGAGAAGGTAAACTTCAAGGCAGACTCAAACTCGTCCCCGTTAGGGCTGATGATAAGGATGCCGGCTCCTGAGCTATTTGCCGTGGAGGACCCGTCGGTGTATACCTCCCACACACCGGGATGTGATTCTTCTTGGTATGTGCACTCGGCTAGGAAGTCTGCAAGTACTTGCCCCTTTATCGAAGGCCTCGGCTTGTAATGAATGCCGAAGCCGGATAGCTCCACTGCCCATTTGATAAGTCTGCCTGATTTTTCGAATTTTTCTAAGGCTTTCTCCAATGGCTGGTCGGTTAAGACCGTCACGGGATGTGCGTCGAAGTAGGGTTTTAGCTTCCTTGCGGCAACGACGACGGCGAAGGCCGCTTTTTCAATCAGTGGGTAATTTCTTTCGGCGGGCAGCAGTGTATGGCTGATAAAGTAGATTGGGTGTTGCTGCTTGTTTTCTTCTCTGACGATTACGGCACTGACCGTGGCCGAGGTAACCGCTAAGTATAGATATAGCGTCTCCCCCAGCGTCGGCCTGGACAGGGTCGGGAGAGTTATTAGGCGGGCTTTCAGTTGCTTGAAAGCCGCACTCTGTTCCTCCCTCCAGCAAAAGTCTTTATTCCCTTTTAGCACCGTAAAGAACGGAGTGCTCTTGTCGGCTGACCGAGAGATGAAGCGGGCAAGAGCCGCCATCCTCCCGGTCAGTATCATAACCTCTTTTCGATTCCTCGGCTCCGGCAGGTCTAGTATTGCTTGGACTTTCTCTGGATTGGCGTCAATTCCCCTGGCACTGACAAGCATGCCGAGGAACTTGCCGGCCCGGACACCGAAGTTGCATTCCATTGGGTTATGCTTCATCTTATATTTCCTTAGTGAACAAAATGTCTCGCTCAAGTCGGCCAAGTGCTCGCTGTCAGACTTGCTTTTTACAATAGCATCGTCGACGTAAGCCTCGATGTTCCGCCATTTTTGATCTTGAAACACTTTGTCCACCAGCCTAGTGTAAGTTGCGCCAGCGTTTTTCAAACCGAACGACATCATTTTATACATGTATGTGTCGTGTATGGTGATGAATGCGCACTTAGGCATGTCTTCCTCGGCCATGAATACCTGATGGTACCCCGAGAAGGCGTCGAGCAGGCTCAGCATAGTGTAGCCTGCCGTTGCGTCAATTAAACTATCTATTCAAGGCAAGGGATAACAATCTTTAGGGCATGCTTTATTAAGATTGGTAAAATCAACACACATCCTCCACGCCCCTGATGACTTTTTTACCATTACAACATTTGCTAGCCACTCAGGGTAAGTACAAGGCATGATAAAGCCTGCCTCTAATAGTTTATCTACCTCGGCCTTGATGGCCTCATCTTTCTCGGCCGAGGAGTTCCTCATCTTCTGCTTGACAGGGCGAGCGGTGGAGAGTACGTTCAGCTTGTGAACGATCACCTCCCGGCTCACGCCTGGCATCTCGGCTGCTGAGTATGCGAAGACATCTTTGTTCTTCCTCAGCAGGTCTAGGAGATCGGCTCTGAATTTTGGCTCCATGCCGACACCGATAGTTACGGTGCGCCCTGGGTCAATTTCCGCTTCCTCGGTTTCGGCTCCTTCGACCATGCCGACGTTGGTGTGCATCGGATCACCCTCTTGCTGTAAGGATGGGCTCTTCCCCTTCTCTGATTTCTTCGCCACTTTGAGGGATTGCATGTTGCACTCTCTGGCAGATACTTGGATGTTGACGATTTCGTCTCTCTCGTCCTTTGAGACGAGCTTTTGTGCCTCCCCCCGGTCTGAGACATACATCAATGTCAGGGCCCGGATGGACATCACAGCATCGGCCTCGCTCAAAGTGACCCGGCCTATGAGGACATTGTAGACGGACAAACCATCAATAACCACGAACTCAGACCAAACATTTTTGGCCGCATCTGCTTGGCCGAACATCACCGGCAGTCTGATTGACCCCAGGGGTACCAAGTCGGCCCCGGAGAAGCTGTACAGCGGGTTGGTGCAGGGGCTGAGGTCTTCAATCTTCAGACCGAGATTGAGAAAGCACTCCCTGAACATGATGTTCGTGTAGGCGCATGTGTCAATCAGGCACCTCTTCACCAAGTGGTTGGCTATGTCCAAGTGGACTACGAGCGGGTCACTGTGCGGGGCGATGACTTCTTCGTAGTCCTTCCTTCCGATGGTTATATCGGGGACGGTGGAAGCGGGGATCGCTGTGGTGGGCACAAAGTTGATGGCTTGGTAAAGCTCATTCAGGTGCCGTTTGTGCCCATTAGCTGATCCACCGTTCTCGTTCCCTCCGATGACAACCTGGATCACTCCCATCCTCTGGAATACTGATTTTCTATTCGCCCCGTCGGAGCTTGTTTCCTGGCCCCCAGCTACATACTTGCTGAGGGCCCCCCTTTCGGATCAGCTCCTCGATGGCGTTCCTCAGATGCCGACAGTTGTCGGTCTTATGGCCGGGTTGGCCGTGGTAGTCGCAGAACTAGCTAAGGTCGCCGTCCCCCCTCGCCTTGAGGGGCCTTGCCCATTTCTGCCCTTCGTTCTTGCTTAGGGCAAAGACCTCGGCCGGTGATTTAACTAGGGGGGTGAGACCGCTGTACCGCTTCGGGGTGTATGGTCCCGAACTCCCCCCGGCGCCCGCCGAGTTTTGTTTCCTATTAAATCTCTCAGGCCGTGACCGATTCATGTCACGGCGTCCTTCGTCTACGTTGTCCCGGCGGCTCCTTCCGGGTGTAATTTCGGAACAGTGTTTTGTGACCACGTAAGCTTGTTGAATGACGTCTTTGCTTGTCTCTTCCTTTCGCTCTCTCCTGTAAAGATGAACAAACTGAGGGCTCGGCTTGGTACCGAGCGTACTCACTCCGACGCTCAAGTCAGTAAACTTAAAGGGATTAAGTTGTGTGTTACTTGGCAAAGTGTATATTAGAGAGATAAGGGAGTTTATACCAGATTTATAGTGAGTTTTAGGGTGAATTGTGGATTATTCGATCGTTTTCTCAATGAGGATTGAGGAGTATTTATAGACTTTCACCTTTTGTCACGTAGTGGCCAAGTGGCAGAGCAGGTGGAAAGACTGTTCTATCCTCGGCCGAGGGACCCGTGGCAGGGCGGCTGGCCTGGTTGACTCCATGCCGAGGGGACTGGATGTGAGTACGCGGATGTGCCTCCCGGCTGGCTAGTTGCCTAGCCGAGACCCAAGTGACAGGCCGACAGGCTGCGTCGGTTAGGCTGTCTAATACGTTGACTTGCTGTGGATATCTTTGACCTTGCTCAATATGTTGACTCGGTCAGCGGGTGCAGAATATGCCCCATCAGCTAGATAATGGTTACTCATTCCCTCAAACTTTATGCAAAAACCAATAAATAACAATTCACAAAGACAGAATGAGTAAGTTGTAAGAGAGAGAATAATTTTTGAATCTAAGATGAAAAAAAAGGAAAAAAATTACTCACTCCATCACGCTATTTATTTACCTATGCCGTTTGATCATTTACATTAAGAACAAATGATCGAGACGGAAAGAGTATTAGCTAAAGATAACATGAGTGATTAAAGTTCACATGTAAAAAGTTTTTGTTATCATTATATAGAATTTTTTTTTTAAAATAATGCTTAAAACAAAAAAATAAAAAAATAATAATAATGCGATAGCGCTAAGTTGGAACTTAAAACCCCAAGATGGGTCCACGTATGATCGGTTATTGCGATGTTGGGCTCTGGATGTAGGTCGATCAATAGCTAAGCGGATTGGACCTAAGTTTGTGTCAGATTCATGTCATGTTATCAAGTTGGGTCAAAATAGCTCTACTCAACCCAATCATTTATTCACCTCTAATAAAAATATCTCTCATCTATATAATAACATAAAAACCTTAACTTGAGCTTCATATTATCACACGTGGCAGTCTTAGAATCCCTGGAATGATGTATTTTGTAGCATTTGTATAATCCTATAATTAATTAGTTATGGCGGTGTTATGAAATATTATAGTATAATATTATATGGATGTCCATATCTTAGATGTAACACCCCCATACTCCAAGTGTCTTACCATGATCACTTAAGGCATGAGAATGCTACCATCTCGATTACCAGAGACAATGTATATCAAATAGAAAATAAAGAAACATACTTTATTAAATATGTTTAAAGTGATACAAGTCCAAAACCAAAACTGATAAAGTAAATACAACTGTTTCCCAAAAATGTCAAACCAACTAAAGTAAAAGAATGTTTAAGTCACAGCAGAAGACTTCTAGACATCTCGTGGCAACTCAACCCAGCTATCCCATGCGCATCATCTCATACCTGCTCAATAAATGCTCACCATCTCCGAATGGATCACCACAGTTTTCAAAACATTTAAACTGGGGTCAGTTACTGTTTACATAACACAATACAACAAAAGCAATACAACAATTATCCAATCTCCATCATAACTCCACACACCTGACTACACACTTTGTGTAATCCTACCAGAATACTCATTGTAACAAGTATTCCACACCGCCAGTGGGAGACCGCAGCCGTTCCCACCTAAGCCTCGCTCATCTCATCTGAGCGATAACCCAAGTTCCTAAATGTGCACATCCCTTCTATGGCGGGTTCCATAGAGGGCGAATCAAGGGCATTAAGCTACTCCCGCAATTGACTCCACTCAGCCGAGAGCGCACCTCGCGAACAACAAACAAACAATCACAGTCAACCACATTATACAACAACATATACCAATTACCAATTCCAATATGATACAAATCAACAACAACGATCAACCATCAACAATACTATGTAAACAATAACCGAGTAGGGAAATCCTACTCGGAATATGCAACCACAAGACCGTCACACGGAGCTTCTCAGTAATGTTCCTCTACGAATCCTCCTCCTATGGTGGTTGTGTTGTATTGGAAATTGTTGGTGATGATACTTGGTTGTTGAGGAGACGTAAGGCGTTGGGAGACCGTCTTACGCTTGGGTCGCCTCTTGGAGTTTCCCACTCCAACAGGGATGTGCACATTAATGACTTAAGTATGGAGGGACGCGGTGGTTGAGGCACGACGTCTGGCAAGGGATCTGGTTGGCTTCCGAGCCCGGTATCACGGGTGTGTCCCGAGTACCTTATTACGGACTGAGGTCCGGCTGTTTGGTGGGCGGTGTTGTGGTGCCATCACCGGGTTGTGGTTATGTTTGGGTGTGTCCCGGTACCAGTTTAATGATTGCATAATCGTATGTAATGTTCGTCATTGGCATGTTGCATATTTACATATCGTCTAGTGTCTTATGTCTTTATTTATCGAAACTGACGTGTTTTGGGTTGTGTGTAATTGTCACTTATTTCCGGGGTGGCCTGTGTCGATTCCGATCATATGAGGAGCAGTTTGAGCACATGTTTTGCTTGTTGACGTGATCGGGGTTCGGGCCGTGCTTTGGACTTGAAGTCGAGTTACATAGTTGGATGACAAAGATAGTAGTCGAGTGTGGACATGAGGGCCACGGGGGCGCTTGAGAAACAAGCGTTTGCATTTGTGGAGTCGCCACCAATTTATTGTGGAAAATTGGAAACCGTTCGAATACCTCATGTCATGTCAAGACACAAAGTAGTGACATGAACACCAAGAACTCGTTACCCTTAGCATTCTATGTCTAGAATGACTCTCGTGGATGCCAATGAACACAGATGTTCACAGAGATCTGGAGTAAGGGGTGAGGGTACGTATTAGGAAGCTCTTTTGATCGAACACCTAATCCCGCCCGCCTCGATAGCGGCCTCTACTAATGATTAGGGAAATCGCCTATACTCGATATATCGTCGATTATATGCATGCAATGCAACATCCATTAGATTAATCCTAGCATGTGAAGATTAGACTAAGTCGGTGAACAATTAATTAACAAACAATTTAGTCAAAGTTGGGATTTATGTTCAATTACATGTGAAAACATACAAATGATACAAAGTACAACGATAAATACGATAAAGGAAAATTACAATAATAAAAGATTACAATAATTACATCGGGTTTAGCGATTTATGTCGAAAATACCTTGAAAACGGATAATTTGGGAAAAAGAAAGAATAAAGGAATTAACGAACAAAACAGTAAGCGATAATACGGTTAATAGTTAATTATACGTAAGCTAATTAAACTAGGTCAAGCCAGAACGGAAGTTCAGAGGCAGAAATCAACCTGGAACAGGCGCAGCAGGACTGCGCCATTTGGAAGAGGCGCAGCAGTTGCTGCGTCTGTTCCAAGGGTGAGTTCTGGCTGTGAAGCCGGAACTGCAAATCCTTAATATTAATTGGTGATTTTAAGGATTGATTAATATATTTACTCGGATGGAAGTGATTTAATTCATTAATTACATATGAGTGAGTCATAAAAACGATAAAACATGGATGAGACGGAATTAAGATGAATTATTTACATGGATGAGAGATTGATTAGTGACATAGGTGAACTAAATAGGTTAAACGCAACGAATTAATGACAAATTAATGACGAAAACGACAATAGACAGATGAAAATATATCAAAGGTCGAATTCCAGAAACTCAATATGAACGAATTGAATTTCTACAACCCGGATTGATTTTAATGACAAAAACTCGCAAATATGAGATTATAAGGGATTTAAGTCGGATTTTAATGACGAATTATATACTAATGAATGACAAATAATGTACATGTGAGATGATTATGCTATTATAACAAAGAATTAAAGAGAATAAATAAAGAGGACGAATTACAGAGGACGAAGGAAGAAGAAAGGAAACAGGAACTGCGGCAGCCTCACGAAGAGACGCAGCAGGCACTGCGCTCCTTCGAAGAGGCGCAGTAGTTGATGCGTCCTTTCTCGACGGTTTGTCTTCTGATAATCCGAAAAAAGGGTTTTAAAGCACGGTTTTAGAAATCGGTTTTAAGAGGTGTTTTCGACATAAATCTTACATTAATGATACAAAAAGTAAATAACAATAAATAAAGAAGGATTTACACCCTCAGACTTACATGTTTGACGAAACGAGATGAACTAAGTTTATGATTAGTGATGCTCGACTCGAATGTAACGAAAGTGCCCTCGTAAGAGGAAAACGATTAGATTAATTAAGTTGATTAGTTGTGGAGTTGGTCAAATTGGTCGGTCATGCAAATGAGGCTGGTACTCAGAAGGATCCGAGCTTACGTGGTCGAATGTTCAAGCACGTAGACGCCAAAAAGTAAGAACGTGGTCTAGAATGCAAAGGGAGAAGAGAAGGGCGGACACTCGCGTGAGAAATATGAGGAACGAAGGCTCCTATTTATACTAATCACGTGAAGGAATAGGGTTTTCGAAGAGACTTTGGAAGTGAATCTCGGAAAGATATGAAAAAGATACGAAAAATACGTTGAAAAGGGTCTGGGAAGAGGCGCAGCAGTCACTGCGTCTCTTGGAAGAGGCGCAGCACCTGCTGCGTCTGTTCCCAGGTGGTTTCCTCCTGCGGAAGAAAGATTTCCGTGTTTAAGTTATGGAATGACGGGATAATTTGGTTTTCCTTAATATTTTGTATGAATATTACGGGCAATTGTTTACCAAAGAATAAAAGATTGTGAAATATTTATAAAATATGGAATAGAAATATCCGGAACATTCCAGAACATTCTGACTAGGGATTTAACGGTTATCAGAAAATGAAGACGGTTTTAGGCCCGGACTCCAAATGTACTCTAATTACTGTCAAAACGACCGTATCGGCGCGTAGATGACAACTAAGAGGTAGACATCAGTGTTTGAGCAATCACTTGACGATAAACTTACGAACTGTCACAAATCGTTCCGCGTACCAAACATGCGGCCCAATCATCACCGGGTGGTTTGCGAGAGGTGTAGAAATGAGGTATCTACAGAGCCCCCACTTTGACTAAGGCTTGGACAAGGCGAAAGTCAAAGTATAGCCATCAGGTTAATCGAAGATTACAACCTGACGACTATGGCGACGCGAGGCGGCTCAAGAGGTCTGAACCAAGGACCTGTCGTCGGGAACATTTTAGAGTCTGTCGACTATCGGGGAGGGTCGTTTAAAGTCCATTAGACTAAGTAAGGAGGCTCACCAGCCATAAGAAGAGATCATACATGAGACTTCTTCTCGAGATGCTTCCGGAGGTGCATAGGAGCTAAGGGTAAGCGTACGAGCTAAGGGTAAGATCTAAAAGATAAGTAAGGATTGTGCTAAGTTCTGGGGCCCTAGAGGAAAGCATCAGTGGGAAGGAGGCTCGAATATAAGTTCAAACTAAGGGGTAACTAAAGCTCGAGTGTAGGAACTCTACTGGTTTGGGAACTTCGGGAGAACGACACCTTTGTCGCATTCCGCGGGGAAACAAGAAATGTTGCGAGTAGCAGGACACAGGCGGGAACTGCTGGGAGAAATCTGCTTGGGTCGTCTTCAAACAAACTTCGGAAGAACTTGAGAAGGACGATTGTATGTCGTGAACTATCGTGTGGGTAACCTTATCTGGAATGTATCTCCATGTCTCGAGAGGGATTGTCGATCCACTTACTCTCGCTGGGGGAACATAATCAGGAAATTATCTCCATGTCTCGAGAGGGATTGTCGATCCGCTTACTCTCGCTGGGGGAATATAATGAAGGCGTGTCAAAACACCTGTGAAGGAATACCTGCTCGTTGTGACAAGCAAGGTCTTGGAAGCGATAAATAACGTATAATAGTCTGCAGTTGGCTTGGAAATGCGGGCCTGAACGAAGAATGATCGTCAAACTGGCATCGAGGAAGAGGCGCACCAAAGATGGGCCCACAAATAACGAACTCATAACGAATTTTCGAAAACTCGTAGGAAGGGAACCTCAGTAAGAGGCGCAGCAAGAGCTGCGTCTCTTGGAAGAGGCGCAACGCCTGCTGCGTCTATTCCTGGAGGTGTCTTTTCTGCGTAAAAACGCGATAAACAGAGGGATTTATTTCATTTGTTCGAAATACAAATTAACAATTTCTCTCTCAAATCTTAACCATTTCCGCCAAAATTTGATACAAAAGCTTGCATTCATCATGACTAATCGAGGTATGTATATCATTCTTGCATTAATCTTCAATAATGGATGAATTGGATAGACAAAATTTAGGGTTTTCAACCCTAAAATGTCGAAAATTTGGGGCTTTTCCCCCAAATGATTTTGCCTTGCAAAATTGATCTTGTAAATGGCTAATTGGTAGTATAAGGATCATAACCATGTATTTGTTTCGAATTTTCGTTGAATTTTGAGCATTTGAGTGAAATTGAGACGGTTTCACAGCTAAACCGTAAATTGCTTCGAAAATGGCCTTAGGATTGCCCATTTGCGATGAAACTTGATATTTGGGATCCTTGGATGATGGGTAAACTTCCTACGATCTCGGAATTTTGGTTTATGACGGCTTTTTCAGGACACTTTTCTAGGGCACAATCGTCGTTATAACAAAATGCTGCCGAAATTTCGACTCGAACCCATGACTAGGCTTCAACTTAGACTTGACTTGACCCTAACTACCACATGAGTGATCGGGTTTGTGGGAATATGGCCAAAGATGGCAAGAAAAGAGCGATTTCGGGGATTCCGAAGGGTCGAAAATCCCCTAATCAAGGCTTGTCGTCACGTGACGCGGCCTGAAATTACGTTCACGTTGCAGGTGATGAGGCTTCTACTTCTGGGAGAGCTCCCATGGAGATAGACACTGCTGTTGACCCTTCTCGTGTTATCGATGAGGCTTTGGAGGAGGCTTTCACCGCCGCGATGATGGTTGGCGAGGACGAGGTCCACGAGGAGGTGGCTGTTGAGGAGGAGGAGGCCCCGAGGCGGGCCAACGTTGGGCGAGGCGGTCGTCAGCTGAGGGGAGCACCCGCGTGGGCTGAGACCTGGGACAACAGGCACTTGCTTTGAGCTGCGGAGGGTCACCTGTCCTACAGGACGGTGAAGAGCTTGGTAATCTTGAATTCATTACTCATCACTCATCTTCTTTCATTTCACTTGCTCATATCTTTTCCAATTTTCATTCAAAACTAAAGATAGCTTTTGTTTCAAATCACGATAGGAGGCCGGGAACATCAGGTCGTTCTCGGGCTACACGACGGCGATGGAGTGCTACGAGAAGCTGTCGGCGGAGGAGCGCGCCATGATCGAGCGTGGAGCGTTTGGCGCCTTGGTGCAGGCTTGGAGGGATATCGCGAAGAGGAAGCTGCGGGCTAACCTTAGCCTGGTCCGCGCTTTCTTGGACCGATTCTGGGACACGACTTCCACTTTTCACATGTCTTTTGGTGAGGTGGGAGTCACGTTGGAGGATTACGGCATGATCTCTGGTCTGCCGTGTGGGACTGAGGTTGTGGAGTGGCCGGAGACTGCCATGAGGGTGGACTCGGCCGAGGCTAGGAGGTTGATCGGCTGGAACTTATCGCCGAAGGCTGTTATAGTGCCTGGTTTGGTGCCCAGTTCCTATGTCCGAGACTATTTTGCGGGGAAGACCTCGACCCTGGTGGTGATTAATGGGAGAGAGACGGCTCCTCCTCCCTGTACAGCTGAGCAGAGGGCCCGTTTGTGGCTTTGGTGGTTTCTGTCTTCGATCTACCTCGGAGACAAGGGAGAGAGGCTGTCGACGAAGCTTCTTCCCTTCCTTTCTGACCTGAACTCCCTAGGACGTTGGGACTTGGTCACTGCTGGATTTGCGGTCCTCATTCGCTTCCTGAGGGCCATGGTTCGTCCGGAGTTGATGGAGAAGGGGACTTCTCCTGGTGCTGTCGGCCCTGGAGTACTGTTGGAGGTATGGACCTTCATTTAGACTAAAATCAATTCTTTTCCTTATGAAATTACGAAAGATCGTTTATTTACTATCTTGCTTCACAAGCGTGGGTGTACGCCTACTTTCCGAGCCTCTCGCCCAAGAGGACGGAGCCGCTGGAGAAGGCCTATCCCGTCGTGAGGGATTGGGTGATGTGTCGGACGAGGAGCAAGCGTTCCTCTCACGGTGTCTACCGGCAGGACGTGAACGCTCTTCAGCTGGACAGCGTGAGCATCTCACTTGTATTCGTTTTGCTTCTTCATTACTTCTTAACCGATCATAAGAATGATTCCTTGTTTGTCTTGTCCCCAGTGGGTGCCCAGGCCTTGGGCGGAGTACGCTGGAGCGCCTCCTTTTGTGGCTGAGGTCCTTCGACCTAGGAGCTTGAGCCGGTTGCTGCTGAGGACGTCGATGGGTCCTGTGTGGTACTTGGGCGAGCGCTTGGCTCGTCAGTGCTCTCGGGATGTTTTGACGGTTCCCATCGATCCTCTTAAGACGATGTTCAGGGAGCCTTCTGAGGCTGAGAGGGAGGCTGACTTGGCTGGCGTTGGTGGTGACGCCCTTCTTCTTCCTGGTGAGGACTACTCGGCGTTCCTCTACGGGAGGTTGGCGTACTGGCCGGTTGTGGTGAGCATCTTACTCTCCTTTATTCTTGATTTTGAGAATACGATGAAAGATCATCGATTAATGAGCAACATTTGACTTTGCAGGAGGTTGAGGCGGCGGGCATCGAGCCCCAGAGTACCCCGAGACCCTTGAGTACACTGACGCGACCGGGAGGACGACGATCTCTGAGCTACGTGACTTTGACGTGGCTGTGACGGATGCTGGCCTGGACGATTGGCAGCATCTGATTCGGAGGGTGAGCCTCTAATTTGCATGATTTTTTGTGTAAGAACACATTTGATTGAACTTATTCAATTATTGAGAACTTCTTTTTGAAAATGGAGGTTGCGCCGTCTCGGTTTGTGGCGTTATGGAGGGTGGCCAACCGGCTGCGAGCTACTGCCGTCGAGGCACTTGTCGGCGGTCGAGGTCGTCAGGTATGAACCTTTCGTCTATTTCATTTTTGAATTTTGATTTTCCAACTTTTCTTGTAATTGCTTGAAATGATTGACATGAGCCAATTTTGCTGTTTGCAGGGGGATCGTGAGCTGGAGCGAGAGTTGGAACAGTCTCGGGAGGAGACAACTCGCTTGTTGAGGGAGCTTGAGGTTCGCGACGCTGAGGTTGCTGCTCTCGCGGCAAGAGTTGCGGAGCTAGAGGGTGACCGGCAGTAGTTTTGTTTTGTTGTTGTTTGTTTTGCACATTTGTATATTTTTGGAGCTACACTTTGGACATTTTGGACTTTGCTTGGGGCTCGAGCCCCCAGTTTGTTGTACATTTCCCCTTTTTGGCTGTATATATGATGGCCTGAGTGCCTTTGCTGCTGGGTTGCGTTGCTTGTATCTGCAGGTTAGCTTTGAACAGGTTTGGTAGATGACGGTTTATGCCGTCATGCTGCCGAAATTTACATAGAAATCACGCAAAACATACATTTGTATATACATATGGCTTAAATTAGCGCAAAACAAATGACTCAAAAGTACAAAAAATGCAAAAGAGAGTGCCAAAAATTGAAAAAAATTTGCCGAAAATGACCGGACGGTAGGGAGGGTTACCCCTAAAAAAATGAAAAAAATAAAAACCTGTAAATTAGAAATGAAATGATTACAAAGAAATATATATAAATTTTGAAATAAATTACATTAAAAAATGAAAATTATTCCCTAAAATGAAAATATACAAGTGTGTTAAAATGACGAAAATGCTGATATTGTCTCGAAATGCGTGCCCGCGAGATTGGGAAACACGAAATATGGCAATTTTCACGTATTTACCAAAATAATAACCCGTAGGAATAGGAAATTATTTGCCAAGGAATTTAGGAAAGATCCAACGCGGAAAATCACAGAAACCTAGCTGAGGAAGAGGTGCAGCAGGAGCTGCGTCCCTTTGAAAAGGCGCAGCAGGTGCTGCGCCTGTTCCCAGGCGTGTCTGTTCTGGCAGATTTTAGGAAACAGAGTTTAGTATAAATAGAGACGTTGATAGAGGTTTTGTTCACACAATTCTTCCGTCTCTTCTTCGTCTTATTACATAAAACTCTAAATATAATCACTCATCATGAATACTTTGGAGATTCGCCTAAAAGAGTGGACCAATGAGTTTTCCAACATGGAGAAGCACGACATGGGCGCTTATAATCTTGGATCTTTGTTGAGTTTGAAGCTTATCAAGGTTTTCAAACCATTCTTAGATGCTTGTCTTGATTATTGGGACCCGAACTATCATGTTTTTGCGTTCCCCGGAGGCGACATTTGCCCATTTCCTGAAGAAATTGCTGCGATCGGTGGGTGGGACCCAGAACACTTGCCTGCCATTCCTTCTACTTCGCAAGGGTATAAGAGCAAATTTAGAGACTTGCTTGGATTGACTAGGATTGAGGTGGACCGTTTAGTGACCTCGAAAGAAGTGCGAATGTTGGACTTCATTGACCGATTCATTAACAGGGCCGACCTCACCGTTTCTTATGTTGCTAGGCGAAGGGCATTTGGATTTTGTTTGTTGCATGTATATGTCCTTCAAGGGCATGTTGATGAAGAGTTGAGAGGTGATCCCCGTCTCCTGGGCCTAGTTGAGAAAATGGAACTGCGCAGGAGCCCAGCTTGTTTATGCTTAGGAAAGATCCTATTGGGTTTGGATAATAGGAAAGCCAATCGCGACCTACCGTACTTGGGAAGTCCCGTTATTCTGCAGGTAAAAGAACATTTTTCTCTCTTTTTTTCTTTTTTGTTTCGTTTTTTTTGTTTTTTTTTGTTTCGTTTTTTTTTTGTTTTTTTTTTGTGTTTTCGTTCTAATACCAGCTTTTGGTAGGTCTGGCTTATGAAGCGTCTTCGATTGATCGAGCCCCCAGTTCACGTTCCTTCTTATCACGCTCGTTCGATTGCAATGAGGACCAGGCTTTATATGGTGGACTTCACTCGAGTTTGCAATTATTGGGAAAACAAATTGAAGAGTGATGATGGCCCCTTGATTAGATGGATTGTACCATAGTGGCACCTCAAATCTGTCACTGGAGTGTCTTCCTTGGATCTTACTCGATCTGTGCGCATTCCCGGCTTGGAATTCATGGTATGCATCTTCCCGGAAAGGCTGATGAGAAAGGTTGGACTAAAGCAGACAATCTTGAAGCTTGACACCGTCCCGCAGACTGCCGTGGCGCTTACTACTGAGAGCCGAAGGGAGTGGGCCATTAAATGGGCTCAAAGAAATGTATGGTTCTTGAACTCTTCTGTTAGTGCCTTATGGGTGTCGGATTCCTATCTGCGATGGAGGAAGGCTACTACTTCGGAGGAGCGGGAGAGATTGAGGAAGCGCGAGCCTGTTGACTACAAGGTGCGCGAGGTGGAAAAGGAGAAAGAGAAGCATCTGACTGAGGGAGAGGAGGAAGCCGGGTTTGAGTTGTTCATCCTTCGAAGAAACCGAAGACCTTTCCTGCCGTGGACAAAGTGATTGACAAGAATGGGAAGGCTAGGCCTCGAGAAAGACCGTTGGTGATTAGGTCCGAAGTGGCGCAAGAGCGTCCGGCTCGAGGTCGTGACAAGAAATATGACAAAAATGACAAGGGCAAAGGGAAGATGGATGAAAAGCCCAAGTCTTTATTATTATTTACTATTATTATTATTGTAATAAGAAGGTGGGGTTTTTAGAATCCTAGCCTATTTTATTTTTATTATGTAACGTATTATTATTAGAAAATGAATGAAATAAAAAAGGTTAATTGGTTATGAAACAGTTGTGATTTTCTATTTATTATTCTTGTCGAATTCCAAATGCAATGCAAATGTCCTTCTATTTACATTTTGAAAATAATGGGTTGTATCCCGTGAAGGATTGCCTACGTATTCATTAAGAAAATGAAATCAAACCCTTGCGCGTAGTTCGAGTAAATGTAAAAGAATAATTTTTTTAAGCAAGAGCTTGTAATGAACTTTAGAAAATAAGCATGAGCTTTTTGCTTACTCTGAAGGTGCAGTTTAGTTTATTCGATGATATGAGGATGACAAATTTGTCAAAATGCAAGAGTAGAGTGACATTAGCTTATTTCAGCTTGGCCAGGGGCCGTTTATTTAGTGCCACAAGAGCGAAATGTGAGGTTACGCGAGGCGCGTTTTTGTTCCTATTCTAGGCATAATACCGCTTTAGTTGGTCAAGGTTTGTTGGGTTGGAAAATTCATTCCCATCTAGGTCTGTAATTCTAACCGTACCCCCTGGAAGGATGGACTTGACTAGAAATGGTCCGGCCCAATTAGGTTTGAATTTTCCCCGTGGATCGACAGGTAAAAGAGCTCTAACCGACTTGAGTACTAAGTCTCCTTCCTTGATGTTCCTTGGCTTAACCCTTTTGTTGAAAGCTCGTTTGATACGTGCTTGATATGTTTGGACATTATGCAAGGCACGTAGCCTACGTTCATCTAGGAGGATGAGTTCTTCATATCTATCCCTTTTCCAATCGGCTTCCGGGATTTGACTTTCGAGTAAGATACGCAATGATGGTATTTCTAACTCGACTGGCTGTACAGCTTCCATGCCGTAGGTCAAATAGAAAGGGGTGGCCCCAGTGGGCGTCCTAACTGATGTGCGATATCCCCACAAAGCAAAGGGTATCTTGCTTGGCCAATCTCGATAGTTGTCAATCATTTTCTTGAGAATTGTGACAACGTTCTTGTTTGCTGCCTCTATCGCGCCATTAGTCTGTGGTCTATATGGCGAAGAGTGGTGATGCCTAATTTTGTACTTGGCTAGCAATTGCTCAGTCTCAGCTTGGAAATGTGATCCATTATCACTAATGATCTCATGTGGGCAACCGTATCGACAGATGATGTTGTTTTGTATGAACTTTTCCACGTTTTTAGCCGTGAGACTAATGTAGGAAGCCGCTTCTACCCATTTGGTGAAATAGTCGATTGCTACTAGGATGAAACAGTGACCTCCTGTTCCGGCTGGGGTTATCTTCCCGATTATATCAATTCCCCAGGCAGAAAATGGCCAAGGAGATGTCATTGTATAAAGCAATGAAGGAGGGACGTGTTGTACATTCCCGAAGATTTGGCAGTTGTGGCAATGTCTTACATACTTGATGCAATCAGATTCCATCGTTGTCCAATAATACCCCAAACGTGTGATCTTCTTGGCCATCATGGGCCCACTCATGTGAGGACCGCATTCTCCATCATGGACTTCTTCCATCACTTTCCGTGCCTGTGAATGATCAAGGCAACGTAGGATTACACCAAGAGGTGTTCTTTTGTATAACTCTCCTTGCATGAGAACGTATTGGGAAGCTAGTAGGCGTATAGCACGTTGTCCCCTTTTGTCCATATCTAGTGGATAGGTACCGTTGAGCTTGAAATTTAGGATTGCTTGGAACCAGGGTTCCTGTCCGATTTCCTCTTCATCGGTGATTTGGTGAACATAGGCTGGCTCTGACCGTCGTTCGATGCATAAAGGCATTTCCACCATGTCATCTGGCATATTAATCAAAGATGCGAGTTTTGCAAGAGCATCCGCAAATTGATTTTCTTCCCGAGGTAGGTGTAGATAGGTCACGTGATCAAAGAATTGGGCTACTTGGTCTATTCTGGCTTGATAGGGTGCTAGGCTTTCGCTTCGGATTTTCCAAGATCCCGTAACTTGATTGATGATCAGGGACGAATCCCCATGCACTCGGAGGTTTTTAATGCCTAAGCTCACTGCCGCTTGTAGTCCATTGAGACAAGCTTCGTATTCTGCAGCATTGTTTGTCACCTCGAAGTCGAGTTTGACAGAGATTGGTGTATGCTCGCCTTCAGGAGAAATGAGCAACACTCCTATTCCAAATCCTCTTAAGTTTGATGCTCCATCAAAATAAAGGTCCCAAGAGTCTACATCGGTTTGGAGTACATCCTCGTCTGGAAATGACCAAGTATCTATTGTTTGTGCATCATTGATGGGATTTTCTGCAAAGAATTCGGCAACGGCGCACCCTTTTATAACTTTTAGAGGCACGTATTTGAGGTCGAACTCTGAGAGCATCAAAGTCCATCTTGCTAGGCGTCCGTTGAGGACGGGTTTTTCGAAGAGGTATTTGGCTGGATCCATTTTAGAGTATATTTTGACGGAGTAGCTAAGCATATAATGGCGTAGCTTCTTCGTCGCCCACACAAGAGCGAGGCATGTCTTTTTGAGTTGTGAGTATTTGTACTCGTACTCCAAGAACTTCTTACTAAGGTAGTAGATAGCCCTTTATTCCTTTCCTACGGTTTGAGCTAGCATGGCACCCATGGCTGTTTCGGTTACTGTGAGATATAAACCAAGAGGTTTATCTCGTTGAGGTGGCATGAGCTCTGGTGGTTTAGCTAATATCTCCTTGATTCGGTCAAATGCCTTCTGACAGTCATCATCCCACATGATGTGATCCATTTTCTTGAGCTTCTTGAAGATAGGTTCACAAATCATGGTGAGTTTCGATATGAATCGACTTATATACTGCACTTTCCCCAGGAATCCCCTGACTTCTTTTTCTGTTTGAGGTTGTGGCATTTCGATCAGAGCCTTGATTTTGGAAGGGTCTATTTCTATACCTCGTTGGCTAACGACGTATCCCAGGAGTTTGCCAGATGTTACTCCGAATGCGCACTTCTGAGGATTGAGCCTCATGTTGTACTTTCGTAGCCTTGAGAAGAATTTGCGAAGGTTTGCAATATGCCCCTCTCTATCCTTGGACTTGACAATCATGTCGTCTACGTATACCTCAACTTCTTTGTGCATCATGTCATGTAAGAGTGTAGTTGCGGTGCGTTGATATGTAGCTCCGGTGTTGATTAACCCAAACGGCATAACCGTATACCAATAGGTTCCCCATTGAGTGAAAAAGGCGGTCTTATGCATGTCTTCTATGGCCATTTTGATTTGGTTATAACCCGCGTATCCATCCATGAAGGATAGTAACGCGTGGTTTGCGGTTTTGTCCACCAATATGTCGATATGTGGTAGAGGGAAGTCATCTTTAGGACTTGCTTTGTTTAAGTCCCTAAAATCAACACAAATACGGATTCTCCCATCCTTTTTGGGTACAGGTACTATGTTGGCTACCCAGTCAGAATACTCGGAAACTTTGATGAACCCGGCTTTGAATTGCTTATCGATTTCTTCCTTAATCTTGAGAGTCCATTCTGTTATCATTCGACAAAGCTTCTATTTCACAGGCTTGAAACCTGGCTTAATTGGGATTCTATGTTCGGCGATATCCCTGTCGATCCCTGGCATGTCTTTGTAGGACCAAGCAAAGACGTCTTTGAACTCGTTTAGGAGGTCTATGAAATCGGCCCTTTCGGTAGAGCTCAAGGTAGTCCCTATCCTAAGTTCTTGGGGTTCTAATTCGGTTCCTACATTGATGGGTTCGGTGTTCTCTATTACTGGTCCCCCTTCCCCTTCCTGTAGTATTTCTTTGGCTACGTAGGGAGGTATCTCGATTGAGTCTGGGTCTGGGTCATCCTCAGTATCATCGTAAACAGAATTGCACTCAAGATAACACAAAGAGTAAGCAGAACCTGATTTATTCATATTAAAGTTTGAGAAAAGTTGAAACAAAGAAGCCATCTGATCTGTGGTCAGTGGTGGTAAAGCGACAGTTGTTGGGACATTTCCCGAACTACTGTTACTATTTGAGGCTAAGCTAGGAGAAACAAAGGGAATGGGGATGACGACAGGAGGAGACTCTTTAGCGACTTCTCTAGACTCCGACTCTGACTCCGACTCTGACTCTGACTCGAATTCATCGTCTTCTGGTTCTCCTTTGAACATCTCTCCTTCTCCAGTGGTGAGCTTGAAGAGTCTTCCTTGATTGTTGGTCCACTTGATTGACTTTCTCCATCCTTTCTGCTGATTCGCGTTTGTTTCCGTGATTAACGCGGTAGGGTTGAAGTGATCGTCTTGAAGTATCATGGTAATGATCTCATCCTGCGCGGCTCTAACAAATCGATCTTCTCCAAACAATAGGCTAACAGCTTGTTCGTCTAAGCAAGGTGCTTGACGGGCTTTGACGGTAGGAACCGTTTCTGGAGGAATGAAGTAGCAATCGTGAAAGATCTCGATTCCGGCTAGCTTCCTTTCGAGATAGTGCCAAGGTTCGGGAAATCCGTGAAAGAGTTCTAGACTTCCTTCCCTAACGAAGTATCCATTTAGGGTAGGAAGATAGGGTCGCATTTGGACTCTTATGTACTTATTGTTTTGAACTTGAGCAAGCATCTCGAGAACTTCCTCTTTAGTGGGTTTGTACCCTAGTCCAAGTGGTATCCTTTTTTAGTTGCCTTCTTTGTAGGGTGCGAAGGTGTTTCTTCGAATAGGGTTAAAAGGCATTCCAGGGAAGTATCCCTGGGATTTGAGTATGTGGTTGACCACCAAGTTGGAGTAGGGATCGTAGTATAAGGGTGCCAATTCACTTTCTATGACACTTATGCTTTGAAAGCCTCCAAGTTCATATACTGGATCTGCAAGGACTTGATTATTCGACTTCTTTTCGATTATTGCCTTGATGGGTGACGAAGTGATCGTCACCAGTTTGCCATTTAGTGGGATCTTGATCTTTTGATAAAGGGTGGATGTTACCGCTTTGGAAGCGTGAATCCAAGGTCTTTCTAGAAGTATATTGAAGGAGGCTTCAATGTCCACTATTTGGAAGTTAACCTTTCGTTCAATTGGCCCTGTGGCTATGGTTAGGTAAACGAGTACTACTACCTTTCGTCGTGTACCATCATACGCGCGAACACCTTGATTGGTAGGGGTCCAATCCGACTCTTTCATGCCTAATTTGTATGCCGTTTTGAGGGGTATGACGTTGACCGCGGAGCCATCATTAACCAAGGTCATTGGTACATTCTTCTTTAGACAAATGACGGTGATGTAAAGAGGCAACTTGTGACTAGCGCCAAAGGGTGGCAAATCTTCGTCTGAGAAAGTAATAGGATTACTTAGCTTCGGTGATTCTTGGAAGACCAAGTTGACTACATCTTCGAGTGTGGAGTTATGTGCTACATTTAGTTTGGCCAGAGCTTGCAGTAAAGCTTGGCGATGTGTAAATGAGCTTTCTACTAGTTGCCAGACTGAAAGATCAGCCTTTGTCTTCTGTAATTGCTTGAGCAAATGATCAGTGGAGTCATCTTCGTTATCATTTGGTGTGACAACGTTGGTTGGACCGTTTTGAGTAATGCTTTGATATGGACGCCCCGAACGAGTTAGGTGGTCCACATCTTGGTCTTCACCATTTTGGACTATTTCCTTGACTAGGTAGTGTTCAATGAGATATTCGTCTTCATCGTCATCGGCCCATACTCCATTGATTGTAGCTAGTTCCCTCATTCTCATGATTTCGTCTTCTAATTGTGTGATTTGGTCGACTAGTTTATCAACCACGGCGACTATTTCTTGCATAGTAGCATTTTGAGAAAAGACTAGTGGCGCATGTTCTTTAGGTGTCGCATTGGGGTTATGTAAAGTTATCACCACGTTTTCCAATTCCCAAACTTGCCTATCCCCACTCCTTGCCCATGCGATGAAGTCGGCGATGGTAGGGGAAATGGTAGAGTAGAACCCTTCATTCTCGATCGCGTGGATCTCATCTTCAATTGGAGAAATGAGGTGTGAACAATCTAAGGTAGATTCTTCACTTGTGATCAATAGAATCCCAAGAGGGTTCTGAGTGTTGTGGGGTTTACCTCCCGGCGGTATTGGTAGTCGACCATCCTCAATCATGTCTTGAAGCACGTTTTTCAATTTGTAGCATTTTTCTGTGTCATGCCCCTTACCCCTATGATATTCACAGTACGAGTTCTCGTCCCAGAATTTGGATTTCTTTTCGGGTTCGGGAGTAGGTCCTATGGGTTGGAGTTTGGCTTGCTTCATTAACCTCTTTAGAGCATTGGAGTAAGTGTCCCAAAGATTTGTGAATTTCCTTGGTGGGGTAGTCTTCTTGGATGGCTCGATAAGGTTAATTTCATCGGTCATGCTAGTGGAGCCGTAAGAACGACTTGTTGAGCCTTGATATCCTCGACCTACCGTTTTGGACAAGAGCCCTTTACAGATGTCATCTTCAATCCTTGTTCCTAGTACGGTTAAGTCCTTGAAAGTTTTGATGTTTTGGTATCTCAAGTGATTGGCATAGATGGGTTTTAGATTATCCACGAACTTCTCCACAAGAGTAGCCTCATCCGGGCGTTCAACTAGTTGGGTACTAGTCTTCCTCCACCTACTTAGGAAGTCGGTGAATATTTCTTTGTAATTTTGGGTAAGAACCTCTAAAGTGTGCATGTTAACTTGAATCTCAGCATTATCCGCATATTTCTTAGAAAACTTGATTGCGGCATCTTCCCAAGTGGCGATCTTCTTGTGTTCTAAAGAGTAGAACCATTGCTTTGGGATGGTGTCAAGAGATGAAGGAAATATCCTTAATAACATCTCGGGTTTGATGCCTTTGATAGACATGTAATCCTTGAAGGCACGGATGTGGTTCAAAGGGTTTTCATGCCCCTTGAACTTAGGGATATCCGTCATGTTGAAGTTGGTTGGCAATTGGAATTGACGGCCGCATACTTGCGATTATTCTCCCTATAAATGTCATCCCCTTTAAGATACATCAATTGCTCCTCTAAGTATTGGAGTCTTTTCTCAGCTGCAGTCATTCCCATGGGAGGATTTTCGTCCCTAAAGTCATTCGCGAAATCATCCACTACTTCACTTTCTTGAGGAGGCAACCTCCCCTCTACGGCGTAGATCCGACCCTTGATGGTGTCAAGGCGATCATACACTTGGTCTTGGTTAACTTAGATTTGAGCCAGGGCGGCTAGGATTTTGGTTTAAAGGGTGGGTTGCCATACCGAACAATCAAACCCGAAGTCTGTGGAGAGGCTCGTACCGAACAAGAGTAAGGCCGATTCCTAGTCCATTTCCTCAAGTAGTGAAGGTCCTTGATACAAACAAGAGTAAGCATCATGGTATGGATGACGTCAATCGCTATCCATCCTTAGGCCCAAATAATAATTAGGACCGTTTAGACGGGACGATTGGTCGAATGGGTTGGGTTGGGCCTAGGAAGGCCGAATAAAACGGTCTAGGAAGACCGAGCTATGAAAACCGACAATTTTCTTGTATAAACTATTCCCTAACCTTGTTCAAGTTTCACCCTTTTGGCTACACGTAAATGTATTATCCCCAGTGGAGTCGCCAAACTACGGACATGGGGGCCACGGGGGCGCTTGGGAAACAAGCGTTTGCATTTGTGGAGTCGCCACCAATTTATTGTGGAAAATTGGAAACCGTTCGAATACCTCGTGTCATGTCAAGACACAAAGTAGTGACATGAACACCAAGAACTCGTTACCCTTAGCATTCTATGTCTAGAATGACTCTCGTGGATGCCAATGAACACGGATGTTCACAGAGATCCGGAGTAAGGGGTGAGGGTACGTATTAGGAAGCTCTTTTGATCGAACACCTAATCCCGCCCGCCTCGATAGCGGCCTCTACTAATGATTAGGGAAATCGCCTATACTCAATATATCGTCGATTATATGCATGCAATGCAACATTCATTAGATTAATCCTAGCATGTGAAGATTAGACTAAGTCGGTGAACAATTAATTAGCAAACATTTTAGTCAAAGTTGGGATTTATGTTCAATTACATGTGAAAACATACAAATGATACAAAGTACAACGATAAATACGATAAAGGAAAATTACAATAATAAAAGATTACAATAATTACATCAGGTTTAGCGATTTATGTCGAAAATACCTTTAAAACGGATAATTTGGGAAAAAGAAAGAATAAAGGAATTAACGAACAAAACAGTAGGCGATAATATGGTTAGTAGTTAATTATACGTAAGCTAATTAAACTAGGTCAAGGCCGAACGGAAGTACAGAGGCAGAAATCAACCTGGAACAGGCGCAGCAGGACTGCACCCTTTGGAAGAGGCGCAACAGTTGCTGCGTCTGTTCCAAGGGTGAGTTCTGGTTGTGAAGCCGGAACTGCAAATCGTTAATATTAATTGGTGATTTTAAGGATTGATTAATATATTTACTCGGATGGAAGTGATTTAATTCATTAATTACATATGAGTGAGTCATAAAAACGATAAAACATGGATGAGACGGAATTAAGATGAATTATTTACATGGATGAGAGATTGATTAGTGACATAGGTGAACTAAATAGGTTAAACGCAACGAATTAATGACAAATTAACGACGAAAACGACAATAGACAGATGAAAATATATCAAAGGTCGAATTCCAGAAACTCAATATGAACGAATTGAATTTCTACAACCCGGATTGATTTTAATGACGAAAACCCGCAAATATGAGATTATAAGGGATTTAAGTCGGATTTTAATGACGAATTATATACTAATGAATGATAAATAATGTACATGTGAGATGATTATGCTATTATAACAAAGAATTAAAGAGAATAAATAAAGAGGACGAATTACAGAGGATGAAGGAAGAAGAAAGAAAGCAGGAACTGCGGCAGCCTCACGAAGAGGCGCATCAGGCACTGCGCTCCTTCGAAGAGGTGCAGCAGTTGCTGCGTCCTTTCTCGACGGTTTGTCTTCTGATAATCCGAGAAAAGGGTTTTAAAGCACGGTTTTAGAAATCGGTTTTAAGAGGTGTTTTCGACATAAATCTTACATTAATGATACAAAAAGTAAATAACAATAAATAAAGAAGGATTTACACCCTCAGACTTACATGTTTGACGAAACGAGATGAACTAAGTTTATGATTAGTGATGCTCGACTCGAATGTAACGAAAGTGCCCCCATAAGAGGAAAACGATTAGATTAATTAAGTTGATTAGTTATAGAGTTGGTCAAATTGGTCGGTCATGCAAACGAGGCTGGTACTCAGAAGGATCCGAGCTTACGTGGTCGAATGTTCAAGCACGTAGACGCCAAAAAGTAAGAACATGGTCTAGAATGCAAAGGGAGAAGAGAAGGGCGGACACTCGCGTGAGAAATATGAGGAACGAAGGCTCCTATTTATACTAATCACGTGAAGGAATAGGGTTTTCGGAGAGACTTTGGAAGTGAATCTCGGAAAGATATGAAAAAGATACGAAAATTACGCAGAAAAGGGCCTGGGAAGAGGCGCAGCAGTCACTGCGTCTCTTGGAAGAGGCGCAGCACCTGCTGTGTCTGTTCTCAGGTGGTTTCCTCCTGCGGAAGAAAGATTTCCGTGTTTAAGTTATGGAATGACGGGATAATTTGGTTTTCCTTAATATTTTGTATGAATATTACGGGAAATTGTTTACCAAAGAATAAAAGATTCTGAAAGATTTATAAAATATGGAATAGAAATATCCGGAACATTCCAGAACATTCTGACTCGGGATTTAACGGTTATCAGAAAATGAAGACGGTTTTAGGCCCGGACTCCAAATGTACTCTAATTACTGTCAAAACGACCGTATCGGCACGTAGATGACAACTAAGAGGTAGACATCAGTGTTTGAGCAATCACTTGATGATAAACTTACGAACTGTCACAAATCGTTCCGCGTACCAAACATGCGGTTCAATCATCACCGGGTGGTTTGCGAGAGGTGCAGAAATGAGGTATCTACATCGAGTTGTATATGGCTTAGTTTACTTTTGTCGCTCATTTGTTCATATGTAATCAACTAAGCTTCTCATTTATATATAATGTTTCTTACTTTTAATTTCGATTTCACTGCCTCAGGAAACCTAGACGGTAACATCTTCTCATTACCTTGGCCGGGTAAGAAGGGGGTGTTATTGGTTTTAATAACCATTTTGCAAATCTGGGCATGCCACTTTGCATCGCCAATAGGCTCGCACCCCTACGAGGCTTCTTGATGCTGCTCTGTGGTCTTTTCTTGACACTTGTCTAGGACGATCCTGATTACGGTTAACCTAGACGCATCGTGGATCAGATTGACAAGCTTACATTTTACGTTTTGTCATTTAAACACCCTTTTTTTTAAAACAAATGGATCGTGTTAAGCACCATAACCCGAACTTAGTAAATGGAAGTTTAATTTCCGTTTTTTCATGCAAATCAATCTTAAATCCAACTCGACGCCAATTTATTAATACTTGGATAAATAAACTGACTTAGAAAATTTTTCCTAGTTAGGTTAAACTATTGGATGAGCCTTCATGCATTTAACCCATTTTATCAACTTTGCACCTAGAAACCACGATCGATCAGTAGAGGCCGCTATGCGGACGGGATTGGGTGTTCGATTAAAGAGCTTCTTAATACGTACCCTCACCCCTTACTCAAAATCCTTGAATAGTGGACAACCTTATCCATGGTAACGAGAGTCATTCTAGGCATATAATGCAAAAGGGGGACGAGTCCTTATCTTTAGTATCTGTGTCAACACACTCCTTTGTGCTTTGTTTGACTTAGGTATAAAGTTGATCTCGAACGGTGTCCAAGCACTCCACAATTGCTTGATGGCGACTGCGAACATCTTTGCATCGTCATGAGACTTTCACCAAGATGAGACCGTCCGATCTAAAGTATTCCGGTCTAAAGCATTCCCTACTCCCCCGAGTGTGGTTTTTAAGACCGTCGTTACGTCCGCAAGCCGGCGTGCGGGTGGCCCTCGTCCATAGTAAGTCAAATATTTTTCTCAAAAAATGAAAACTTATAATATGGAAACAAAGGGAGATAAATAATAAAAAGCGAGTAGTTGTGGACTACGCCACCGGACGCTAATTGTGATGCGACGACACTCACTCACGGAACCTTGTAGACACCCGTGCTTGTGCCTTCTGAAAGTCACTCGATGATTCGTACGACATGTTTAGCATTTGATTACGTTTTGATGACATTTCATAAGTCGACTTATAAAGCATTACTCGAACTTTTGGTCAACCCTTGAGTCGTCATGTATGTCCCATTACATTCGTTTTCACAATAATTAGAGTCAATTCTAGGTCTGGCTCAAAAAGCGTTTCTGATTTTCAGATCATGTCTCATTCTGAGTCCATAACTTTTGGAATTTCTCAAGACATTATTTTAATTTGGTTTTAGAGTTTTAGTTGTGCGCTTCAAACTATATGCTAAGAGATAAACATCCATCTACTTCTCCTCGAAATTCGCAAACAGGCGTATTTCGATCACAAGAGAAAACCTTCTAAGAAGAAACGCAGCACAAGTTGCGCGTCTTTGAAGGAATGCAAGACATGATGCGTCTCCTCTAAGAGACGTAGGAAAACATAGTTTCGTGTTTTTCCCTATTTTTTTCTCTTTTTCTACAATAAATAGAGATCTCGGGTCTCTCATTCAAGGTACACTGGAGTTGATTTTCATCTACTTCTCTTCCCCTCCTTACATTATATACTACGTTCCTAGCCACTGACACTACGTGCTTGATCATTTGACCACGTATACCTTATTCATATTGCGGAACTATCTGTAATATCCACAAATTCCGTCAATAAGATAAAAATATTAATTTAAAATAAGAAATGATCATATTAATAATTGAGAATTTACAAGACAAGAATCGTATCTTAATGACAAAGTTAAAGTATTTCAAACAGATGTCTGGGTGTAGCTCAATGGTGTGTGTTAGGACATAGTTGTTGATGATGACATGCCCAATTTAATCGTGTTTCTAAGTGTACCATTTCAGGAATAATACAACCTCCACAAGCAAGAATTAATCAATGTCAAAGTCAAGAATGGTTGATAATTTGCTACCCAAGATTTAGAGTCGTTTTGTCAACCTATGTAAAGATGAAAGGGTAGAATACATATAATGGTAACAGTCAAGCATACCGTTACTTATAACGGGTAACAGAGTGTGCCTGACAGTCACGTTTGACCCGTCACACTTGAAGCAAGTCTTTCATCGTGAATATTTCACTCTTATTAAAATGGGCTTTTATTCATTAGCTTTAAAAGAAGTTTTAAACTTGAAATATTGAAGGGTGGTCTTTGAAAAGAATATGCTTTGAATATCCTAAAAGGCTTTCTCCAAATTAGCAAAAATACTTTCCCCTACTTTATGAAAGCAAAACTTATTTCTTTCCAAAATGGTCTTTCAAGGGTTGTCCTCTTTTGCTTGGTTCACATGTTAAGTTTCTGAAAACACAAGATCTTTTTAAGGATAGTTACAAACTCTCTTTTCGCCTTTTTGATCCTTAGAAACAAGCCACTTTGGTGCTAGTTTGGGAAAGCTAAAGTCTTTATTTCTTTTCAAATGCTTTGACTCACAAACCCTAGCTTGCCTCCTCTTGTGTGCTTCCTCTATAAAAGGAACCCTTCTCTTCACTTTGAAAGTAAGGCTTTTCAGAGAAATCAAAAGTATTTTTGCAAAATCAGTTTTTAAGAACTCGAAATTTTCTTTGCAAAAAACTTCTAAGTCTTCAAGTGAGTCAGTCGAAAACACTGTTACTTCACAGTATTGTACTCTCTCATCTAGAATCGTTTGTACCAAAAAAGTTATCCTTCTCAATTCTTTTAAAGAATCAGTTTGAGGAAACTTGGTCTTGTAAACATTCTAGTTAGAGTGTCGAGTTCATAGACGGAGTAGTCTTAGAACTCGTGTCGCAACCGGAGTAGGTTGTTGGTGTTTTAGTTCATAGACGGAGTAGTCTTAGAACTTGTGCCGCAACCGGAGTAGGTTGTTGGTGTCGCAACCGGAGTAGGTTGTTGGTCCTTTTGTTGTTAGTGTTTTAAAGTGGTCGGAGTAGATTACTTCACTTATCAATAAAAGAAGATTGGACGTAGGCCTTTAGAGTGTCGGCCGAACCAATTCAAAATCGTTGTGTTATTTTTCTCTTCGCTTTTAATTCCGCTGCAATTTATTTTGTTTGTTCTTCATTCACGTTTTAGCTAGCAACAGTCCTGAATACTGTTACTTCTGGCCTGTAGCTTTTACTTCACTTGCTAAGACAAACAAGTAACAGTCAGAACAACTGCCGCTTCCTGATTTCAACAATTTACTTTGGCAATCGTGATACACTCTCAATCATTCAATTTATTTGATGTATCCATTTAACATTCATATTGTCAATCAACTTACTTTAAAACAATAAAGATTAAGTTGAAATTTTTAGTTAAATTCATTCATTGTTCTTAAACACAACAGTCTGCGATACTGTCCGTTTGTTCTGTTGCTTACAACATTTGCAAAGCCAACTCGTAACAGTCTGTCTCACTGTTCCTCTAGTCAGGTCAACAATACGCCTTTTAACTTTCATTTAAAAGGGGTGTTTGTTAGATACTTGAGATATCATTTCATTTGACTAACTTAAATCAATTAAGTTTAGTTAAAATTTTTAAAACAGTACCTAATTCACCCCCTCCCTGTAACACCCCAATTTATTGAGAGTAAGGTTGTCCCACATCGGGGAATTGAGGAGGTTGTGATATGTTTATAAGGAATTCCACCTACCACTTAGTAACAAGGCCTTGTGCTTTTGGGCTTAAGTGAGGATAAATAATAGGTCCAAAGGTACACATCTCATCTTATTGGGTTGTGTTACGACCGTGGTGGGTCGGGTTGTTATAAATGGTATCAGAGCGACCCTGCGACCGTGTGGTGAGCCCGTGGTCGGGAGTACCCGGGTCACACACCTAGAGGGGGAGGATTTTGGGCTTGGCTGCGTTCAAGTTGAAGGCACAACGAGGACGTTGTGTTCTTTAAGTGGGGGAGATTGTAACACCCCAATTTATTGAGAGTAAGGTTGTCCCACATCGGGGAATTGAGGAGGTTGTGATATGTTTATAAGGAATTCCACCTACCACTTAGTAACAAGGCCTTGTGCTTTTGGGCTTAAGTGAGGATAAATAATAGGTCCAAAGGTACACATCTCATCTTATTGGGTTGTGTTACGACCGTGGTGGGTCGGGTTGTTATACTCCCCCTCTTAGGTACTTAGAATCCATAAACTCTTCAATTGGTATCAGAGCCTCGTGCTCTTGATCGAGGCTAATCGCCTTAGAGTTTGATTCTTGGGTAATGGATTCCGAGAAACACTCCAAGATCCCTGTCTTTACCGGTGCGAATTTTGGATGGTGGAAACTCAAAATGGAACATTACATCAAAAGTATCGATTATCAATGTTGGACCATCATCCAAAATGGACCTCTTGTTATTGAGGAAACCGACATGCTAACCGGCTTCACCAAAACCAAAGAGGAAAGAAATTACAATGAAAATGATTTCAAACTTGCCGAAAAGAACTCCAAAGCAATGTCGATTCTTCAACGTTGTGTTGGTGAGGGTGAAGTTAGTCGAATCTCTGGATGTCCTACGGCAAAATCTATTTGGGACTCTCTTGTACTTGCTTATGAGGGGACTTCCCAAGTTAGAAAACACCGTATTGACTTTCTCATGTAACAATATAAGATGTTTAGAATGTCAAAGGATGAGTCCATAAATAGCTTTTCTTCACGTTTTTCTTGTATTATTAATGAGATAAAAAGTCTAGGAAGGAATTTCGAGTCCGAGGACATCATTCGGAAAATCCTTCGTAGTCTAACCTCTAAGTGGCAACCCAAAGTTACCGCTATAGAGGAAGCCAAATATTTGTCAACCCTATCTCCTCATGAACTAATGGGATCACTAATGGCTCACGAGTTCAATCTCGACAAGCATTCTAGTGAGTGTTCAAAGGGAAGGATTCTCGCTCTCACGTCCTCTCCAAGCGATGGAGAAGACGGGGAGGAAGACGAGTTTGCTATGTTCTCAAGGAATCTAGTTGGGTTGGTCAATGATCAAGAAAATAGAAAGTTCAATAATAATTACTCGAAAAAACGTTTTCCTAAGAAACGACCTAGTTCCACCGTGGGATGCTTTAAGTGTGGTGATAAAACTCACCAAATTAAAGAATGTCCCAAGTGGGATGAAATCAAATCAAAGGAAAAACAAGATAAAGTTAAAAGGGACTACAAACATAGAGTTATGACCGCAATTTGGGGAAAGTCTGACTCCGAGGAAGATGAGGAACTCATCGAGGAGCAACTAGAGGCTAAAATGTGTCTTACAAGTCATCTCAAGGACAAAATCTCAAAAACTTCTAAAATTGAACATCTTAGATGTCTCATGGCTCACCCCGATGATTCCGACTCGGACTCCGACAATGAGGTAAAACATCTAAAAGCCAAGGTTAGATCTTACTCCAAAGAAAAGGTATGTAAGCTTCTTCACAAACTCTTTGATAAGTGTCGTTCACAAAAAGATAATCTTGATGTCATGCAAGACGAAATTGAAGAAATTGCTCAAGAAAACTTTAACCTTAAAAATGAACTGAAAGCAACAGACAGTGTCAGTGTGACCTCTGAGGCTTATGATGAAGTAAAAAGAGTCAACAAATTGAACAAACAATTGACTAAAGAACTTGAGTGTCTTAAAATGATCCCAACGGATGTCTCTGACCTTGAAAATGTCAACACCACCTTGGTAATGCAAGTTTCCTTGCTAACCAAGGAACGTGATGACCTTTTGAAGGACAAAGATACTCTCAAAGATGAATTGGATGACCTAGTGGTTGAGATAATTGACTTAAGAGAAACAGTATCTGAAACTATTGCTTCCAACAAAGATCTAGCTAAGTCAAATGAATATGTCAAACATTTTGTCAATGAAAACGAGCGTCTTAAAATTGAATTATGTGATCACAAGAAAGAGATAGAAGTTCTTCATGAAAAGCTTGCCTTTTTCAAAAATGGTATGCCCGAATGTAGCACTTCTAAGTCTAATGCTTACAAAAGATCCGAAGAATTTGTTGATCTAAACAAACGTCTTGATAAAATGACATCTAAGTATGAGGATTCTAAAGAAAGAATTGGATACCTTGTGTTGAAACTCAATGCTCACACTCATGACTTCATAGTGAAAAAAAGATTGTCTATAGAAATTGAAAAGAATGATGAACTTTTAAAAGAAAAATCTGTTTTCAAAAGCATCATTAATAACCTAGTTGATGAGGTAGAAGAACCTAAAGTAACAGTGTCTCAGACTGTCACCTCTGACAGTAACAATGAAGTCTCAAATGAACTTGTCACTGTTAACATAGATGCCTACAAAAGGGAAATTAGAATGCTTCACGAAAAACTTGTCAAATTTCAACATGATTCTCTCGATTGTAGTTCATCTAGTTTTAAAATCATTCACCTAGATAAATGCATTTCGGGTCTTAAGCTTAATGTTAAAAAAAAAATCTGAAACTTTCATGGAGCTTAAATCCGAGTATGACATAATGAAAAGGGAGCTTGAAAGCTCTAAAGAAAGAAGCAAGTATCTCACCTTCAAAGTCGAGGAACTAAACAAGGAACTTGTTGAGGCTAAGAATGTTTCAATGAATTGGGAAGGTAGCTAAAATGTTTTAAACTTTCCAACAAATCAGCCCAAAAGATGTGATAAGGTTGCCGGTCTAGGTTTTAAATAGAACAGTCAGTCCGACTGTTACATCCAGAAGCCTAAACCCGATTTTGGGAGAAGAAAATATGTTGGTCTTCCCGAATACATTATTTGCAACTATTGTGGTAAGAATGGTTATGTCTTTAATGCTTGCAAGAAAAAATATAATGACATTAACAAGAACATTCAAGTTGTAAAGCAAATGTGGATTAGGAAAGACATTGTGAGATATGTTGATCATAAAAGGGGACCCAAGTTTGTTTGGGTTCTTAAACTCAAAGTCTAATCTTGTGTAGGGCTTGGTGAGAGGCGGGCACAATTGATACTTGGATAGTGGATGCTCTCGTCACATGACGAGTGATAGAAGCCAATTCCTCTCACTTAAAGCTTATGATGGTGGCACGGTAACGTTTGGTGACAACAAAAAAGGTGAAGTAATAGGCATTGGAAAGGTTGGTAAGTCATCGTTACTTTGTGTCGACAATGTGCGGCTTGTCAAAGGTTTGAAACATAATCTCCTTAGTATTTCTCAACTTTGTGATAAGGGTAATATTGTTGAATTTAGTGCTAATTTGTGTCGTATTTTTGATATTACAACCCATGAGTTGATTCTTGAAGGTAGACGTGTAAAAGATGTTTACTTAACCGATTTGAACATGCTATCCGGTCATACTATGTCTTGCATAAGTGTAATGAAAAATGACTCTTGGTTGTAACACAAAAGATTCGGACATATTAGTTCTAAAACTCTTAATACCCTTAGAAGACTTGACCTAGTTGAAGGTTTTCCTAACAAGAAGTTTGAATTTGATAAGTTATGTGATGAATGTGCTAGATGCAAATATGTTAGAAGCTCCTTTAAATCCAAAAAGTGTACATGTCATATTTAATGAATCTACCATTCTTCGACAGGTACAAAATAAAGATGAAGATGATGAAGATGATGAGGATGAATTTGAGATTGGTTTTATGACAAAAGACTTTGTGTTTGCGGATGAGGAAGCTCCAAACAATGACGCCCTACAACAGACAGACGGACTGTTACCTGCCAATATCAAGAACAATTCAGGGGGAACAGTCAGTAACACTGATACTTCCTGTTCCTCCTCTCAAGCAGTAACAGACTCAACCGCTGTTGTATCCACCTCCAGAACGGCAACAGTGGAAGACACTGTCACCACAGGTGAGCATTCAGACCCCACTGAAGTCCCCAGTTCTGATCTGCAACAACCTCAGGGACTGTTACCTCCAAATGAAAGCAACAATCCAGGGGGAACACGTGGTAACTCTACTGCCACTGTTTCTTCTCCGGACGCAACAGACCCAACGACTGTTGCCTCCACTTCCAGAAATGAAGCAAATCAGGATAGTGTTGAGGATGACCACTCTAATCAGGAGGAAACAGTCACTGAGACTGCTACTGCTGAGGGGGAATATTTTACCATTGTTCCAAAGAAGTGGAAACATCAAAACTCCCATCCACTCTCAAATCTCACAAGTGATCTCAATTCTGGAATTCGAATAAGAGCCTCTCTCAACAATCTTGCCCATCTTGATAAGTATTGTGCCCACAATGCTTTTCTCTCTCAAGTGGAACCAGCCAATGTGACAGTCGCCCTGACTGATGATGACTGGTTAATCGCTATACAAGAAGAACTCAATAAATTCAAGAGGAATGAGGTATGGCACTTAGTCCCTAGACCATCTAATCGTACCATCATTGGTACTAGATGAGTCTTTCGCAATAAGCTTGATGATTCCGGAGAAATCGTAAGGAATAAAGCTAGACTAGTGGTGTAAGTTTACAATAAACAAGAAGGTATTGACTACGATGAAACCTATGCACCGGTAGCTAGACTTGAGGCCATACGATTACTTATAGCTTTTGCGGCTCACAAAGGCATTAAACTTTTTAAAATGGATGTCAAAACCGCTTTCTTAAATGGATATTTGGAAGAGGATGTTTTTTGTGGAGCAACCTCCGGGCTTTAAAGACAATGATTTGCCTAACCATGTTTTCAAATTAGACAAAGCTCTTTATGGTTTAAAACAAGCACCTAGGTGTTGGTATGAATGATAGATTGTCTAAATTTCTTATTAACAATGGTTTTAGAAGAGGTTCCATTGACAAAACATTGTTTTTGAAGCAACAGTCAGATGAACTGTTGGATGTCCAAGTATATGTTGATGATTTTATATTTGGGGCAACCAATGAAGTACTCTATGCTTATTTTTCGGAACTAATGAAATCAGAATTTGAAATGAGCATGATGGGTGAGCTAGGATTTTTCCTTGGGCTCCAAATCAAGCAATCAAAGGATGGAATCATGATCCATCAACAAAAGTACATTAAGGAAATGCTTAAGAAATTTGGGATGACTAATGGTAAGTCTCACGATACACCTATGGTAGCCGGGTCCAAATTGGACAAAGATGAACTCGGTAAGAATGTTAGTGAAAAGGTGTATAGAGGTATAATAGGCTCACTTCTTTACTTGACCGCAAGTCGTCCCGACATTCTCTTTAGTGTTTGTTTGTGTGCTAGGTTCCAAGCAAAACCGAAAGAATCCCACTTTAAAGCCGTTAAACGAATTCTTCGGTATTTGATTGGAATACAAGATCTCTATTTATGGTACCCCTTACATTATCCATTTGATCTTATAGATATTCCGATGTGAACTATGCGGGGTGTAGTGTTGACCGAAAGAGCACTTCCGGAATTGCAACATTCATGGGTCCTTGCTTGATCTCGTGGGGCTCAAAGAAACAAAACACGGTTGCTCTTTCAACGGCCGAAAGTGAGTACGTTAGCGCCGCTCATTGTTGCTCACAACTTCTTTGGGTAAAACAACTTCTTGATTTTGGTATTATTTATGACTCCGTTCCCATATTGTGTGATAATACGAGTGCAATAAATATATCAAAAAATCTGATTCAACATTCTAAGACTAAGCATATTGACATTTGTCACCATTTTATTCGTGATCACGTAGAAAAAGGGCATATTAAACTTATTTTTTGCAAAACCAAAGATCAAATTGCCGACATTTTTGCTAAACCACTTGCAAGAGAACAATTTGAAAAACTTAGTGTGGACATGGGCCCACGGGGGCGCTTGGGAACAAGCGTTTGTATTTGTGGAGTCGCCACCAATTTATTGTGGAAAATTGGAAACCGTTCGAATACCTCGTGCCATGTCAAGACACAAAGTAATGACATGAACACTAAGCACTCGTTATCCTTAGCATTTTATGTCTAGAATGACTCTCGTGGATGCCAATGAACACGGATGTTCACAGAGATCTGGAGTAAAGGGTGAGGGTACGTATTAGGAAGCTCTTTTGATCGAACACCTAATCCCGCCTGCCTCGATAGCGGCCTCTACTAATGATTAGGGAAAATCGTCTATACTTGATATATTGTCGATTATATGCATGCAATGCAACATCCATTAAATTAATCCTAACATGTGAAGAATTAGACTAAGTCAGTTAACACGTAATTAATCATACAAGTGGGTTGAAGTAGAGATTTAAATCGATTACATGTGAAAACATACAAGCAATAATAAAGAAATACAATAATAATACAATAAAGAAAATTACAATAATTACATCGGATTTATGATTTATGTCGAAAATACATTTAAAACGGATGGTTTTAGAAAAAAAAGAATAAATGAATAAACGAACAGATTATTAGGTGATAATACGAGTAATAGTAGATTAATACGTAAGCTAAAACTAGGTCAAGGCAACACGGGAGTTCAGAGGCAGAAATCAACCAGGAACAGGCGCAGTAGAGTTGCGCCCTCTGGAAGAGGCGCAGCAGTCGCTACGTCTGTTCCTTGGCTCAGTTCTGGCTGTGAAGCCGGAATTGCAAGTCGTTAATGTTAATTGGGGAATTTAATGATTGATTATATTATTTACTCAGATGGAAGTGATTAGCAGGTTATTTACATATGATTGACGCTCATGAAAGCGATAAACATGGAACAAACAAAATAGGACGAATTAATTACAAAGTTAATGAGATTAATAATTAACAAATTAAGAAACTAACTAATTAATTAGATTAAATATGATGAATTAATGATGAACTAATGATGAACATGATCATAAACAGGTGGAAATATACCAAAGATCGAATTCCTGAAACTCAATATGAATGAATCGAATTTCTACAACCCAGTTTGACTTTAATGACGAAAACCCGCAAATATTGGTTATAAGGGATTTAAGTCGGGAATTAATGATGAATCATATGTTGAAGATGATGAACAATATTGATAACTATCATGTGAACGAAATAAGAACAAATAAAGACGAGAGAAAACAAAAAGACGAAACCAACAGAGGACGAAGGAAGAAGAAGAGAAGCATGAATGGCGGCAACCTCAGGAAGAGGCGCAGCAAGTGCTGCGTCCCTTCCAAGACGCGCAGCAGTTGCTGCGTCCCTTCTCGACGTCTGTCTCCTGTTAATCCGTAAAAAGGGTTTAAACAAAGGGTTTTAGAAATTGGTTTTAATTGTATTTTCGACATAAACCTTACAATATGATTACAACAATAAAGAAAAACAAATAAAAGAGAGATTTACACCCTCATACTTACATGTTTGACGAAACGAGATGAACTAAGTTTACGATTAGTGATGCTCGACTCAAATATAACGAAAGTGCCCTCGTAAGAGGAAAACGATTAAGATTGATTGAAGTTGATTATGGTGTAGTTGGTCAAATTGGTCGGTCATGCAAAACGAGGCTGGTACTCAGAAAGATCCGAGCTTACGTGGTCAAAAGTTCAAGCACGTAGACGCCAAAAAGTAAGAACGTGGTCTAGAATGCAAAGGGAGAAGAGAAGGGCGGACACTCGCGTGAGAAATATGTGAGACCGAAGGTCTCTATTTATACTAATCACACAGAGGAAATAGGGTTTTCGGAGAAACTTTGGAAGTGAATCTCGAAAAGATATGAAAAAGATACAAACAATACGTAGAAAAAGACATGGGAAGAGGCGCAGCAGACACTGCGTCTCTTGGAAGAGGCGCAGCATCTGCTGCGTCCTTTCCCAAGTGGTTTCCTCCTGCGGAAGAAAGATTTCCGTGTTTGGTTTATGGAATAATGGAATAATTTGGTTTTCCTTAATATTTTGTGTGAATATTACGGAAAATTGTTTACCAAAGATTAAAAGATTTATATGGAATAGAAATATCCGGAACATTCCAGAACATTCTGACTCGGCATTTTATGGTTATCGGAAAATGAAGACAATTTTAGGCCCGGACTCCAAATGTACTCTAATTACTGTCAAAACGACCGTATCGGCACGTACATGACAATTAAGAGGTAGACATAAATGTTTGAGCGATCACTTGACGATAAACTTACGAACGGTCACAAATCGTTCCGCGTACCAAACATGCGGCCGAATCATCAACGGGTGGTTTGCGGGAGGTGCAGAAATGGGGTATCTACAGAGCCCCCACTTTGACTGAGGCTTGGACAAGGCGAAAGTCAAAGTATAGCCATCAGGTCAATCGAAGATTATAACTTGACGACTGATGCGTGTCATTTATATGATATTTTACACCCTATTTTACACGCATTTCAGAGCTCAATTATGTAGTTTTATGCTACTATTTGCCCCATTTCGTCTACTTTCGTATTTTTATGTAATATTGCAGATTTATGCGGAAATGAGTAGAAATCGAGCCGAATCCGTCCCCGAGTACCTTGCATTGCATTTGACGTGAAGTATTTACTCAAAGAACGAGTTTGGTGATACCCGTCGTGAGGTGTCAAAAATTAATTTATAATCTCCAACTACAACTATAGATAGCGGCAGTCGGGTCGAACCACAGAGAGGCAGAAGTAATCAATAGTTGTCTGATATTTAGTCTAAGGTAACGAATGTGGGGGTTGATTTGATTTGGTCTATAGCTAATAACAAAGAAAATTAAACTAAAGAAATATATTAAATCAAATATAAATAAGGGTACTAGGATGGTCGGTTCACTATAGTTTCGGCGGCAGAAAGCTAAGTCGGTCTAAATCAAACACATGAGGCGGGAAAACAAGAGGTCCTCTCGGTCCACTCTTAATAGATAGCATCTCTCGATCTCGCTATAAGTCCCTAATATCACTAATACTGACTCTCGTCCTGAGAAGTGACTAATAATCTAAACTTTACCTACCTTTCGATCTCAGCATAGTTTAGTCATTTTAATTGGTGATCTAACAACAGTCCCTATCTCTCGATCTAATGGGTCAGTTATATCCTAAACATTCAACTAGTCGTGTGCACTCGATTCGTCGAATATAGAATTTAAAACAATTAAAACGAAGGTAACACCTCACGTGGTCAGTCGATCGACCAGGTATAGCAGTCGATCGACTGACACGCGATTTCAGCCTACTATTCTAATGCCGCCTAATCCTACAGTTCCCCTACATCCTAGCACGATGGATTTAGCTACTCAGGACTATGATTGAAACAACAATAATATTAACGATTAAAACATTCGAATTCATGCTTGAATTATCTAAACAAACGATTAACAATAAAGCGATAAATCGGTTTCGGGAAACTAACTAGCAATTCCTATACTATGAACGAAATAAAAATGAACTGAAATAAGAATAAGGGAATACCGAGATTGCAGAGGAATTGTAACCGAAAGATTAAAAGCACTAACGAAAATCCAATGCGAAATAATATTCCGAACCATAATTATTCGATATTCTAAACTGATAAAAACTGAATGATAAACTTGATAATTTTCTAAATGAATATCTCTGTAAACTAGGTTACGTTATATAGAAAACTCACGTAACTTTATTCCTAAACCTAACATAGCATTGGGCTTCAAGTTTCTCGATCTACTTATTCACGTCTGATTAGCGGTGAGGTCGATCGACCACGATGCTCGGTCGATCGACTGCTCTTCAGTGTACAGTGGCTACTGTAAGTCGTATGATGGTCGATCGACCATAGGCATCGCTCGATCGACTGCTTTAGCTGGTAGTCCGCTTCTAATTTCTCGTGGACTTGTCTTTCGGGCCTCGAAATGCGCACCAGGTTCATTTCTCGAGTAAACACTTCACGTCAATTGCAATGCAGGATACTCGGGGACGGATTTAGCTCAATATCTACTCATTTTCGCATAAATCTGCAATATTACATAAAAATACGAAAGTAGACGAAATGGGGCAAATAGTAGCCTTAAACTACATAAATGAGCTCTGAAATGCGTGTAAAATGAGGTGTAAAACATCATATAAAAGACACGCATCAAACTTCCCCAAACCAAACCCTTGCTTGTCCCCAAGCAAGAACTAGACTCGATCTAAAGGAACGAGTTCAATTTCAGAGCGAAATGCAATTGAATAGCCTAAACCAATTTAATGCACAACCAACAATCAATTAGTAATGTGAATCATGCAAACGAGTTATGTAGCCGTTAAAAACTGTTGAACCGTCAACTATAGAGACTTATCATTATGGACTCTCACGGGTCGCTCATATCGCACATAAGCACAGGTGAATATATGTAAAAGCTAGAAAGAATTCATTTTGTAATGACTCTCACCTAACTACGACCTATAAGAACATGCCTGCAATCTAATATGAAAGTAATCTCTACAACCGTACATATGCATTCCAACCAAACAAATGACCATGACACATGTCGAGGTATATATGGGATATGTGAGGTAATGGGCAAAAAGAGGCAAAACATTTATGGAAATGTGGGGGTACAGGTGATCAAGCTAGTACTGTAACAAAACCATATGACAATATCCACTTCTTGCTCAAACTTCAATCGACACAGTTTTATAGCAAGCACAAAACTCACAATCTCCGAAATAATTATAATCAATCAACTCCCCATAAGATATAGATAGAACATGGGAGCAAAAATCGCCATAGAATAAAAATTAAATCATGCGAATTGATTTCTTTTTTTTTTCTCTTTTCTTCTCGGGATATCAGTCGATCGACCGAAAGGGGCAGTCGATCGACTGCCTCAAACAGTACAGAACTCTTTTTTTTCTATTTCTTTCTTTCCTTCCTTTCATCTTTCCAACAACATCTCAAACATGAGCATGTGCTACCAAAAACGTAGTAACAATCCCAGAACGTAAACTACTAGCTTGACAAGGGCAGGCTAAATGTAGGATGTAGTAACGGGACAAAAAGGCTATTTTTGGCAGTGTGGAGCTTATGGGCAAAATGAATAAAGGAAACCTCTACCACATGTGTCAACTAACCACAAACCGAATGCATACAGGTATTAAGCAGATTAAGTTCATATTTATGCACATTTATGTAACATGTCCCATAAGGAGTAACTACTCACATTCCTAAATAAACCGGTCATAGATGTTACCAGTTATTGGCTCTAAATCTCAGAAATATGATGTAGTTTGCCAAAAATCAAAGTCAAGTTTAAAATTCAGCAAGAAATTTAACGAAAACTCGTAGACTATGCATATATGATTCTACTAATAACATGTCAATTAGCAAGGCTTAGGCAAAAACAGCTGCAAATGCAATGTCATCATTGAAATACTACCGTTCCGACTCAACCTATATGCTAAAATAAACGTGCAATTTTTTTGAATTTTTGAAATTTTTCAAATTTTTTTTGAATTTTTGTATATATGGGAAATGAAATAAACAAATGCAACACTGAAATGTAAACGTGAATGCAAGCAAATGATATGCGACGCAAAACCCTTCCCCAAACCAAATTGCACAATGTCCCCATTGTGCAAAATCATGTAATGAATGAAAAGAGAAACGGGAATTTGCGAGAAAATAAGTAAATATGACATGAAATAAAGACTTGAAAACTCACAAGACTTTAAGCGCAGCAAAAGGAAACCTCCCCAAACCAGCGTGAGCTAGGAGGTTTCAGTAGCCAACAGTGCTACCAAAGGTACCTGAAAAGACAGAAAATACCACGCATAATCTCGAGAAAGCAAAAATGAAGCGGTAATTATTTGCAAAGTTACGAAAATGGAAGAAATCAGAAATGAGTCGGAAAATAAAATAGAGTAGAAAACTCCCTCAATCCCGCAAAACGACCCAACACAGTAGGGGAAAGGTCGTGAACATGTACAACAGCGAGCAACAGTCGATCGACCATAGCAGGCAGTCGATCGACTGGATTGAACAGGAACAGAAGCTCCTGGAACTTTGCAACTCAATCGATCGACCATAAGGGTCAGTCGATCGACTGGAAATATTGCTGTAACTTTCTGATTTCTCAATTAGCTCGAGAACATGAGCTAATAAGGTCTAAAAACCTGCAAATGCACAATAATACGTGCCCAAAATTGCGTAACACCCAAAGTAACCATCTAAAGTGTTTAAAATCCTAAGCAAACGTAAACGGCGAAGTTTCGCGCACACAAAACAATAAATAAAAGGGTTCAAAAGCAAATAAAATGTAAATGTTTTGAAGAAGTCTCAATCAACTAATAGTTGATCAAGAACGGCCACGGAATGGCCCACTTGCTTGGCTTCTGGCTACAAGAAGTAGCCTCCACAGTGCTCATCTTCTCAGCAGCACTCTTCTCAACTTCAACATCCGCTGAACTTAACGGATCAACAGCTTCTGTATCTTCCCAGTCAATGACCTCCTCTGGCTCATCAAAGTCCAAGTCGGACTCCCTTACTTTGACCGGCTCATCATCAACCTCCTCATCAGTGCCATAGCTAAGGCAACCAAGACCACCTCGTGAAATGATTGGCTCCTTCACAGCTGGTGCAACTTGCAGCTCTTCCTTCCCCAAACCAGCTTCTGCAATATCATAAATAGACAAATCTTCCTCCAACTTGCTCCCAATCTGGGGCGGAGGGGTTACAACAGGAATAGGAATAGAGGTAGGCATGTCAGGAAGCACAAAGTAGGATTTCTTTTCAGAAACCGTATTACAAGTCACGGGCCACATGGGGTCTTTCTTCTTAGCAGGTTGGGCAAAGACAATGGAATGCTTTCCTACTTTGAAGGTCAAAGTTCCCGAACCAACATCTATGACTGCACTAGCAGTGTGCAGAAATGGTCTACCCAATATGATAGGAATGTGGGCATCCTCAGGCATATCAAGTACAACGAAGTCTACAGGGAAGAAGAACTTTCCTATTTGCACGGGAATGTCTTCTAAGACTCCTATAAGCTGGACCGAAGATCGGTCAACCATCTGTACTGTCATGTCGGTCACTGCAAACCTAGTCAATTTGAGCTTTCTAGCAAGACTCAAGGGCATTATACTTATACTGGCTCCTAGGTCACATAAGTCTTTCTCTATATGAAAGGTACCAATGCTACAAGGAACGGAAAATCTACCTGGGTCTTCTAGCTTATGGGGTGCAGTGTGGGTCAGATAAGAACATGACTCTTTAGTAAGTGCGACAGTATGCACAGTTCCAAGTGACCGCTTCTTGGACAAAAGTTGTTTCATGAATTTAGTATAAGCAGGCACTTGGTTTACTAACTCGAGAAAAGGAACTTGTACATTCAAGCTACGAATAACTTTTTCAAATTTATTAAAAGATACATGTTCCTTCGTCGGCACTAATCTCTCTGGATATGGGGCTGTAAGAAGTAACTTAGCCCTCTCTTCTAAATCTCGCATGCCGGCGTCGGTGGATTTAGGCTGAAAATCCACCACCTTCTCCTTATTGAAGCTTTAACCCTCTTCAGACCGTCTCAAATGTGAGCCATTAACCGACATTGGGTCGAACTTCGGAACCGGGACTGACCCGTCAGTACTCGGGTCTTCCCTCAATATTGTCGGAGTTGTCGTACCCCGGAACAAATGATCCCTCAAGTTATTGGGCATTGGAGGACGAAATTGTTCACCATCAGCAGCGGTTCCAGTTGATCGACCAGGTTGGTCAGTCGATCGATTGGCTTCAACAGTATCAGAGGCTCCTGTAACTCGCGGACTGGTCGATCGACTGGCTATATCAGTCGATCGACTGATATACCTGGTAGACGCCTTTTTCTTGCTATTATTCGTTGCAGCTTTGTTCTTACTTGTTTCCGCCTCATTTTTTTCAGGGACATCTTCAACCATAACAGGCCCCTCAAGGGTGGACCCACTCCTCAAAGTGATAGCATTAAGGGTCTCTTTTTGATCAGTTTGAGTCAGTAGATGTCCTGGAGCTCGAGTGGTGTTATTGCTAGCCAATTGGGCAATTTGGCTCTCTAGCAGTTTCATCCCGGCCTCTCTAGCTTGGGACTCCTTTTGCAACATATTCTTCAATTCAGCAAACTCAGAATTTTGGGATTGTTGTTGCTGTTGAGGGACATACGGAGGCTTTTGATATTGCTGCTGCTTATGAGGGGGCACATAATTCTGCTGCTGCTGCTGTGGTGGAGGTTGAGTCGGATTCAAGACATTTTGGCTACTCAACCTCAAGTTGGGGTGGGCATTCGGCTCAAAGTAAGTATTTGTCTGCCTATAATGTTGAAAGGCAGCACAAGACTCAAAAGGACTGGGACAATTTTCTGAAACATGTCCCTCGGCTCCACATCTTTTACAGACGAAAGGACCGTCTGACACAACATTTACATGGTAAATACCTCCTTTTGAAGCTCCTCCCAACTCGTACTTGTCAAATCTAGCAGTGAGAGCTTCAAGTGCGGCCACAGAAGGAGATTCAGCAGCTCTCCTTTGATTTCCCCGGGAATTCCCATACTCAGCTTTGTGGGTGGCCAAGTCATCTATGATCTTCCACCCCTTAGTCTCCACCGTGTTCTCCTGGAATCTGCCATTTGCTGTCGCATCCAGGATAGCCCTTTGATCGTCATAGAGCCTATTGTAGAACTGATTGCACAGGCTCCACTTTTCGAACCCATGGTGCGGAATGGTTCGCACCAGCTTCTTGAAACGGACCCATGCTTCATGAAAGTTCTCGTTAGGCCCCTGTTTAAAGCTCGTGATCTGAGCTCTAATGACATTGGTCTTCGAGGCAGAAAAGTACTTCTTGTAAAACGCCAAGGCCAATGAATTCCAGTCAGTTATCCCACTGGCAGCTCGATCCAGGTCTCTATACCACTCCCTTGCAGCATCACGAAGTGAGAATATAAACATGGTCTCCTTTATCTGGTCCTGGGTCACACCGGTCGGTGGGGGTACAGAGCAGCAATAATCGATAAATGTCTCCATGTGCTTAGCTGCATCTTCATTCGCAGCTCCCCCAAACTGGTTTCTCTCAACCAAGTTGATATAGGACGGCTTCGGCTCGAATTTTCGGTCCATCCCAGGTAAAGCAAATCCCTTATAGAGATTCGCGGCTGTCGGCTCAGAGTGATTGGCAATAGTTGCTTCTTCAGCCATTTCTAGAAAGTCTGGAGAAGTGACTGTCTCAGCTGATGAAGTGGAAACAGGAGATGAATGTGGATCCTCCTCAAATAGCTCATTCTCGTAGTAACTAGACAGAGTACTCAGCTCTTCCTCTGTCGGCAATATCCTAGATGATCGTCTCAATCGCGCAGGGTCTTCTCAATCTCAGGATTGATCGGTAATAAATCACCACCCTGTGACCTGCGCATAAGAGGAAACTATAAAAAGAATATAAGAAAAGTTTAAGGAACAGATGTCCCTTAAACTAAGAAAGACTAAAATAAAACAACTAAAAATTAGAACAATTGCCTCCCCGGCAACGACGCCAAAATTTGATACCCGTCGTGAGGTGTCAAAAATTAATTTATAATCTCCAACTACAACTATAGATAGCGGCAGTCGGGTCGAACCACAGAGAGGCAGAAGTAATCAATAGTTGTCTGATATTTAGTCTAAGGTAACGAATGTGGGGGTTGATTTGATTTGGTCTATAGCTAATAACAAAGAAAATTAAACTAAAGAAATATATTAAATCAAATATAAATAAGGGTACTAGGATGGTCAGTTCACTATAGTTTCGGCGGCAGAAAGCTAAGTCGGTCTAAATAAAACACATGAGGCGGGAAAACAAGAGGTCCTCTCGGTCCACTCTTAACAGATAGCATCTCTCGATCTCGCTATAAGTCCCTAATATCACTAATACTGACTCTCGTCCTGAGAAGTGACTAATAATCTAAACTTTACCTACCTTTCGATCTCAGCATAGTTTAGTCATTTTAATTGGTGATCTAACAACTGTCCCTATCTCTCGATCTAATGGGTCAGTTATATCCTAAACATTCAACTAGTCGTGTGCACTCGATTCGTCGAATATAGAATTTAAAACAATTAAAACGAAGGTAACACCTCACGTGGTCAGTTGATCGACCAGGTATAGCAGTCGATCGACTGACACGCGATTTCAGCCTACTATTCTAATGCCGCCTAATCCTACAGTTCCCCTACATCCTAGCACGATGGATTTAGCTACTCATGACTATAATTGAAACAACAATAATATTAACGATTAAAACATTCGAATTCATGCTTGAATTATCTAAACAAACGATTAACAATAAAGCGATAAATCGGTTTCGGGAAACTAACTAGCAATTCCTATACTATGAACGAAATAAAGATGAACTGAAATAAGAATAAGGGAATACCGAGATTGCAGAGGAATTGTAACCGAAAGATTAAAAGCACTAACGAAAATCCAATGCGAAACAATATACCGAACCCTAATTATTCGATATTCTAAACTGATAAAAACTGAATGATAAACTTGATAATTTTCTGAATGAATATCTCTGTAAACTAGGTTACGTTATATAGCAAACTCACGTAACTTTATTCCTAAACCGAACATAGCTTTGGACTTCAAGTTTCTCGATCTACTTATTCACGTCTGATTAGCGGTGAGGTCGATCGACCACGATGCTCGGTCGATCGACTGCTCTTCAGTGTACAGTGGCTTATGTAAGTCATATGATGGTCGATCGACCATAGGCATCAGTCGATCGACTGCTTTAGCTGGTAGTCCGCTTCTAATTTCTCGTGGACTTGTCTTTCGGGCCTCGAAATGCGCACCAGGTTTATTTCTCGAGTAAACACTTCACGTCAATTGCAATGCAGGATACTCGGGGACGGATTTAGCTCAACATCTACTCATTTCCGCATAAATCTGCAATATTACATAAAAATACGAAAGTAGACGAAATGGGGCAAATAGTAGCCTTAAACTACATAAATGAGCTCTGAAATGCGTGTAAAATGAGGTGTAAAACATCATATAAAAGACACGCATCACTTGGTGCGCATTTCGAGGCCTGAAAGATAATTTTATGAAGAATTAGAAGTGGACTATCAGCTAAAGCAGTCGATCGAATGACCTATATGGTCGATCGACCAGAGCACGAGTTCCAGAGGGTACTATTCAGTGCAGACCAGTCGATCGACCGGTTCCAGCGGTCGATCGACCAAGCCGCTAATATGACGCAAATAAAAAGATCGAGAATTAAGAAGCCCATTGTATATTAGGTTAAGGAATAAGTGTTACGTATATTCCTATATAACGTAACCTAGGTTATTCAGAATAGGCATCGAGTTTTCATCAAGCTTTAATCCAGTTTTTATTCAGTTATTAGGGAACTAATTAGGGTTTTGCATTCGAAGTTTTAATCATTCAATACAATTTACTTTTGCATTCGGTTTTGATCTTCCTTCTTGCCTTTACGGTATTCTTCTGCTCTTATTTCAGTTTACTCTATTTCGTTCGTAGTATAGAATTGCTAGTTAGTTTCCCGAAGCCGAAATTATCGCTTTATGTTATTTGTTTGTTTAATTATTTCAAGCATGAATTCAGTAGTTTTATACGTAAATTTTATTGTTGTTTTCATCATAGTCATGAGTAGCTAAATATCTTGTGCTATGATGTAGGGGATCTGTAGAAGTAGGCGGCGTAGAATAGCACGACCTAATTCGCGCCATGGTCGATCGACTGGCCACGTGAGTTCAGCTTCATTTTAATTAATTTAACTGCTATGTTTGACGAATCGAGTGCACGCGACTAGTTGAATGCCTAGGAATTGACCGACCCAATAAAGATCGAAAGATAGGGAAGGGAGATAGCCTACCTAATTAAAACGACTAGATTAATAAGATCGAAAGATGTGTTAGTTTAGCCTTTTAAACCACTTTTCAGGACGAAAGTTAGCATTAGTGGTATTAGGGACCTGTAGTGAGATCGAAAGATGCTACCTGTAAGAATGGACCGAGAGGACTTCTTATTCTCCCGTCTCACGTGTTTGTTTTAGACCTACCTAGTATACTGCAGCGGAAACTATAGTGAACCGACCATCTTAGCACCCTTTTAATTCTTGATTTCATCCGTTTACTTAGTTTACTGTCTTTTATTTCCTTTAGCTATAGACCAAATCAAATCAAACCCCCACATTTGTTACCTTGGAATTAAATTAGACAACTAATAATTGCATCGCCTCCCTGTGGTTCGACCCTGTTACCACTAGCTTCTGTTAGTTTTAATAGGTATTATAAATATTATCTTTGGTGCACACAACGACGGGCATCAAATTTTGGCGCCGTTGCCGGGGAGGCAATTGTTTAAAATTTTTAGTTGTTTTAATTTTAGTCTTTTTCTTAGTTTAAGGGGCATCTGTTCCTTAAACTATTCTCATATTCTACTTGTAGTTTCTTCTTATGCGCAGGTCACAGGGTGGTGAATTACTACCGTTCAATCCTGAGATTGAGAAGACTTTGCGTGAGTTGAGACGATTATCTAGAGTATTACCGACAGAGGAAGAGCTGAGTACTCTGTCTAGTTACTACGAAAACGAGCTATTTGAGGAGGATTCACATTCATCTCCTGTTTCCACTTCTTCAGCTGAAACCGTCACATCTCCAGATTTTCCAGTCATGGCTGAAGAAGCAAGTATAGATCCACTGAGCCGACAATGCGAATCTTTACAAAGGATTCGCATTACCAGGGGAGGACAGAAAATTCGAGCCGAAGCCTTCTTATATTAACTTGGTTGAGAGGAACCAATTCGGGGGAGCTGCAAATGAAGATGCAGCTAAGCACATGGAGACATTCATTGATTATTGCTGTTCCATACCCCCACCAACCGGTGTGACCCAGGACCAAGTGAAGGAAACTATGTTTATGTTCTCTCTTCGTGATGCTACAAGGGAGTGGTACAGAGACCTGGATCGAGCTGCTAATGGGATCACTGACTGGAATTCGCTGGCTTTAGCATTTTACAAGAAATATTTCTCTGCCTCGAAGACTAATGCCATAAGAGCTCAGATCACGAGCTTTAAACAGAGTCCTGATGAGAACTTTCACGAGGCGTGGGTCCGTTTCAAGAAGCTGGTGCGAACTATTCCGCACCATGGGTTCGAAAAATGGAGTCTATGCAATCAATTTTATAATGGGCTCTATGACGATCAGAGGGCGATCCTGGACGCGACAGCTAGTGGCAGATTCCAGGAGAATGTTGGAGAGATTAAGGGGTGGAAAATTATTGATGATTTGGCCACCCATAAAGCTGAGTATGGGAATTCCAGGGGAAATCAAAGGAGGAGTGCTAAATCCCCTTCTGTAGCTGCACTATAGGCTCTTACGGCGAGGTTTGATAAGTACGAGTTGGGAGGAGCTTCAAAAGGACACTACTACAGATACAGGCTATAACAACGGTCAAAAACCGTTGTTATATAAAAAAGCGGACGTTGTTAAAGCGTCCGTTGTAAAAGGTTTTAACAACGGTTGGTTTTCTTAAGGAAACCGTTGTTAAAAATATTAACAACGGTTTTAAGTATAAAAACCCGTTGTGGAAAGTGTGACTCAATTTTTGGGGGAAAGTTATAACAACGGGTTTTAATATACAACACCGTTGTTATAACTAAAGACAACGGGTTGTTTGTAAATAACCGTTGTTGTTTGTTCTTAAAAAATAAAAAAAATAAAATTAAATATTACTAGATGCATGCATAATTACGGCCCGTTAGAATTCCGATGCATGCATTATTACTGACATCACTGTGCATATGAACGGACAATATGGAATGAGAAGGGTTAGTAATAAGATTTGAAGCAGCATTGAGAGATATGATGATGATTATGGCACAACTTCCTAACATATATATTAATTAAAAAACAACTCAACCCACACATTGCTTAGTATAAATACATTGCATTATCTCAACTAACATTTCCATTATCTCAATATATACATCTCCAAACCCTAACTGCTAAAACAAACTCCAAATAAATAACTTTACTTAATTTTTCAAAACAAACTCCAAAAAACTCCAACAAAATGAATGATTTCATCCTTAAGACTCTTACTATGATCGAGAACAACAACAACTTCATCCGCCGATTCCTCCATATTGAGGAAAGTTTCAGGAGCTACCTTGCGGATGCTCGATCCGCACTGAAGCACGCCAAAGAAGATGGCTTGACGGAGCAAAGCAGATTGCGGCTATATGACGATATAGCAAGCTGCGAACGGAACCTCCAAATAGCCAAGGAGGAGAGGACGGATACGATAGAGCAGAATAAGATCCTCTATGATAAGATAAGAATTGCATTTTTATATATGTAATTTTTTTTTTAATTTATGTATTTATAAATATATATATATATATATATATATATATATATATATATATATATATTAATTATGTTTATCTTGCTTCTTCATCTTGCTTCTTCATTGTTTTACTAACTAATTATGCGAACAATACTTAAACAAATAACATAATGGTCGATAAAAACACATACATGCAAAAGAAATAAATAGAAAAAGAAAATAATGACGATGAAACTAACAAAGTGATTTACGAGATTTACCGATAAATACGAACGTAAGAGACGATGAAATCAACAGTGACGGCGAGAAGATAAAGCGACGATGAGAAAGAGAGAAAGAGAGAAAGAGAAATTGTGTGTTTTGTGTTTGTTTGCCTGCTGTGTTTGTGTTTGTGTATTAAGGATTGTGTTTTGTGGCTGCAGCAGACTTGTGTTTGTGTGGTTTATAGTATGGAAGGTATTGACAACGGTTATTAAACAACAACCGTTGTGAAATATGTTTTAACAACGGTTGTAAAAAACACCCGTTGTCAAATATGTTTTAACAACGTGTTACAAAAGTAACCGTTGTGATTACTTTTCACTAACTTTGCGCCAATTTTGCGCCAAATTATTAACAACGGTTGTGCATGTGTGACCCGTTGTTAAAACTAATAACAACGATTTTTATAACCATACCCGTTGTAATTAATTTTAGTAAAATTCGCGCCATACATTCTACAACGTCTATTGTGATTTTCGTGAATGATCGTTGTTAAAGGGGCGTTGTAGTTGCCTGGATTTGTAGTAGTGGGAGGGATCTATCTTGTGAATGCTATTTCAGACGGTCCTTTCGTCTGCAAGAGATGTGGAGCTGAGGGACATGTTTCAGACAACTGTCCTAATCCCTATGAGTCTTGTGCTGCCTTTCAACATTATAGGCAGACAAACACTTATTTTGAGCCGAATACCCATCCTAACTTGAGGTGGAGTAGCCAAAATGTCCTGAATCCAACTCCACCTCCACAGCAGCAGCAACAACAGAATTATGTGCCCCCTCATAAGAAACAACAGTTCCAAAAGCCTCCGTATGTTCCTCAGCAGCAGCAGCAGTCCCAAGGCTCCGAATTTGCCGAATTGAAAAACTTGTTGCTAAAAGAGTCTCAAGCTAGAGAGGCCGGGATGAAGATGTTGGAGAGCCAAATTGCTCAATTGGCAAGCAAGAATACAACTCGAGCTCCGGGACATTTACCGACGCAGACTGATCAAAAGGAGACCTTAAATGCAATTACCTTGAGGAGTGGGTCTACCCTTGATGGGCCCGCTATGGTCGAAGATGTCACTGAAAAAGATGAGGCGGAACCAAGTAAGAAGAAAGCTGGAACGAACAGTGGCAAGAAAAGACGATTACCAGGTATATCAGTCGATCGACTGATATACCCAGTCGAACGACCAGTCCGCTTGATACAGTAGCTTTTGGTCCTGTAGAGGTCAGTCGATCGACTGACCAACATGGTCGATCGACTGACAACGCTGCTGATGGCGACTCTTTTCGTCCTCCATTGCCAAATAACTTGAGGGACCACTTGTTTCGGGGTACGATGACTCCGAAAATATTGAGGCAAGACCCGAATGCTGATGGGTCAGTCCCAGTCCCGAAATATGACCCGATGTCGATTAATGGTTCATTTTTGAGACGGTCTGAAGAAGGGTCAAGCTACAACAAGGAGAAGGTAGTGGATTTTCAGCCTAAGTCCACTGATGCCGGCATGAGAGACCTAGAGGAGAGGGCTAAGTTGCTTCTTACAACCCCTTATCCGGAGAGATTAGTGCCGATAAAGGAACATGTATCATTTAATAAGTTTGAAAATGTCATTCGTAGCTTAAACGTACAAGTTCCTTTTCTTGAATTAGTTAATCAAGTGCCTGCTTACATGAAATTTATGAAGCAACTTTTGTCTAAGAAGAAGTCACTTGAAACTGTGCACACTGTCGCACTATCTGAGGAATCATGCTTTTATTTGACCCATACCGCACCCCATAAGCTAGAAGACCCAGGTAGCTTTTCCGTCCCATGTAGTATTGGCACCTTTTATATTGAGAAGGCCTTGTGTGACCTAGGAGCCAGTATTAGTGTAATGCCCTTGAGTCTTGCTAGGAAGTTGAAATTGACTAGGTTTGCAGTTACCAACATGACAGTACAGATGGCTGGCCGATCTGCGGTCCAGCCTATAGGAGTCTTAGAGGACATTCCTGTGCAAATAGGAAAGTTTTTTATCCCTGTTGACTTCGTTGTACTAGATATGCCTGAGGATGCCCACATTCCTATCATTTTGGGTAGACCATTTCTGCACACTGCTGGTGCAGTTATAGATGTTGGTTCAGGGACTTTGACGATTAAAGTAGGAAAGCATTCTATTGTCTTTGCCCAGACAGCTAAGAAGAAAGACCCCATGTGGCCAATAACTTGTAATACGGTTTCTGAAAAGAAATCTTATTTTGTGGTTCCTGATATGCCTGTCTCTATGCCTGTTTCTGCTATAACACCTCCGCCCCAGATTGGGAACAAATTGGAGGAAGATTCTTCTATTTTGGATATTGCAGGAGCTGGTTTGGGGAAGAAAGAGCCGCATGTTGCCCCAGCTGTGAGGGAACCAATCATTTAAAGAGGCGGTCTAGGATGTCTTAGCTATGGCACTGATGAGGAGCCTGAAGATGAGTCAGTCAAAGTGACGGAGTCCGATTTGGATTCTGATGAACCAGAAGAGGTCATTGCTTGGGAAGATGTTGAAGCTGTTGATCCGTTGAGTTTTGCGGATGTTGGAGTTGAGAAGAGTGCAGCTGAGGAGATGAGCACTGTAGAGGCTACTTCTTATAGCCAGAAGCCGACCAAATGGGCCATTCCGTGGCCGTTCTTGATCAACTATTAGTTGATGAAAGACTTTACAAACATTTTATTGCTTTCGTTAAACTCTTTTTATTGCTTTTGTGTGCGCAAGACTTCGCATTTTAATAAGTTTGTTAGGATTTTATACACTTTAGACAGTTACCTCGGGTTTTGCACAAATTTTGGGTGCGTTATTGTGTGTATTTGCAGGTTTATAGACCATGTTGGCTCAATTTATTGAGCTAATTCGAAGAAATCAGGAATTACAGCAGGTATTGCAGTCGATCGACTGGCCTGTGTGGTCGATCGACTGAGCTGCGAATTCCAGGAGCTTCTGTTCCTGTTCATCCTGGTTGATCGACTGGGTGATGTGGACGATCGACCATGATTCGCTGATGTACCTGTTGTCGATCATTCCCCTGCTGTGTTTGGTCGATTTGCGGAGTTTAGGGAGTCCTTTCTCCACTTTATTCTCCGACTCATTTCTGTTTTCTTCCATTTCTTTATTTTACACATAATTCTGCGTTTAATAAATTGTCTTCTCGTTTTATGCGTGGTGTTTTATGTCTTTTCAGGTACTTATGGTAGCACTGCTGGCTACTCAAACCTGCTAGCTCACGCTGGTTTGGGGAGGTTTCCTTTTGTTGCGCTTAAAGTCTTGTGAGTTTCCGAGTTCTTATTTCATGTCTTATGTAGTTAATTTTTCGCAAATTCCCGTTTTCCTTTATTTCATTATATGATTTTGCACAATGGGGACATTGTGCGATTTGGTTTGGGGAAGGGTTTTTTGTTGCATTTGCTTGCATTCACGTTTACATTTTTGTCTTGCATTGTTGTTTATTTTCTCTTATATATACAAAAAAAAAAAAAAAAAAATTCAAAAAAAAATTTCAAAAATTTCAAAAAAAAATGCATGTTTATTTTAGCATATAGGTCGAGTCGAAACGGTAGTATTTCAATGATGACATTGCATTTTCAGCTGTTTATGCCTAAGCCATGCTAATTGACATGTTATTAGTAGAATCATATATGCATAGTCTACGAGTTTTCGTTAATTTCTTGCTGAACTTAAGACTTGACTTAGATTTTTGGCAAGCTACATCATTTTCTGAGATTTAGAGCCTATAACTGGTGACATTCATGACCAGTTTATCTAGGATTGTGAGTAGTTACTCCTTATGAAACATGTTACATAAATGTGCATAAATATGAACTTAATCTGCTTAATACCTGTATGCATTCGGTTTGTGGTTTGTTGACACATGTGGTAGAGGTTTCCCTTTGTTCCTTTTGCCCATAAGCTCCACACTGCCAAAAATAGCCTTCTTGTCCCGTTAACTACATCCTACACTTAGCCTGCCCTTGTCAAGCTAGTAGTTTATGTTCTTGGGATTGTTACTACGTTTTTGGTGTCATTTGCTCATTTTGAGATGATGATTGGGAAGATGAAAAAGGAACAAAGGAGGGAAAAGAAATAGAATTGAAAAAAAAAGAAAGAAATGATTCGAAAAGTAAAAAAAGGAAAAAAAAAAAAGATGCGTGTTGTACTGTAGAGGGCGGTCGATCGACTGGTCTCATTGGTCGATCGACTGCAGCCCGAGAAGAAAAGAGAAAAAAAATCAATTCGCATAATTCAAAGTCTTTATTCAAATGGCGATTTTTGCTCCCATGTTGCATTTCTATCTTATGGGGAGTTGATTGATTAATTATTATGGGATATGCGAGATTTGTGCTTGATAATTAGCACCCGTTTTATTGTTTACTTTGAGCAAGAAGTTGGATGTTGTTCTATGGTTTTGTTTAGGTACTAGCTCGATCACCTATACCTCCACATTCCCATAAATGTTTTGCCTCTTCTTACCCATACCTCACATATCCATATTTACCTTGGCATGTGTCATGGTCATTTGATTGGTTGGAATGCATATGTACGGTTGTAGAGATTATTTTCATGTTAGACTGCAGGCATGTTCTTATAGGTCGTAGTTAGGTGAGGGTCACTACAAAATGAATTCTTTCTATCTTTTACATATATTCACCTGTATTTATTGAGTGATTTGAACGACCCGCGAGAGTCCGATTTGATAAGTCTCTATAGTTGACGGTTCAGCAGTTTTTAACGGCTTCATAACTCGTTTGCATGATTCATATTGCTAATTGATTGTTGGTTGTTGCATTAAATTGGTTTAGGCTATACGGTTTGCATTTCGCTCTGAGATTGAACTCGTTCCAATTAGGTTTTAGGATCGAGTCTAGTTCTTGCTTGGGGACAAGCAAGGGTTTGGTTTGGGGAAGTTTGATACGTGTCATTTATATGATGTTTTACACCCTATTTTACACGCATTTCAGAGCTCAATTATGTAGTTTTATGCTACTATTTGCCCCATTTCGTCTACTTTCGTATTTTTATGTAATATTGCAGATTTATGCGGAAATGAGTAGAAATCAAGCCGAATCCATCCCCGAGTACCTTGCATTGCATTTGACGTGAAGTATTTACTCAAGGAACGAGCTTGGTGCGCATTTCGAGGCCTGAAAGATAATTTTATGAAGAATTAGAAGCGGACTATCAGCTAAAGCAGTCGATCGACTGACCTCTATGGTCGATCGACCAGAGCACGAGTTCCAGAGGGTACTGTTCAGTGCAGACCAGTCGATCGACCGGTTTCAGTGGTCGATCGACCAAGCCACTAATCTGACGCAAATAAAAAGATCGAGAATTAAGAAGCCCATTGTATATTAGGTTAAGGAATAAGTGTTACGTATATTCCTATATAACGTAACCTAGGTTATTCAGAATAGGCATCGAGTTTTCATCAAGCTTTAATCCAGTTTTTATTCAGTTATTAGGGAACTAATTAGGGTTTTGCATTCGAAGTTTTAATCATTCAGTACAATTTACTTTTGCATTCGGTTTTGATCTTCCTTCTTGCCTTTACGGTATTCTTCTGCTCTTATTTCAGTTTACTCTATTTCGTTCGTAGTATAGAGAATTGCTAGTTAGTTTCCCGAAGCCGAAATTATCGCTTTATGTTATTTGTTTGTTTAATTATTTCAAGCATGAATTCAGTAGTTTTATACGTAAATTTTATTGTTGTTTTCATCATAGTCATGAGTAGCTAAATATCTTGTGCTAGGATGTAGGGGATCTGTAGAAGTAGGCGGCGTAGAATAGCACGACCTAATTCGCGCCATGGTCGATCGACTGGGTTCCCTGGTCGATCGACTGGCCACGTGAGTTCAGCTTCGTTTTAATTAATTTAACTGATATGTTTGACGAATCGAGTGCACGCGACTAGTTGAATGCCTAGGAATTGACCGACCCAATAAAGATCGAAAGATAGGGATGGGAGATAGCCTACCTAATTAAAACGACTAGATTAATAAGATCGAAAGATGTGTTAGTTTAGCCGTTTAAACCACTTTTTAGGACGAAAGTTAGCATTAGTGGTATTAGGGACCTGTAGTGAGATCGAAAGATGCTACCTGTAAGAATGGACCGAGAGGACTTCTTATTCTCCCGTCTCACGTGTTTGTTTTAGACCTACCTAGTATACTGCCGCCGAAACTATAGTGAACCGACCATCTTAGCACCCTTTTAATTCTTGATTTCATCCGTTTACTTAGTTTACTGTCTTTTATTGCCTTTAGCTATAGACCAAATCAAATCAAACCCCCACATTTGTTACCTTGGACTTAAGTTAGATAACTAATAATTGCATCGCCTCCCTGTGGTTCGACCCTGTTACCACTAGCTTCTGTTAGTTTTAATAGGTATTATAAATATTATTTTTGGTGCACACAACGACGGGCATCAACGACTATGGCGACGCGAGGCGGCTCAAAGGGTCTGAACCAAGGACCTGTCATCGGGAACATTTTAGAGTCTGTCGACTATCGAGGAGGGTCGTTTAAAGTCCATTAGACTACGTAAGGAGGCTCGCCAGCCATAAGAAGAAACCATACCAGAAATTCCTTGAAACTCCAGGGGAAAACAAAATGCAATATTGGGAGAAGACAGCAGGACACAGTCTGGAACTGCTGGGAGAAATCTAATTGTGTTCAGCTTCAAACAAACTTCGGAAGGGTTCGGGGTCGATGTTAATCTCCATGTCTCGAGAGAGGAATGACTGTCGGTCGTGAACTCTCACTGGGGGAACATAATCGGGAACTGATCTCCATGTCTCGAGAGGGAAAGTCTATCCGTGTACTCTCGCTGGGGGAACATAATCGGGAACTGATCTCCATGTCTCGAGAGGGAAAGTCTATTCGTGTACTCTCGCTGGGGGAACATAATAAAGGTGTGTCGAAACACCTGTCAAAGAAGGAACGCTCGTTGTGACAAGCTAAGTCTTGGATAAGAAAGGCGATAATTTGTTGTTGGCTTGGAAGATGTGGATCCGGGTGAAGAATATACGTCAAACGGACCAAATATGCGATGTAGCGTCAAGGAAGAGGCGCACCAAAGATGGGCCCACAAAATAACGAACTCATAACGGATTTTTGAAAATTCGTATGAAGGGAAGATGAGAAAGAGGCACAGCAAGAGCTGCGTCCCCTGGAAGAGGCGCAGCACCTGCTGCGTCTATTCCTGGGTGTGTTTCTTCTGCGTAAAAACCCGATGAAACAGGGGTTTCATTTCATTTGTTTCGAAACATAAAATCCCAATTTCTCTCTCAAATTCCAACCATTTCCGTCAAAATTTGATCTAAAAGATTGTATTTGCCATGACTAATCGAGGTATGTGTATCAATCTTGCATTTATCTTCTGCATTTGATCAAATGGGATCGACAAAATTAGGGTTTTCGACCCTAATTAGTCGAAAATTTGGGGCTTTTTCCCCAAATGATTTTGCCTTGCGAAATTGACTTTGTAAATGACCAATTGGTAGTACAAGGATCATAACCATGTATTCGTTTTGAATTTTCGTTAAGTTTTGAGCATTTGAGTGAAATTGAGACGGTTTCACAGCTAAACCGTAAATTGCTTCTAAAATAGCCTTAGGATTGCCCATTTGCGACAAAACTTGATATTTGGAACCCTTGTGTGATGGGTAAACTTCCTACCATCTCGAAATTTAGGTTTGTGACGGCTTTTTCAGGACACTTTCTAGGGCATAATCGCCGTTATAACGTAATGCTGCTGAAATTCCGACTCGAACCCATGACTAGGCTTCAACTTTGGCTTGACCTGGCCCAAATTACCACATGAGCGGACGGGTTTGTGGGGAAAATTGCCAACGATGGCGAGAAAAGAGCGATTTCAGAGTTCCGAAAACTCGAAAATCCCCTAATCAAGGCTTGTCGTCACTTGACGCGGCCTAAATTTATTTTAATTTTGCAGGTGACGAGGCTTCTACGTCTGGGAGGGCTCCCACGGACGTGGACACTACTGGTGACCCTTCTCAGGTGCTTGAGGAGGCGTTGGAGGAGGCTTTCACTGCCGCGGTGACGGCTATTGAGGACGAGGTCCTGGAGGAGGAGGCTGCTGAGGAGGAGGAGGCCCCGAGATGGGCTAACATTGTTGGAGCTTGTGTCCTCCAGTTAGTGCGGATAACGTCATTGCACATACACTTGTACGGACAAGTGGGAGCTTGTTGGGGTTGGTGTCCTTAACAGTTAGTGCAAGGACTTATAAACCTCTAAAAGGATCAAAGGGCATACTTTGGTATTATTATCAGTTGATCCACGTTTATCAATAACGGTTGGCTTGCTAGATAAGTTTGACGGTATTGTCATACAGATGGCGGTGATCAACTGGTCCCTAAAAGTCACACCTATAGGATACGTTTGAGAGACGTGATGGTATGAAAATACTGTCATGTAGATGCCAAAATTGACTAACCAGTTAGTCCGAGTTATTTGACTAGTAATTAGTCAAAATGTGATGTTGAGATATTATATTTAATACGGATTAAATATCATGAGCTAAGGCGAATTAACCAGTTAATTCGTAAAATTAAATATAAGCGTTTTATATTTAATTAATGTATATTGAATAAATTATACAATACTGTTTTGTCGGACACGTATTAATAATTCAGCTAACCCGTATTATTAGCTGATGCCTTAATTTCCGATAACCGATAATAGTTTATAATCAAACCGCGTCATATACATTTGGAATTTAATGAACCGGACCACAAGTTAAAACCAAGAGGAAGTGGAAGCCCACTTTCCTTGTGTGGGTCTCGGTTTTGCCGAGTGAGAGGGATCAAAAGGGAGAGCTTCTCCTCCCTTCTGACCGAATCATCATTTGAAACAAAATTAGGGTTTGGAAGAGCATTCTCCTCTGAAAAACCTGAGATCTCTCATCTCGAAAGAAAAACACACATCAGTTCTCCCAATATTGCAAAGCAATCGGAGAACACCATCTAGCACAAGGGCATATCTCGGACAAGGTCTTGGGTGCAACAATTAGGAGGGAATCTGGTTTGATTTCTGTTCTTTACGCCGTGCATCAAAGGACCCGAGGTTGATTTCTATACATTAATCATTTCATTATGTTTTTCGTTTTATGACTATAAATTGCATGTTTAAATTTACGTTATAGTCCTGCATTTAAAGGGTAGTATACGGATATTAACCCACAAGTGGTATCAGAGCGAGGCCACGTGAATTTTTCCATGTGTTTTTCATAAAACTATCTTGAAACGATTTTTGTTTTGTATAAAAATCCGTGCGGCAGCAGTTTTTCTCACGGCAGAAATTTTTTTTTTGTTGTAATTGCTGCGTTTTTGGTTGCATTGGGAACCGTGTCCTGTTTACACGGTTGCTCTTGTTGTTGTTTTGTCTCGAAAACCGTACCGTGACATGTTTTACACGGGTTATTTTCGTTTTGATATTATGCATATTGTTATTTTACACGATCATTATAACAATATGTTAATGTCTAGCATTTTGTAGTTTTGTTTTCAATCAGTTTTGATCAAAATAGCGTTTGTTTTGTCTCGCCAAAACTGTTTCACGAGGGTTTGAAGTTTTCAGAAGTTTTTGCACTCGATCGACCAAGTTTTTAATCGATCGAGTGGTTTTTCTGACAAGTTTTTGCTCGATCGAGTCCTTGTTGTACTCGATCGACCTGCTTTTAAAAACCCCACCGCTCGATCGAGAAGTCCTCGTACTCGATCGAGCAGTATTCCTGATATAAGTCCTCGATCGACCACCAGTGTTGTCGATCGAGCACCTCCTGATTAGCACACCCCTCGATCGACTTGCAATTCAGTCGATCGAGCCCTTTTGTCCCCCGATCGAGCACTTATGTCCCTGGATCGAAGGATTTCGTTTTTGACAGCTTTGAAAATTTGTTTCTTTTGATTTAAATTTTCTTTTGGCTTTAAGATGTACTTTATACGGATATTGTACACTCGCTATAATTGTGAAACAGTTCACACACGTACCATTAAGTTATTTTAAAAACGTATTTAAAGTAACGGATTATAATAGATTAAAATTAAATGATAGAAGCGGTTTTATCACACGAATTTTAATCATTAAAAGGTGGTTTGGATAAATTTAACATAATTACGGAATTATGTCACGAATGAATTTGTTTTTAGTTGATGCATTTTTATTTATCGTTATTTTATGAATGCCGTGAATGCCTTTTTATTACGTATTTAATTATACAAACGGTTGTAACTTAGTGTGGCCTTAGTAGAACGTGTTACCGTAATGATGGAACACGGTCTTGGTTGTATTTTGAGATCTCGTATCTCCGTTTTGGACTTTTCACTTGTAATTACAGTTTTAATTAGAATGTAAATAGGTTTATATTTTGTAATTTTAAATTGTAATTTTTGAGAAGACCAAAGATGGAGACCGGATGCTCACTCCCGCTACATGGATCAAGATGGAACATCAAGACAAGTTTCTCGGGTCCAACGGTGGATTCCAAAGTTGTTTTATGTTTTGTTTTACTAGGATAGGCCACACTAGGAATTTTTATTTACATAATGCATTCATTTTTTTATTTTTTTATCGTTACGATAATATGCATCATTTTCCGCCTAAAAACCAAACCACCTAATTATTGCATGAAAACTGACACATATAGAGGTCACGAGTTAGTTTTCATTGACATTCTCATGTCACACGTTAAAAGCCATCATCTAAATTAATTCGTTCACGACAGACGCTAGTTATTCGTTCACTTAAAATGAATTAAAACTTAGTTGATGGGATCTTCCTCGTATAAACCAAAATTGAGAACGGTCTTTATAGGTCAAACTCCAATGAGTCCCTTCTTCGTCGGTAGGCATAATATGACCCCTTCTACGTCGGGTAAGTTGGAACCGATTGACCTATTTTATCTCAACACTATGGTCACTCGTACGATCCTGTGATTATGGTGGACTATAGATAGGATTTACGGAAATCTATCGACCAAGAGTTCTTCCGGAAGAATTAGCTAAACAGTTGGCTTATCAATTTACAGAAATTGAGTTTTGGGATCACTTGTATCATTCTTGAGGGAGATCAATTATGCAAGTGCAAGAGTCTACATGTTTAAAATGAATTTTAAAATAGACTTAAATCACCTCGATGAGTTGCTTATTTCGTTTTGTTTTTCTTTCTTTTTCAGTGTAGATCACTATTTTAAACTGCTAAACAACAAATGGCTGGTTCAAGTGATAACCCAATGCCAAGTGCCACATTGGACCGTGAGTCCTGGCTTCGGATCTTCATGAATCGGATGAATCGGTCTACTCGGATCAAGAATGATGGATCCAACTTCGCGGACCGGGAGGCGGCATTACGGAATGCCGCGCGACGGGAAGCTCAAATATCTCTTGGAGCCCATCCCGACAAACCCAGGTCCCACGGCTAGAGCTGCTGAAATCGCCAAGTTTAACGATTTCTGTATGGAAGCGGATGCGATTAAAAACGTACTCATTTTTGCAATGGAACCCAATTTGCAGAAACGCTTCATAGCCCATGGTGCAAACAAGATTTTCACCACGCTCACCAAAGAATTCTCGAAAGCACCGAGAATCGTGACTTATGAGCATACCACTCGCTTCTTTGATGCGAGACTCCAGAAGGGCCAACCGGTTAGCCCACACATTCTCAGCATGATTGAGAATGTCGAGAAACTGGAGACCTTTAACTGTAACATCAGCGAGAACATTGTTATCGACCGCATACTTCACTCACTCCACGATGGTTATTCGCAATTTAGAGCGAATTACTATATGAATGATTTGAAGAAGACTCCCCATGAACTGCACTCCCTCCTCGTACAGACCGAGAAGGACATGAAGTTCAGTGGGAGCATGAAACAAGATGTTCTCGTTGTGTCAAATAAAGGAAAGGGTAAGGGCAAAGCTCAGGCAAACCTAGCAGTAGGTAAGGCGAAGTTCAAGAAGTCGGGCTCAGGTAAGAGTGGTCCTGGTGAGTCGAGTAACTCATCAGGCGCGACAAAGAGCAAGAAAGATAACATGGAATGCCATCACTGCCACATGACTGGGCATCGAGAGACGCACATGTCCTGTTTATCATGAGGACTTAAAAGCGGTCGTGTTAAACTTTGTTGGTATGTCTTCTTCTTCTACTTTTATTCATATGATTGAGATTAACCACGCAAGTTACGGAACTTGGGTACTTGATCCTGGTTGTGGTTCTCATCTGTGTAATCATGTGCGGGGGCTCCGAAACATCGAACCCCTCGTAAAGGGTGAGGTGGACTGCGTGTTGGGAATGGAGCAAGAGTATTTTGCCATCTCCAAGGGGACATATGTGATCCAGCTTCCTAGCGGATTTGAGTTGTCATTATATGACTGCTATTATGTACCTAGTCTTTCCAAAAACATTATTTCAGTTTCTGCGCTTGATAAACTTGGTTTTTCATTTGTAATAGAAAATAATACTTGCATTTTCTCATTACACGATATGATTTACGGCAAGGCAGTCTCCATGAACGGAATTTATGTTTTAGATCAGACCACGGAAATATTACACGTAATGAATAAAAAGTTAAAGGTTGGTGACAAAGATCAAACGTATCTATGGCACTGCCGCATGGGACACATTAATGAGAAACGCGTAAAACAGCTCATCAAACATGGAGCTATCTCGGCCTTTGATTTTCAATCATTTGGCACGTGTGAATCATGTCTCATCGGTAAGATGACTCGAATTTCCTTCAAAGGTGTTGGAATGCGCGCTGCTGACCTATTAGGGCTCATACACACGGATGTATGTGGTCCTATGTCAATCACCGCACGAGAAGGCTATAGGTATTTCATCACTTTCACAGACGATTTGAGTAGATATGGCTATGTCTACTTAATGAAGCACAAAAGTGAATCCTTTGAGAAATTCAAGGAATACCAAAATAGGGTACAGAACCTATTGGGTAGAAAGATAAAAACACTGCGTTCGGATCGTGGTGGCGAGTATCTTTCTCACGAGTTTGATCAACACCTAAAGGATTGTGGGATTGCCCTACGTTAACTCCACCGGAACACCTCGGTTGAATGGTGTTTCCGAACGGAGAAATCGAACACTACTTGATATGGTTCGATCCATGATGAGTCACACGGTTTTACGATTCGATTCATTATGGGGTTATGCTCTTATGTCACCGCTCTAATACTTAACCAAGTCCGTCTAAAGTCTGTTGACAAGACTCCATATGAACTATGGAAGGAACAGTCCCTAACTTGTCCTTTATACGGGTTTGGGGCTGCGAGGCTTATGTCAAGTGGAGACACGAGGATAAGCTCGGCCCGCGATCGGTCAAGACATACTTTATAGGTTATCCTAAAGGAACACTTGGTCATTACTTCTATTCGCCAACCGAACAACGCGTTTTTGTTGCGGCTAGTGCGACATTCTTAGAGAAGGAATTTCTCGAGAATGCAAAGAGTGATAGAACCTTCGACCTGTCGGAGATTCCAGAACCAAGTACCGAGCAACTATTGGAGGAACCTATTCCTTCAATCCCGGCTGCGGTGAATATTCCTGAGGAACCTAGGAGGTCGGGAAGAGTCTCTATTCCTCCGGACAGATACATTGGTATGGTCGAGGAACATGATATAGATGACATTCTACTCTTAACGAGTAGTGAACCCGCAACCTATAAAGGTGCCATGACTAGTTCTGACTCAAAGCTATGGCTTGAGGCCATGCAATCCGAGATGGACTCCATGTATGAGAACAACGTGTGGGATCTTGTTGACTTACCTGCTAAGGTTCGTCCCCTTCAATGCAAATGGCTTTACAAGATAAAGCATTCTGTGGAAGGTCAACAAGACATCTACAAAGCACGACTAGTTGCTAAAGGTTTCACCCAAGTGCCAGGTTTGCACTACGATGAGATTTTTGCACCCGTAGTTATCTTTGCGTTCCATTCGGATTATCTTAGCGATTGCCGCTTTTCATGACTATGAAATTTGGCAAATGGACGTGAAAACCGCCTTCCTAAACGGCTTTTTGGAGGAAGAGTTGTACATGGTACAACCCGAAGGTTTCATCGATCCAGTACATCCTAAGAAAGTATGCAAACTTAAGCGTTCCATTTATGGACTTAAGCAAGCATCTCGGAGTTGGAATCATCGCTTCGACCAAGTGATAAAAGAGAATGGATTTACTCGATCGGTCGAGGAACCATGTCTATATATCAAGTCGAGTGGGAGCAAGATTGTCTTCCTAATATTGTATGTTGACGACATACTCCCGATTGGGAATGACATACCTCTCTTAACTTCGGTGAAAGTATGGTTGAAAAACCATTTCCGGATGAAAGATCTGGGAGAGGCACAAAGAATTCTAGGCATCCGTATCTATCGAGATAGATCACGACGGATGTTATCTCTCGATCAGAGTCTTACATAGACAAAGTCCTAGAGAGATTCAAAGCATGACCAACTCCAAGAAGGGGTTCCTTCCGATGGCTCCAGGGGTGCATTTGAGCAAGTCTCGTGCACCAGAGACACGGAAGAGAAAGAGCGCATGCCACGGATTCCTTATGCTTCGGCTATAGGATCAATCATGTATGCCATGATATGCACACGTCCGGACGTGGCATATGCATTGAGTATGACAAGTCGATTCCAACAAAGAACCAGGTGAACCACATTGGTTGGTGTCAAGAACATTCTTAAGTACCTCCGGAGGAATAAAGATTGGGCATTGACTTATGGAGGCTCTCAAAAGCTATGCGCAACCGGTTCTTCAGATGCTAGCTTCCAAACGGATCGAGATGACTCGAAATCTCAATCTGGATTCGTTTTTACTCTTAATGGCGCTGATCACCTGGAAGAGTTCGAAACAAACATTACAGCAGATTCTACGACCGAGTCCGAGTACTATGCCGCGTCTGAAGCAACAAAGGAAGCGATATGGATGCGTCAATTCTTACATGGACTATCTGTAGTGCCTAGTTCGAATGACCCGATCACCATCTATTGCGACAATAGTGATGCCATCTTCCAAGCTAAGGAGCCAAAGTCTAGCAACAAGTCTAGACATGTACAACGGAAAGCTCATCTAATCCGAGATTACGTGGAGCAAAAGGAAGTAGTGATAGAAAAGATTGCTACTGAGATGATAACATAGCGAGATCCTCTCACTAAAGCATTACGACAAGATAAGCATGAAGGGCATGTTAATTCCATGGGAATCAAACGTGTTCCTGAGTTGTAGTACTCTTTTATGGATTAGATTCATTCTCCTTTGTACTCTATACGACATCATCGTTTTGATATTTTATATATATATTTTGTTTTTCATTTGGAATTGTACGACAATTTTTGAACACCACAAAGTGAACTGAACAAACATTATATTTTTTTGTCCTTAATTGCCCACATGAGCTGATAACTCTGGCAATTATTTTGTGACGTTGGTTGATGGTGGGTTCAAAGAGCCATAAGTCAACCAGTTGACTGACCAATCACAGAGGCGATTTATACGGATATTTCGTAGGACACCATTGTGACATCGACGTGGAGTCCTAAATGTTTTATAACATTCGCTGCCCGGTCGTGGATAGGACTTCCATGGTGATCCTAAGAGTCGATTCTTTTGACTATCGACTGTCTCTTGAGACTAAGGCAGATTTTGGGTGACTTTGGTTTCTTTCTCACGGTCATCCGTAACAGGGGGCCAAGTAGATTGTTTCTGGGTCATTTCATGCTGTGCTTAGATCGGAAGGAGTCGAGTTGAAGGAAATATTCAGCCTTTATCAGGTACTAGATATTTCTCGGGGCCACTCGAGGAGTCAGAATCGAAATGCATGGCCATGCTCGGATACGGATTCGTTTTATCAGTTAAGTTACTCTCTAGTCGGGGAAACCACTCTAGATACAGATCAATTGTAAAATACGACCTTTGTGGATCCAGATCTGCAAATTGTTTTACATTGAGTGGGAGGAATTTTAAATGAATATGAGAATCGATTATCGCACATACACTTGTACGGACAAGTGGGAGTTTGTTGGAGCTTGTGTCCTCCAGTTAGTGCGGATAACGTCATTGCACATACACTTGTACGGACAAGTGGGAGCTTGTTGGGGTTGGTGTCCTTAACTTGATTAGTGCAAGGACTTATAAACCTCTAAAAGGATCAAAGGGCTACTTTGGTATTATTATCAGTTGATCCACGTTTATCAATAACGGTTGGCTTGCTAGATAAGTTTGACGTTATTGTCATACAGATGGCGGTGATCAACTGGTCCCTAAAAGTCACACCTATAGGATACGTTTGAGAGACGTGACGGTATGAAAATACTGTCATGTAGATGCCAAAATTGACTAACCGAGTTAGTCGAGTTATTTGACTAGTAATTAGTCAAAATGTGATGTTGAGATATTATATTTAATACGGATTAAATATCATGAGCTAAGGCGAATTAACCAGTTAATTCGTAAAATTAAATATAAGCGTTTTATATTTAATTAATGTATATTGAATAAATTATACAATACTGTTTTGTCGGACACGTATTAATAATTGACTAACCCGTATTATTAGCCGATGCCTTAATTTCCGATAACCGATAAAGTGATTTATAATCAAACCGCGTCATATACATTTGGAATTTAATGAACCGGACCACAAGTTAAAACCAAGAGGAAGTGGAAGCCCACTTCCCTTGTGTGGGTCTCGGTTTGCCGAGTGAGAGGGATCAAAAGGGAGAGCTTCTCCTCCCTTCTGACCGAATCATCATTTGAAACAAAATTAGGGTTTGGAAGAGCATTCTCCTCTGAAAAACCTGAGATCTCTCATCTCGAAAGAAAAACACACATCAGTTCTCCCAATATTGCAAAGCAATCGGAGAACACCATCTAGCACAAGGGCATATCTCGGACAAGGTCTTGGGTGCAACAATTAGGAGGGAATCTGGTTTGAGTTCTGTTCTTTACGCCGTGCATCAAAGGACCCGAGGTTGATTTCTATACATTAATCATTTCATTATGTTTTTCGTTTTATGACTATAAATTGCATGTTTAAATTTACGTTATAGTCCTGCATTTAAAGGGTAGTATACGGATATTAACCCACAAACATTGGACGAGGTGGTCGCTAGCTGAGGGGAGCACCTGCGTGGGCTGAGACCTAGTACAGCAGGCACCTGCTTTGGGCTGCGGAGGGTCACCTGTCCTACAGGACGGTGAAGAGCTTGGTAAATAGAATTCATCACTCTTCATTCATCTTCTTTCATTTCTGTTTGTCACTCCTTTTCTTCTTCATTTGAGCTAAAGATAGCTTTTGTTTCAAATAAAAATAGGAGGCCGGGAACATCAGGTCGTTCTCGGGCTACACGACGGCGATGGGGTGCTATGAGAGGTTGTCAGCTAAGGAGCGAGCCATGATCGATCGGGGAGCGTTCGGCGCCTTGGTGCAGGCTTGGAGGGATATTGCGAGGAGGAAGCTTCGGGCTAACCTCAGTCTCATCCGAGCTTTCTTGGACCGGTTTTGGGACACGACCTCCACATTTCATATGCCTTTTGGTGAGGTGGGGGTCACATTGGAGGACTACGGCATGATTTACGGTGCAGGTGTGGGATCGAGGTGGTGGAGTGGCCGGAGACAGCCATGAGGGTTGACTCGGCGGAGGCTAGGAGGCTGATCGGCTGGAACTTGGCGCCGAAGGCGGCTGCGGTACCTGGCTTAGTGCCTAGTTCTTACGTTTGAGACTACTTCGCGGGGAAGACCCCGGCGTTGGTGGTGATCGAGGGGAGGGAGACGGCTCCTCCTCCTTGTATTGCAGAGCAGAGAGTCCTCTTGTGGCTCTGGTGGTTCTTGTCTTTGATTTACCTCGGAGACAAGGGAGAGAGGCTTTCGACGAAGCTTCTTCCCTTTCTTTCTGACCTGAGCTTCCTAAGGCGCTGGGACTGGGTCACTGCTGGTTTTGCGGTCCTCATCCGCTTCATGAGGGCCATGGTTCATCCGGAGTTGATGGAGAAGGGGACTTCTCCCCGCTTCATCGACCCCGGATTTCTTGTTGGAGGTATGAACCTTCACTTCATTTCACGAAAGATCATTCCTTTTTCTTATCAAATCACGAAAGATCGTTGTTGATGATCTTGTTTTACAGGCGTGGGTGTACTCCTACTTTTCGGGCCTCGCGCCCAAGAGGACGAAGCCGGTGGAGAAGGCCGATCCCGTTGTGAGGGATTGGGTGATGTGTCGCACGAGGAGTCAGCGTTCCTTCCACGACGTCTGTCGGCGGGAGGTGAACGCTCTTCAGATGGACGACGTGAGTATTTCACCTTACATTTGTCTGTGTTTCTTTCTCCTACTTTTAGAACTGATCATAAGAATGACCCTTCGTTTGTTTTTCTAGTGGGTGCCTGATGCCTGTCGTTGTGTGCACCAAAAATAATATTTATAGTCCTATAGCTAGTGGCAGTCAGGGTCGAACCATAGAGAGGCGATGCAATTAAAAGTTGTCTAATTTTAGTCTTAAAGTAACAGTGTGAGGGGGATTTGATTTGAGTTGATCTATAACTAAAGGCAATAAACTAAATAAACAGATGAAATCAAAAATTAAAAGGGTGCTAAGATGGTCGGTTCACCATAGTTTCGGCGGCAGTATACTAAGTAGGTCTAAAACAAACACGTGAGACGGGAAAATAAGAAGTCCTCTCGGTCCATTCTCAACAGGTAGCATCTTTCGATCTCGCTACAGGTCCCTAATATCACTAATGCTAACTTTCGTCCTGAAAAGTGACTAAAAAGGCTAAATTAACTTATCTCTCGATCTTATTAATTTAGTCGTCTTAATTAGGTAGGCTATGTCCCTTCCCTATCTTTCGATCTTTATTGGGTCGCTCAATTCCTAAACATTCAACTAGTCGCGTGCACTCGATTCGTCAAACATAGCAATTAAATTAATTAAAATGAGGGTAAAACTAACGTGGCCAGTTGATCGACCAGGGAACCCAGTCGATCGACCATGTCGCGATCTAGGTCATACTATTCTAGTGCCACCTACGCTACAGATTCCCTACATCCTAGCACAAGGGGTTTAGCTACTCATACTGGAAATAATAACAACAATAAACTTATCACTTAAAACATTTGAATTCATGCTTAAATTAATAAAACGAACAATTAACATAAAACAATAATTTGGCTTCGGGAGATCTAACCTAGCAATTCTATATTACGAATGAAAGCAATAAAACTGAATATAGGAACAGAAGAGTACCGTGTAAAGGAATTGTAAAGGAGAGATCAAGAACCCTAATTATCAATGATAAACTCAAAACTGAATAAAACTCGATCCCTCTTCTCCAAACTAAAGCTACGTTATATAGGAATATATGTAACACTTATTTCTGAAACCTAATATACAATGGGCTTCTAATTCCTCGATCTTTTAACTCGCGTCAGACTAGCGGTTTGGTCGATCGACCACTGGGACCGGTCGACCGACTGGTCATCGCTGAACAGTAGCTTCTGTAAGTCGTGGTCTGGTCGATCGACCATATAGGTCAGTCGACCGACCACTATAACCGGTACTTGGCTCCAAATTCTTCGTAAAGTTGTCTTTCAGGCCTCGAAACGCGCACCAAGTTCGTTCCTTGTGTAAATACTTCATGTCAAATGCAATGCAAGGTACTCGGGAACGGATTTAGCTCAATATCCACTCATTTCCGCAATAATCTGCAATATTACATGAAAATACAAAAGTAGACGAAATGGGGCAAATAGTAGCATAAACTACATAATTGAGCTCTGAAATGCGTGTAAAATGAGGTGTAAAACATCATATAAATGACACGCATCAAACTTCCCCAAACCAAACCCTTGCTTGTCCCCAAGCAAGAACTAGACTCGATCTAAAGACCTAATGGAACGAGTACAATCTCAGACGAAATGCAAATTGAATAGCCTAAACCAATTTAATGCAACAATTAACAATCAATTAGCAATATGAATCATGCAAACGAGTTATGAAGTCGTTAAAAACCTGCTGAACCGTCAACTGTAGAGACTTATCAAATCGGACTCTCACGGGTCGCTCATATCACACATAAGCACAGGTGAATAATGTAAAGATAGAAAGAATTCATTTTGTAGTGACTCTCACCTAACTACGACCTATAAGAACATGCCTGCAATCTAATATGAAGATAATCTCTACAACCGTACATATGCATTCCAACCAAACAAATGACCATGACACATGCCGAGGTAAAAATGGATATGTGAGGCTATGGGCAGGAAGAGGCTAAGACGAATTTGGATAAAAACAGAGTTAAAAGCCAAGCTAGTAACTAAGGGAACCAAATTATAACAACATCCAACTTCTTGCTCAAAAATTCAATCGAACGGTGCTAATAGCAAGCACAAATCTCACAATCTCCGATATAATAAACTTCCCATAAGATATGAATGCAACATGGGAGCAAAAATCGCCATTTAATAAAGACTTTGAATTATGCGAATTTTCTTTTCTCGGGCTTCAGTCGATCGACCAATGAGTCCAGTCGATCGACCGTCCTCTACAGTACACATGCGTTTCTCTTTCTTCTTTTCTTGCTTTTCAATTCTATTTTTTTTCTTCTTCCTTTCCTTCCTTCTTCATTTTCCCAACAACATCTCAAAAAGAGCATTAACTACTAAAAACAAGGTGACAATCCCAAGAACATAAACTACTAGCTTGACAAGGGCAGACTAAATGTAGGATGTAGTAACGGGACAAAAAGGCTATTTTTGGCAGTGTGAAGCTTATGGGCAAAATGAAAAAAAAAAGGAACCTCTTCTACATGTGTCAACAAACCACGGACCCGAATGCATACAGGTATTAAGCAGATTAAGTTCATATTTATGCACATTTATGTAACATGTCTCATAAGGAGTACTACTCACAATCCTAGATAAACTGGTCATGAATGTCACCAGTTATAGGCTCTAAAACTCAGAAAATGATGTAGTTTGCCAAAAATCAAAGTCAAGTCTCAAGATTCAGTGAATAAATTAACGAAAACTCGTAGACTATGCATATATGATTCTACTAATAACATGTCAATTAGCAAGGCTTAGGCACAAACAGATTGAAAATGCAATGTCATCATTGAAATACTACCGTTCCGACTCGACCTAAATGCTAAAATAAACGTGAATTTTCTGAAATTTTATGAAATTTTTGAATTTTTTTTGAATTTTGTACGTATGAGAAATTAAATAACAGTGCAAGACATAAGATGCAGTAAACGTGAATGCAAAATAGAATGAATGCGACGCAAAACCCTTCCCCAAACCAAATCACACAATGTCCCCATTGTGCAAAATCATATAGTGAAATAAAAGGGAAATGGGATTTTTGCGATAAATTAACTAAATAAGACATGAAATTGACTCGGAAACTCACAAGATTTTAAGCGCAGCAAAAGGACACCTCCCCAAACCAGCGTGAGCTAGGAGGTTTCAGTAGCCAGCAGTGCTACCAATAAGTACCTGAAAAGACATAAAATACCACGCGTAAATCCGAGAAAACAATTTATGAAACGCAACATTATGTGTAAAATAAAGAAATGGAAGAAAACAGAAACGAAACGGAGAATAAAGTGGAGAAAAGACTCCCTCTACTTCCGCTAAGCGACCAAACACAGCAGGGGAGTGATCGAAAACAGTGCAAAGAAAGCGAACATGGTCGATCGACCACATCACCGATCGATCGACCAAGGTGAACAGAAACGAAGCTCCTGGAATCAGAGCGCTCGATCGATCGACCATCGCGGATCGATCGACTGCAATACCTGCTGTAAGTTCTGATTTCTTCGAATTAGCTCAATAAATTGAGCCAACATAGTCTATAAACCTGCAAATATACACAATAACGTGCCCAAAATTGCGCAAAATCCAAAGTAACGGTCTAAAGTGTATAAACTCCTAAGCAAACTTATTAAAATGCGAAGTCTCGCGCACACGAAAAACGGTAAATAGTCTTAAAAAGCAATAAAATTAATGGTTTATAAAGCATTTGATCAACTAGTAATTGATCAAGAACGGCCACGAAATAGCCCACTTGCTCGGCTTCTGGCTACAAGAAGTAGCCTCTACAGTGCTCATCTCCTCAGCTGCACTCTTCTCAACTCCAACATCCGCAAAACTCAACGGATCAACAACTTTAACATCTTCCCAAGCAATGACCTCTTCTGGCTCATCAAAATCCAAGTCGGACTCTCTCACTTTGACTGGCTCCTCATCAGTGCCATAGCTAAGACATCCTAGACCGCCTCTTTGAACGATTGGCTCCTTCACAGCTGGAGCAACATGCGGCTCTTCCTTCCCTAAACCAGCTCCTACAATATCCCAAACAGAAGAATCTTCCTCCAATTTGCTCCCAATCTGGGGCAGAGGTGTTATAGCAGAAACATGCATAGAGACAGGCATGTCAGAAAGCACAAAGTATGATTTCTTTTCAGAAACCGTATTACAAGTTACTGGCCACATGGGGTCTTTCTTCTTAGCTGTCTGGGTAAAGACAATGGAGTGTTTCCCTACTTTGAAGGTCAAAGTCCCTGAGCCAACATCTATAACTGCACCAGCAGTGTGCAGAAATGGTCTACCCATTATGATAGGAATGTGGGCATCCTCGGGCATATCTAGTACAACGAAGTCAACAGGGAAAAAGAACTTTCCTATTTGCACAGGAATGTCCTCTAAGACTCCTATAGGCTGGATCACAGAGCGATCAGCCATCTGTACTGTCATGTTGGTAACTGCAAACCTAGTCAATTTCAGCTTTCTAGCAAGACTCAAAGGCATTACACTAATACTGGCTCCTAGGTCACACAAGGCCTTCTCAATATAAAAGGTGCCAATACTACATGGGACTGAAAAGCTACCTGGGTCTTCTAGCTTGTGGGGTGCAGTATGGGTCAAATAAGAACATGACTCCTCAGTTAGCGCGACATAATGCACAGTTTCAAGTGACTTCTTTTTAGACAAAAGTTGCTTCATAAATTTCATGTAAGCAGGCACTTGATTAACTAACTCAAGAAAAGGAACTTGCACATTTAAGCTACGAATAACATTTTCAAATTTGTTAAATGATACATGTTCCTTCATTGGCACTAATCTCTCTGGATAAGGGGCTGCATGAAGTAACTTAGCCCTCTCCTCTAGGTCTCTCACACCGGCATCGGTGGATTTAGGCTGAAAATCCACTACCTTCTCTTTGTTGTAGCTTGACCCTTCTTCAGACCGTCTCAAAAATGAACCATTAATCGTCATCGGATCATATTTCGGAACCAGGACTGACCCATCAGCATCTGGGTCTTGCCCCAATATTTTCGAAATCGTCGTACCCCGAAACAAGTGGTCCCTCAAGTTATTAGGCATTGGAGGACGAAAAGACTCACCATCAGCAGCGTTGTCGGTCGATCGACTGACTTCTACAGGAACAGTAGTTGTATCTTTTCGCGGACTGGTCGGTCGACTGGGTATGTCAGTCGATCGACCGACATACCTGTTGATCGTCTTTTTCTTGCTATTATTCGTTACAGCTTTCTTCTTACTTGGTTCCGCCTCATCTTTTTCAGTGTCTTCCTCAAACATAGCGGGCCCATCAAGGGTAGACCCACTCCTCAAAACAATGGCATTAAGGGTCTCCTTTTGATCCGTCTGCGACGGTAAATGCCCCGGAGCTTGAGTTGCACTCTTGCTAGCCAATTGAGCAATTTGGCTCTCCAACATCTTCATCCCGGCCTCTCTAGCTTGAGACTCTTTCTGCAACAAATTTTTCAATTCGGCAAATTCGGGGCCTTGGGACTGCTGCTGCTGTTGAGGAACATACGGAGGCTTTTGATATGGCTGATGCTGCTTATGTGGGGGCACATAATTCTGCTGCTGCTGTGGAGGTGGAGTCAGATTTAGGACGTTTTGGCTACTCCACCTCAAGTTCGGATGGACATTCGGCTCAAAGTAAGTATTTGTCTGCCTATAATGTTGAAAGACAGCACAAGTCTCATAGGGAATGTTGCAGTTGTCTGAAACATGTCCTTCTCCTCCACATCTCTTGCAGACGAAAGGACCGTCTGAAACAGCATTCACATGGTAGATCCCTCTTTTTGAAGCTCCTCCCAATTCGTACTTATCAAATCTCGCCATAAGAGCCTCTAATGACTACGAGAAGGGGATTCAGCACTCCTCCTTTGATTTCCCCTGGAATTTCCATACTCAGCTTTATGGGTGGCCAAATCATCAATAATTTTCCACCCCTTAGTCTCTCCCACATTCTCATGGAATCTGCCATTAGCTGCCGCATCCAGGATAGCCATCTGATCGTCATAGAGCCCATTATAAAATTGATTGCATAGACTCCATTTCTCGAACCCATGGTGCGGAATAGTTTGCACTAGCTTCTTGAAACGGACCCACGCCTCATGGAAATTCTCATCAGGACCCTGTTTAAAGCTCGTGATCTAAGCTCTAATGGAATTCGTCTTCGAGGCAGAAAAATATTTCTTGTAGAATGCCAGGGCAAGCGACTTCCAATCAGTGATCTCGTTGGCAACTCGATCCAGGTCTCGGTACCACTCCCTCGCAGCATCACGAAGAGAGAATATGAACATAGTCTCCTTCACCTGATCCTGGGTCACACCGGTTGGTGGGGGTATGGAACAGCAATAATCGATGAATGTCTCCATATGTTTAGCTGCATCTTCATTAGCAGCTCCCCCGAATTGGTTTCTCTCAACAAAGTTGATATAGGACGGCTTCGGCTCGAATTTCATATCCGTCCCTGGTAATGCGAATCCCTTATAGAGATTCTCAGATGTCGGCTCAGAGTGACTGGCTATACTCGCTTTCTCAACCATGTCTGGAGATGTGACGGTCTCAGCTGAAGAAGTGGAAACGGGAGATGAAGGTGGATCTTCCTCAAATAGAGCGTTCTCGTAGTAACTAGACAGAGTACTCAGCTCTTCCTCTGTCGGCAATACCCTAGATGATCGTCTCAACTCACGCAAAGTCTTCTCAATCTCAGGATTGAACGGTAGTAATTCACCACCCTGTGACCTGTGCATAAGAAGAAACTACAAGTAGAATATGAGAATAGTTTAAGGAACAGATGTCCCTTAAACTAAGAAAAAGACTAAAAATAAAACAACTAATAATTTTAAACAATTGCCTTCCCGGCAACGGCGCCAAAATTTGATGTCTGTCGTTGTGTGCACCAAAGATAATATTTATAGTCCAAACTACTACTATAGCTAGTGGCAATCAGGGTCGAACCACAGAGAGGCGATGCAATTAAAAGTTGTCTAATTTTAGTCTTAAAGTAACAGTGTGAGGGGGATTTAATTTGAGTTGATCTATAACTAAAGGCAATAAACTAAATAAACGGATGAAATCAAAAATTAAAAGGGTGCTAAGATGTTCGGTTCACCATAGTTTCGGCGGCAGTATACTAGGTAGGTCTAAAACAAACACGTGAGACGGGAAAATAAGAAGTCCTCTCGGTCCATTCTCAACAGGTAGCATCTTTCGATCTCGCTACAGGTCCCTAATATCACTAATGCTAACTTTCGTCCTGAAAAGTGACTAAAAAGGCTAAATTAATTTATCTCTCGATCTTATTAATTTAGTCGTCTTAATTAGGTAGGCTATCTCCCTTCCCTATCTTTCGATCTTTATTGGGTCGCTCAATTCCTAAACATTCAACTAGTCGCGTGCACTCGATTCGTCAAACATAGCAATTACATTAATTAAAACGAGGGTAAAACTCACGTGGCCAGTCGATCGACCAGGGAACCCAGTCGATCGACCATGTCGCGATCTAGGTTATACTATTCTAGTGCCGCCTACGCTACAGATTCCCTACATCCTAGCACAAGGGGTTTAGCTACTCATACTGGAAATAATAACAACAATAAACTTAACAATTAAAACATTCGAATTCATGCTTAGATTAATAAAACGAACAATTAACATAAAACAATAATTTGGCTTCAGGAGATCTAACCTAGCAATTCTATATTACGAATGAAAGCAATAAAATTGAATATAGGAACAGAAGAGTATCGTGTAAAGGAATTGTAAAGGAGAGATCAAAAACCGATTGCAAAAAAAACTTTATTAATGAAAGAACAATAATCTTAAGAACCCTAATTATCAATAATAAACTCAAAACTGAATAAAACTCGATCCCTCTTCTCCAAACTAAAGCTACGTTATATAGGAATATATGTAACACTTATTCCTGAAACCTAATATACAATGGGCTTCTAATTCCTCGATCTTTTAACTCGCGTCAGACTAGCGGTTTGGTCGATCGACCACTGGGACCGGTCGACCGACTGGTCATCGCTGAACAGTAGCTTCTGTAAGTCGTGGTCTGGTCGATCGACCATATAGGTCATTCGACCGACCACTATAACTGGTACTTGGCTCCAAATTCTTCGTAAAGTTGTCTTTCAGGCCTCGAAACGCGCACCAAGTTCGTTCCTTGTGTAAATACTTCATGTCAAATGCAATGCAAGGTACTCGGGGACGGATTTAGCTCAATATCCACTCATTTCCGCAATAATCTGCAATATTACATGAAAATACGAAAGTAGACGAAATGGGGCAAATAGTAGCATAAACTACATAATTGAGCTCTGAAATGCGTGTAAAATGAGGTGTAAAACATCATATAAATGACACGCATCAGTGCCCGGGCCTTGGGAGGAGTACGCTGGCGCTCCTCCTTTCGTGGCTGAGTGTTGGGGCTAGTGTCCTCTACAGTTAGTGCAATAACATTTAAATCTCTAAAAGAATCAAAGGGTATACTTTTGTATTAATATCAGTTGGTCCACGTTTATCAATAACGGTTGGCTTGCTAGATAAGTTTGACGTTATTGTCATACAGATGGCGGTGATCAACTGGTCCCTAAAAGTCACACCTATAGGATACGTTTGAGAGATGTGACGGTATGAAAATACAGTCATGTTGATGCCTAATATGACTAACCAGTTAGTCGGAGTTATTGACTAGTAATTAGTCAAACACGATGTTGAGATAATTATTTAATAAGGGTTAAATAATAATGGCTAAGACAAATTAAGCAGTTAATTCGTAAATTGAATATAAACGAATTATATTTAATTAATGTATATTGAGTTAATTATACAATATTGTCTTTGTCGGACAAGTATTAATATATCGACTGAGTCATGTTACTAGTTGATATTTTAATAACCGATAACCGATGACGATTTATAATAAAACCGCGTCATATACGTTTCAGCAATTCAAGTCGGATCACGAGTTTAATAAGGAGGAAGTGGAAAGCCCACTCCCTCCCTAATCAAACCCACGGACCGAGCAAGGGGAACAAAATGAGAGCTCCTCTCATTTTTGACCTAGACAATTCATTTTGCACACAAAACTAGGGTTTTGGAAAAATTTCCTCTGAAACCTAGATCTCACATCTAGCAAAACTCACAATAATTCTCTCAATATTGCAAGGCAATTAGAGAATACATTCTAGCACAAGGGCATAGTCTCAGACGGTCTTGGGTGCAACGATTAGGAGGAAATCTACGTTGATTTCTATCTTAGGCCGCATTTCAAAGGACCCGAGGTTAATTCTTATGCTTTATCGTTTTTCTCTTGTAATTTTGTTTTATGACAATTATCACATATAAAATTTGCGTTATAGTCCTAAATTTTAAGGGTATTATACGGATATTACCCCACAAGTGGTATCAGAGCGAGGCCACGTAAATTTTTCTATGTGATTTTCATCAAACGAATTTGAATCGATAATTTTGTTTGCATAAAATTTCGTGCGGCACAAATTTTTTTGGTCTCGGCATTTTTTTTGAAACCATGCGGCCATTGTTTTTTCTCGGCCTGTTTTCTATTTTTTTTTTTGCCTAGAATTGCGTGCCACACAATTCATGCTGGATCAGACGATCTTTTGTTTTGTTTTGTTTTCGATTTGTTCTTTGCATATTGTTCTTGTAATCGATATTCATTACAATATGTTAAGATCCTGTCAATTGTAATTTTGTTTTATTATGTTCAAATTGCAATTGGGTTTTAACAAATCGATCTTGTTTTTGTTTGTTGAGGCTCTCGTTTTTTGTACCGCTGGAAATTATTTTTTTTTGCCTTTGAGCTCTCGGCAATCAGCTTCAAAATAAAAAAAAAAAAAATTTTTTTGGGGTACTGTTCACGGTCAGACGTGAAGAAAAAAAAAATTGAGTTTTTTTTTTTGGCCTTAACATGTGCATAATACGGATTTTATGCATTCGCTTGATAGTGAAACGGTTCACTCACGTACCATTTAGTTATTTTAAAGCGATTTAAAGTAACGGATTGTAATGAATTAAAATTAAGTTGATTAAAGCGGTTTTGTCACATAATTTTAATTGTCTTTGATGGTTTGGATAAATTTAACATAATTACGGAATTATGTCACGAATAAATTTTATTTAGTTGATGCATTTTATTTATCGTTATTTTGAATGTTTTGAATGCTTACATTACGTATTTATTTATTTTTACAAACGGTTGTAACTTAGTGTGGCCTTAGTAGAACGTGTTACCGTAATGATGGAACACGGTCTTGGTTGTATTTTGAGATCTCGCATCTCCATTTTGTTTTTTCCTTTATTACAGTTTTTATTTAGAATGTAAATAGGTTTATATTTTGTAAATTTTAATTGTAATTTTGAGAAGACCAAAGATGGAGACCGGATGCTCACTCCCGCTGCATGAAAAAGATGGAACATCAAGACAAGCTTCTCGGGTCCAACGGTGGATTCCAAAGTTGTATTATGTTCTTTTTACTATGATAGGCCACACTAGGAATTTTTATTTACGTTTTGCATTCTTTTATTTATTTTATCGTAACGATAGATTGCATCATATTCCGCCTAAAAACCAAACCACTTAATAATTGCATGAAAACTGACTCATATAGAGGTCACGCGTTAGTTTTCTTTGATATACAGATATCACACGTTTTAATTAAGCCATCACCTAAGTCAATTCATTCACGCAATGCTAGTTTTTCGTTCACTTAAAATGAATTAAAACTAAGTTGATGGGATCTTCCTCGTATAAACAAAAATTGAGAACAGTCTTTATAGGTCGAACTCCAATGAATCCCTTCTTCGTCGGTAGGCATAATATGACCCCCTCTACGTCGGATAAGTTGGAACTGATTGACTTATTTTATCTCAACACTATGGTCACTCGTACGATCCTGTGATTATGGTGGACTATAGATAGGATTTACGGAAATCTATCGACCAAGAGTTCTTACGGAAGAACTAGCTAAACAGTTGGCTTATCAATTTACGGAAATTGAGTCTTGGGATCACTTGTATTATTCTTGAGGGAGATCAATTATGCAAGTGCAATGAGTCTACACGATTAAAATGAATTTTAATAGACTTAAATCACCTCGATGAGTTGCTTATTTCGTTTTGTTTTTCCTTTCTTTTTCAGTGTAGATCACGATCACTTAAACTGCTAATAACAAAATGGCTGGCCGTGCTGACGACCCAATGCCAAGTGCCACATTGGACCGTGAGTCCCGGCTTCGGATCTTCATGAATCGGATGAATCAGTCAACTCGACTGAAGAATGATGGATCAAACTTCGCGGACTGGGAGGCGGCATTACGGAATGCTGCCGCAGCCGACGGGAAGCTCAAATTTCTGATAGAGCCCATCCCGTCAAACCCAGGTCCCACGGCTGGAGCTAACGAGATCGCCAAGTATAACGATTTCGTCATGGAAGCGGGTGCGATTAAAAACGTACTCATTTTTGCAATGGAATCCAATTTGCAGAAACGCTTCATAGCCCAAGGTGCAAACAAGATTTTCACCATGCTCACCAAGGAATTCTCGAAAGCACCGAGAATCGTGACCTATGAGCATACCACTCGCTTCTTTGATGCGAGACTCTAGAAGGGCCAACCGATTAGCCCACACATTCTCAGCATGATTGAGAATGTCGAGAGACTGGAGGCGCTTGATTGTAAAATCAGCGAGAACATCGTGATTGACCGCATGCTTCACTCACTCCACGATGGTTTTGCGCTCTTTAGAGCGAATTACTATATGAATGATTTGAAGAAAAGTCCTCATGAACTACACTCCCTTCTCGTACAGACCGAGAAGGACATGAAGTTCAGTGGGAGCTTGAAACAGGATGTTCTCGTTGTGTCAAACAAGGGCAAGGGTAAGGGCAAAGCTCAGGCAGACCTAGCGGTAGGTAAACCGAAGTTTAAGAAGTCGGGATCAGGTAAGAGTGGGCCTGGTAAGGCAAGCAACTCATCAGGCACGACAAAGAGCAAGACCGAAAACATGGAATGCCATCATTACCACAAGACTGGGCATTGGAGGCGTACATGTCCTGTTTATCATGAGGACATAAAAGAGGACGGAGCCGCTGGAGAAGGCCTATCCCGTCGTGAGGGATTGGGTGATGTGTCGGACGAGGAGCAAGCGTTCCTCTCACGGTGTCTACCGGCGGGACGTGAACGCTCTTCAGCTGGACAGCGTGAGCATCTCACTTGTATTCGTTTTGCTTCTTCATTACTTCTTAACCGATCATAAGAATGATTCCTTGTTTGTCTTGTCCCCAGTGGGTGCCCAGGCCTTGGGCGGAGTATGCTGGAGCGCCTCCTTTTGTGGCTGAGGTCCTTCGACCTAGGAGCTTGAGCCGGCTGCTGCTGAGGACGTCGATGGGTCTTGTGTGGTACTTGGGCGAGCGCCTGACTCGGCAGTGCTCTCGGGACGTCTTGACGGTTCCCATCGATCCTCCTCGGACGATGTTTAGGGAGCCATCTGAGGCTGAGAGGGAGGCTGACTTGGCTGGCGTCAGCGGCGACGCCCTCCTTCTTCCTGGTGAGGACTACTCGGCGTTCCTCTACGAGAGGTTGGCGTACTGGCCGGTTGTGGTGAGTGCTTTACCCTCTTTCATTTTTTATTGTTTGAGCATGTGATGAAAGATCATCAGTTAACGGAAATCATTTTATCTTGTAGGAGGTCGAGGCGGCGGGCATCGAGCCCCCTGAGTACCCCGAGACTCTTGAGTACACCGACACGACGGTGGTGACGACGATCTCCGAGCTGCGTGACTTTGACGTGGCGGTGAGACATGCTGGCCTGGACGAGTGGCAGCATCTCATTCGGAGGGTGAGTCTTCTAACTCGTGTAGTTTCCGTGTAAGAACACATTTGCTCAAGCTTGTCCAATTGCTAAACATTTTCCTTTTGAAATGCAGGTCGCGCCATCCCGGTTCGTGGCTTTGTGGAGGGTAGCCAACCGGCTACGAGCTACTGTCATCGAGGCACTTGCTGGTGGCCAAGGACGTCAGGTATGAACCTTCCATTTAGTTTATTTTTGAATTTTCTAATCTTCCTTTATATTTGAGATGATTGACATGAGCCAATTTGTTGTTTGCAGAGGGAGCGCGAGCTGGTGCGAGAGCTTGCCCAGTCCCGAGAGGAGACGGCTCGCCTGCTAAGGGAGCTTGAGGTCCGCGACGCCGAGGTTGCTGCTCTCGAGGCGAGAGTTGCTGAGCTCGACGGCGACCAGCAGTAACTTCCGCGTTGCTTCTTGTTTTTTGGTTGTATTTTGTACATTTATACATTTTTAGGACCCATTTTTGGACACTTGGATTTTGTTTTGGGGCTCGATCCCCCAGTTTGGTGCACGTATCTCCTTTTGTTGTATATATGATGGCCTGGGTGCCTTTGCTGCTGGGTTGCTTTGTTTGTACCTGCAGGTTAGTTTTGAACGGGTTTGGTAGATGACGGTTTACGCCGTCATGCTGCCGAAATTCACACAGAGACCTCATAGAACATATATTTGTACACATGGCCTAAATCAGCGCAAAACAATGACTCAAAAATGCAAAAATATGACCAGCAATGAAAATGCAAAAATATGGTCGGGAATGAAAATGCAAAAATTTGGTCGGAAATGAAAATGCAAAGATTTGGTCGGAAATGACCGGACGGTAGGGAGGGTTATCCCCTAAAAAAAGAAAAAATAAAAACATATAAGTTTGAAATGGAGAGTGAAATGATTCCCCAAAAGAAAAAGTAAAGAGAAATGTACAAGTGTGCTAAAATGACGAAAATGTCGATATCGTTTCGAGATGCGTGCCCGCGAAATTAGTTAACACGAAATATGGTAACCTGACGCATTTACTAAAATAATAACCCGTATGAATATGAAATTATTCGTTGAGGAATTTAGGAAAGATCCAATGCGGAAAATCACAGAAAAAGAGCTGAGGAAGAGGCACAGCAAGAGCCGCGTCCCCTCGAAGAGGCGCAGCACCTGCTGCGCCTGTTTCCCATTGCTTCCGTTCTGACGGATTTTAGGAAACAGCTTTTAGTATAAATAGAGACGTCGAGGGATGTTTTATTCACACAATTCTTACGTCCTTCTTCGTCTTATTACACAAAACTCCCAAAATAAGCCTACATCATGAATACTCTTGAGATTCGTCTAAAAGAATGGGCAAATGAGTTCTCTAGTGTAGAGAAGCATAACATGGGTGCTTATAATTTTGGAGCACTTTTGAGCTTGAAATTGATAAAGGTAGTCAAATCGTTCCTAGATGCTTGTCTTGACTACTGGGACCCGAATTATCATGTATTTGCCTTTCCTGGAGGCGACATTTGCCCGTTTCCCGAGGAGATTGCTGCGATTGGTGGTTGGGATCCGGAATATTTGCCTGCTATTCCCTCCACTCCTCAAGGGTATAAGAATAAGTTTAGAGACTTGCTTGGATTGGCCAGAGTTGATGTTGACCGTCTCGTGACTTCTAAAGGAGTGCGAATGTTGGATTTCATTGATCGCTTCATCAATAGGGCTGATCCTACTGTCTCTTATGTTGCAAGGCGAAGGGCATTCGAATTTTGCCTATTACATGTGTATGTCCTTCAAGGGCATGTCGATGAGGACATGAGGGGCGACCCTCGTCTTTTGAGCCTGATTGAGCAAATGGAGCTGCGCAGGAGTCCAGCTTGTCTGTGTTTAGGAGAGATCCTATTAGGCTTGGATAACAGGAAAGCCAATCGTGACCTACCTTACTTGGGAAGTCCCATTATTTTGCATGTAAAAGAAACTTTTTCTTTCTTCTTCTTTCTTTTCTTTTGTTCTCTTTTTTCGTTTTTTTTTTCGGTTTTTTTTTTTTGCTTCTAATACCCGCTTTTGGTAGGTCTGGCTTATGGAGCGTCTTCGATTGATCGAGCCCCCAGCTTATGCTCCTGCTTATCATGCTCGTTCGATTGCAATGAGGACCAGGCTTTACATGGTGGACTTCACTCGAGTGTGCAATTACTGGGAAAAGAAATTGAAAAGTGAAGATGGCCCCTTAATTAGATGGATCGTACCATGGTGGCATCTTAAATCTGTCACTGGAGTATCTTCCCTGGATCCTACCCGATCTGTTCGCATTCCCGGTTTGGAGTTTATGATATGCATTTTTCCGGAGAGGTTGATGACGCAGGTTGGATTGAAGCAGAGGATCCCGAAGCTTGACACTGTTCCGCAGGCTGCCGTGGCGCGTACTACTGAGAATCGAAGAGAATGGGCCATCAAATGGGCTCAGAGGAACATTTGGTTCTTGAATTCTTCTGTCAGTGCTCTATAGATGTCAGATTCCTATATGCGGTGGAGGAAAGATACTACTCCGGAGGAGCGCGAGAGACTGAGGAAGCGTGAACCTGTTGACTACAAGGTTCGCGAAGTGGAAAAGGAGAAGGAGAAGCATCTGACTGAGGGAGAGGAAGAAGCCGGGTTTCGAGTTGTTCATCCTTCGAATAAAACGAAGACTTCTCCTGCCGTCGAGATGGTGGTTGACAAGAATGGCAAAGCAATACCACGAGAGAGACCATTGGTGATTAGGTCGGAAGTGGCGCAAGAGCGTTCGGCTCGAGGTCGTGACAAGAAGTATGATAAGAAGGACAAAGGCAAAGGGAAAATGGAAGAGTAGCCTAAGTCTTTATTATTATTGTAATAAGAAGGGGGTTTTTAGAATCCTAGCCTATTTATTTTTATTATGTAATGTACTATTATTAGGAATGAAATAAAAGAGGTTGATTGGTTATGAAACCGTTGTGATTTTCTTTTCATTATTCCTGTCGAATTTCAAATGCATTTGCAAATGTCCTTCTATTTACATTTAAAGTGATTAAGTGGGTTGTATCCCGTGAAGGATTGCCTACGTATTCATTAAAAAAATGAAATCAAACCCTTGCGCGTAGTTCGAGTAAATGTAAAAGAATAATTGTTCTAAGCAAGAGCTTGTAATAAACTTTTAGAAAATAAGCATGTGCTTTACTTACTCCGCGAATGAATTTTGGTTTATTTGATGATATGAGAATGACAACTTGTCAAAATGCAAGAACAAGATGACATTAGCTTGATTCAACTTGGCCAGGGGCCGTTTATTTCGTGCCACAAGAGCGACACGTGAGGTCACGCGAGGCGCGTTTTTGCTCCTATTCTAGGAATAATAACGTTTTAATTGGTCAAGGTTTGTTGGGTTGGCAAATTCATTCCCGTCTAGGTCTGTGATCCTAACCGCATCCCCTGGAAGCATGGATTTGACTAGGAATGGCTCGGCCCAATCGACAAGTAAAAGATCCCTAATTGATTTAAGGACCAAGTCTCCTTCTTTGATGTTCCTTGGCCTAACCCTTTTGTTGAAGGCTCGTTTGATACGTGTCTGGTATGTTTGCACATTATGTAATGCACGTAACCTTCGTTCATCTAGGAGGATGAGTTCTTCATATCTATCCCTCTTCCACTCGGCTTCTAGGATTTGACTTTCGAGTAAAATACGCAAGGATGGTATTTCTAGCTCGACTGGTTGTACGGCTTCCATGCCGTAGGTCAAATAGAAAGGAGTAGCCCCAGTGGGCGTCCTAACGGATGTACGGTATCCCCATAAGGCAAAGGGTATCTTGCTTGGCCAATCTCTATAGTTGTCAATCATTTACTTGAGGATTGTGACAAAGTTTTTGTTTGCCGCCTCCACCGCGCCATTGGTTTGTGGTCTATATGGCGAGGAGTGGTGATGCTTGATTTTGTACTTGGCTAGCAATTGTTCAGTCTTAGCTTGGAAATGTGACCCATTGTCACTGATGATCTCATGTGTGCAACCATATCGACAGATGATATTGGTTTATATGAACTTTGCCACATTCTTGGCCGTGAGACTGGTGTAGGAAGCCGCTTCTACCCATTTGGTGAAATAATCGATTGCTACTAGGATGAAACAGTGACCTCCTGTTCCGGCTGGAGTGATCTTACCGATGATGTCAATTCCCCAAGCAGAAAATGGCCAGGGAGATGTCATGGTGTAAAGCAATGAGGGAGGAACATGTTGCACATTACCAAAGATTTGACAATTATGGCAATGTCTAACATATTTGATGCAATCAGATTCCATCGTGGTCCAATAATATCCTAAACGTGTGATTTTCTTTGCCATCATGGGTCCACTCATGTGAGGGCCACATTCTCCATGATGGACTTTTTTCATCACTTTACGTGCCTGTGAATGATCAAGACAACGTAGGATGACACCAAGAGGTGTTCTTTTGTATAACTCTCCTTGCATGAGGACGTATTGGGAAGCTAGCAAATGGATAGCGCGTTGTCCCCTTTTGTCCATATCTTGTGGATAGGTGCCGTTGAGTTTGAAGTTTAGGATTGCTTGGAACCAAGGCTCTTCTGTAATTTCCTCTTCATCGTTGATTTGGTGCACATAAGCTGGCTCTGATCGTCGTTTGATGCATAAAGGAATTTCTACCATACTATCTGGCATGTTAATCAAAGATGCGAGTTTTGCAAGAGCATCCGCAAATTGATTTTCTTCTCGAGGTAGATGTAAGTAGGTTACTTGATCGAAGAATTGGGCTACTTGCTCTATCCTGGCTTGATAAGGCGCCAAGATTTCGCTTCGGATTTATCCAAGACCCCGTAATTTGATTGATGATAAAAGATGAATCCCCATGTACTCGAAGGTTCTTGATGCCTAAACTTACTGCCGCTTGCAATCCAATAAGACAGGCTTCGTATTCTGCAGCGTTATTTGTCACCTCGAAGTCGAGTTTGACAAAGATTGGTGTATGCTCGCCTTCAGGAGAAATGAGCAACACTCCTATTCCAAATTCTCTTAAGTTCGATGCTCCATCAAAATAGAGGTCCCAGGAGTCTACATCTGTTTGGAGTATATCCTCATCCGGAAATGACCAGGTGTTTATCGTTTGTGTGTCATTGATGGGATTTTCTGCGAAGAATTCGGCAACGGCGCGCCCTTTTATGACTTTCAAAGGTACATATTTGAGATCGAACTCAGAGAGCATCAAAGTCCATCTCGTTAGACGTCCATTGAGAACGGGTTTCTCGAAGAGGTATTTGACAGGATCCATTTTGGAGAATATTTTGACGGAGTAGCTAAGCATGTAATGGCGTAGCTTCTTCGTTGCCCACACAAGAGCAAGGCATGTCTTCTCGAGTGGCGTGTATTTGTACTCGTACTCCAATAACTTCTTACTAAGGTAGTAGATGGCTCTTTCTTCTTTTCCTACAGTTTGAGCTAACATGGCGCCCATGGCCGTTTCAGTTACCGTGAGATATAAACCAAGAGGTTGATCTCGCTGGGGTGGCATGAGCACTGGCGGTTTGGCTAGTATTTCCATGATTCGGTCGAAAGCCTTCTGACAGTCATCATCCCACATGGTGTGATCTGTTTTCTTTAACTTCTTGAATATGGGTTCGCAGATCATGGTGAGTTTCGATATGAATCGACTTATATATTGCACCTTGCCTAGGAATCCCCTAACTTCTTTCTCTGTTTGAGGTTGCGGCATTTCGATTAAAGCTTTGATCTTTGAAGGGTCTATTTCTATACCTTGTTGGCTAACCACGTATCCCAGGAGTTTGCCAGATGTCACTCCGAATGCGCATTTCTGAGGATTGAGCCTCATGTTGTACTTCCGTAGCCTCGAGAAGAATTTGCGAAGGTTCGCGATATGTCCCTCTCTTTCCTTGGACTTGACAATCATGTCGTCTACGTATACCTCAACTTCTTTATGCATCATGTCATGTAAGAGCGTAGTTGCGGTGCGTTGGTATGTAGCTCCGGCGTTGATTAACCCAAACGGCATAACCGTGTGGCAGTAGGTTCCCCATTGAGTGACGAAGGCAGTCTTATGTATGTCATCTAAGGCCATCTTGATTTGGTTATATTTGGTGTATCCGTCCATGAAGGATAGTAACGCATGATCCGCCGTATTGTCCACTAAAATGTCGATATATGGTAGAGGAAAGTCATCCTTAGGGCTTGCTTTGTTTAAGTCTCTAAAGTCAACACAAACACGGATTCTCCCATCCTTTTTGGGTACGGGTACTATGTTAGCTACCCAGTCTGAGTACCCAGCTTTGAATTTTTTTATCGACTTCTTCTTTGATCTTGAGAGCCCATTCTGTCCTCATTCGACGAAGCTTCTGTTTTACGGGTTTGAAACCTGGTTTTATTGGGATTCTATGCTCTGCAATGTCCCTGTCGATCCCTGGCATATCTTTGTAGGACCAAGAAAACACGTCTTTGAACTCGTGTAGGAGGTCTATGAAATTGGCCCTTTCGGTGGGGCTCAGGGTTGTCCCTATCCTAAGTTCTTGGGGTTCTAGTTCAGTCCCTACATTGATGGGTTCATTATCTTCTATCACTGGTCCCCCTTCCCCCTCTTGTATTATTTCTTTGGCTATGTAGGGAGGTATTTCGATTGAGTCAGGGTCTGGGTCATTCTCATTATCATCGTAAACAGAATTGCATTCAAGATAACACGAAGAGTAAGCAGAACTTGATTTATTCATACTAAGATTTGAGAAAAGTTGAAACAAAGAAGCCATCTGATCTGTGGTCAGTGGCGGTAAAGGGATAGCGGTTGGGACATTTCCCGAACTACTGTTGCTATTAGACACTAGGCTAGGAGAAACAAGGGGAGTGGGAATGACGACAGGAGGAGACTCTCTAGGAACTTCTCTAGACTCCGACTCTGACTCTGACTCGAATTCATCGTCTTCTGGTTCTCCTTTGAACATCTCTCCTACTCCAGTAGTGAGCTTGAAGAGTCTTCCTTGATTGTTTGTCCATTTGATCGATTTTCTCCATCCTTTCTGCTGATTGGTGTTGATTTCTGTATCCAGTGTGGTAATGATCTCATCCGTGATGCTTTCGGCGCTCTTGATTAAGGGAAGATCCTGGAGGTAGACATCCTCCTCGTTATCCGTCCATATCCCGTTGATCACCTCTTCTTTTGGGGAAATAAGATGTGAGCAATCTAAGATAGATTCGTCACTTGTGATCATCAGAACTCCAAGAGGATTCTGAGTGTTGTTAGGCTTACCTCCAGGTGGTATTGGTAGGCGACCGTCTTCAATCATATCTTGAAGTACATTTTTCAATTTGTAGCATTTTTCTGTATCATGTCCCTTACCTCTATGGTATTCGCAGTACGAATTCTCATCCCAGAACTTGGATTTCTTTTCTGGTTCGGGTGTAGGACCTATGGGTTGAAGTTTCCCAAGTTTCATCAATCTTTTCAGAGCGTTGGAATACGTGTCCCCTAGATTTGTGAATTTCCTTGGAGGGGTACTCTTTTTAGATGGCTCAAGGAGGTTAACTTCATCAGTCTTGCTAGTAAAGCCGTAAGAACGACTTGTTGAGCCTTGATATCCACGACCTATCCTTTTGCACAAAAGCCCTTTACGAATGTCATCTTCGATCCTTGTCCCTAGTACAGTCAAATCTTTGAAAGTCTTAATGTTTTGATGCCTTAAATGATTTGCGTAGATGGGCTGTAGGTTGTCCACGAATTTCTCCACAAGGGTAGCCTCATCCGGGCGTTCAACAATTTGAGTACTAGTCTTCCTCCACCGACTTAGGAAATCGGTGAAACCTTCTTTGTCATTTTGGGTAAGAACCTCTAAAGTGCGCATGTTGACTTGGATTTCAGCATTATCCGCATATTGTTTAGCAAACTCGATTGCGGCATCGTCCTAAGTAGCGATTTTCTTATGCTCTAGCGAATAGAACCATTATTTTGGGATGGTGTCAAGAGATGAAAAAAAGATCCTTAATAACATCTCGGGTTTAATGCCTTTGATAGACATGTAATCCTTAAAGGCACGGATATGGTTCAAAGGGTTTTCATGCCCCTTGAATTTCGGGATATCCGTCATGTTGAAGTTGGTTGGCAACTTGGAACTCACAGCCTCATATTTGCGATTATTTTCCCTATAAATGTCATCCCCTTTGAGATACATCAATTGCTCCTCTAAGTATTGGAGTCGTTTCTCAGCTGCAGTCATACCCATGGGAGGGTTTTCATCCCCGAAGTCGTTCACGAAGTCATCGGCGATCTCACTTTCTCGAGGAGGCATCCTCGTTTCCACAGCATATATTCAGCCCTCAATGGTGTCAAGGCGATCATACACTTGGTCTTGAGTAACTTGGATACGAGCTAGCGCGGCTAGGATTTGATCATTACCATTCTGGAGTTGGTTGAAGTTCGCGTCGCTTGTTTCAGGCATCTTGGAAACTGAATAAGAGATCGACGACGAATCAAAACACGATCGACCACTCTATCACACTTACTCGAAAAGAAGTGTTTTGACTCGTGAAGTGGGAGTGTGCCACTTGTGTCAGTGAGCTTTGAGGAAATGACAAAGTTTGAAAAATGTTGGTCCTAGTCACCTTTACTGTAGTTGTAGGAGTGGACTCGAAGTGAGGCTTTGAAATGGGTTTTGAGGCCCGAATTTTGACTTGACAATTGGACAGAGTTTCGCCTTGTTTTGCGCTAATGTTAGGCCCAATTTTTCGAAATTTTACATTTTAAAGAAGGATTTTGAATTTACAAAAATCGTCATGGTTTTGTTTAGGAAAGGGTGATCACGTATGGTACAAACAATATACAAGCATTATAACGGGATGTTGAGTGCATTTAAATGGGTTTTGGTTTAAAGGGTGGGTTGCCATACCAAACAATCAAACCCGAAGTCTGTGGAGAGGCTCGTACCAAACAAGAGTAAGGCCGATTCCTAGTCCATTTCCTCAAGTAGTGAAAGTCCTTGATACAAACAAGAGTAAGTACCATGGTATGGATGACGTCAATCGCTATCCATCCTTAGGCCCAAATAAGAATTAGGACCGTTTAGACGGGACGATTGGTCGAATGGGTTGGGTTGGGCCTAGGAAGGCCGAATAAACGATCTAGGAAGACCGAGTTATGAAAACCGACAATTGTCTTGTACAAACTATTCCCTAACCTTCTTCAAGTTTCACCCTTTTAGCTACACGTAAGTGTATTATCCCCAGCGGAGTCGCCAAACTGTGGACATGGGCCCACGGGGGCGCTTGGGAACAAGCGTTTGCATTTGTGGAGTCGCCACCAATTTATTGTGGAAAATTGGAAATCGTTCGAATACCTCGTGCCATGTCAAGACACAAAGTAATGACATGAACACTAAGCACTCGTTACCCTTAGCATTCTATGTCTAGAATGACTCTCCTGGATGCCAATGAACACGGATGTTCACAGAGATCTGGAGTAAGGGGTGAGGGTACGTATTAGGAAGCTCTTTTGATCGAACACCTAATCCCGCCTGCCTCGATAGCGGCCTCTAATAATGATTAGGGAAAATCGTCTATACTTGATATATTGTCGATTATATGCATGCAATGCAACATCCATTAAATTAATCCTAACATGTGAAGAATTAGACTAAGTCGGTTAACACGTAATTAATCATACAAGTGGGTTGAAGTAGAGATTTAAATCGATTACATGTGAAAACATACAAGCAATAATAAAGAAATACAATAATAATACAATAAAGAAAATTACAATAATTACATCGGATTTATGATTTATGTCGAAAATACATTTAAAACTGATGGTTTTAGAAAAGAAAGAATAAATGAATAAACGAACCGGTTATTAGGTGATAATACGAGTAATAGTAGATTAATACGTAAGCTAAAAGTAGGTCAAGGCAACACGGGAGTTCAGAGGCAGAAATCAATCAGGAACAGGCGCAGCAGAGCTGCGCCTTCTGGAAGAGGCGCAGCAGTCGCTGCGTCTGTTCCTTGGCTCAGTTCTGGCTGTGAAGCCGGAATTGCAAGTCGTTAATGTTAATTGGTGAATTTAATGATTGATTATATTATTTACTCGGATGGAAATGATTAGCAGGTTATTTACATATGATTGACGGTCATGAAAGCGATAAACATGGAACAAACAAAATAGGACGAATTACTTACAAGGTTAATGAGATTAATAATTAACAAATTAAGAAACTAACTAATTAATTAGGTTAAATATGATGAATTAATGATGAACTAATGATGAACATGATAATAAACAGGTGGAAATATACCAAAGATCGAATTCCAGAAACTCAATATGAATGAATCGAATTTCTACAACCCAGTTTGACTTTAATGACGAAAACCCGCAAATATTGGTTATAAGGGATTTAAGTCGGGAATTAATGATGAATTATATGTTGAAGATGATGAACAATATTGATAACTATCATGTGAACGAAATAAGAACAAACAAAGACAAGAGAAAATAAAAAGACGAAACCAACAGAGGACGAAGGAAGAAGAAGAGAAGCAGGAACGGCGGCAACCTCAGGAAGAGGCGCAGCAAGTGCTGCGTCCCTTCCAAGAGGTGCAGCAGTTGCTGCGTCCCTTCTCGACGTCTGTCTCCTATTAATCCGTAAAATGGGTTTAAACAAAGGGTTTTAGAAATCGGTTTTAATTGTATTTTCGACATAAACCTTACAATATGATTACAATAATAAAGAACAATAAATAAAAGAGAGATTTACACCCTCAGACTTACATGTTTGACGAAACGAGATGAACTAAGTTTACGATTAGTGATGCTCGACTCGAATGTAACGAAAGTGCCCTCGTAAGAGGAAAACGATTAAGATTGATTAAAGTTGATTATGGTGTAGTTGGTCAAATTGGTCGGTCATGCAAAACGAGGCTGGTACTTAGAAAGATCCGAGTTTACGGGGTCGAAAGTTCAAGCACGTAGACGCCAAAAAGTAAGAACGTGGTCTAGAATGCAAAGGGAGAAGAGAAGGGCGGACACTCGCGTGAGAAATATGTGAGACCGAAGGTCTCTATTTATACTAATCACACAGAGGAAATAGGGTTTTCGGAGAAACTTTGGAAGTGAATCTCGAAAAGATATGAAAAAGATACGAACAATACGCAGAAAAGGACTTGGGAAGAGGCGCAGCAGACACTGCGTCTCTTGGAAGAGGCGCAGCACCTGCTGCGTCCTTTCCCAAGTGGTTTCCTCCTGCGGAAGAAAGATTTCCGTGTTTAGTTTATGGAATAGCGGAATAATTTGGTTTTCCTTAATATTTTGTGTGAATATTACGGGAAATTGTTTACCAAAGACTAAAAGATTTATAAAATATGGAATAGAAATATTCGGAACATTCTAGAACATTCTGACTCGGCATTTTACGGTTATCAGAAAATGAAGACAGTTTTAGGCCCGGACTCCAAATGTACTCTAATTACTGTCAAAACGACCGTATCGGCACGTAGATGACAATTAAGAGGTAGACATAAATGTTTGAGCGATCACTTGACGATAAACTTATGAACTGTCACAAATCGTTCCGCGTACCAAACATGTGGCCCAATCATCACCGGGTGGTTTGCGGGAGGTGCAGAAATGAGGTATCTACACTTAGGTTACAAATTGGTTTAATTAATTGCATGTAGTCTTTGTGTGAATTTAATTAATCCCTCATATGATTGACTAGAACAGGTTTGCTATCTTTTATTCTAGTTTATTCATCAATATTATGTCCATAATTGATAAACCATGTTTGTACTTAATAGTCACTCAACAGCATGTCTAGTCTTGTGTTTAATGGTACATATCCTATTGAATGAGGACACCTCCCCTCTCAAATCAATCCGAATACCAACCCTTTCAACCACCTTCAAATGGATGTCTCTTATACTCTTCAAATTGCTCAAAATCCTTCATTTTCAATACCCAAAGACCTCACCCATTCACATTCAATTCACTTATGTTGCAAAGGTCCATGTGAAACAAAGAACCAAACAACTACATGTTCTACATATGCATCAAGAGATGATTAAGAAGTTGGTTGGAAAAATGGAGAATGATAAAAAAAAAATGGGGAACTTCAAAGTGATTATTGTAATTATTGGAAAACATATAGAAGCATTGAAGGTGAATTTCTTGAAGAAAGTAGTAAGGCGAAAAATTGGGGAAAGTAGAAAGGAAAGCAACAGTGTATGCGACTGTTGCTATGCTCAAAGGTCAAAATAGAAAGGACAGCAACAGTGTATGCAACTGTTGCTATGCTCAAGGGTAAAGATTAAATTTGTTAAGAATTTCCAAGAAATGAGAGCAACATATAAGAAGTTGATGTTCCCTCATCACATGTTGTGTACTAAGGAAAATATGAGAAGTTGATGTTCCTTCATCACATGTTGAGAACTTATTTGGTGCATACCTTGGTGGTTTCAATATACAAAGTCCAATGCAACAGTAGAGATGACTGTGACTCTGACCTTCATTGTCCAAACCTCAACCATTTTGAAATCCTCTTTATTATCTTCAAAAACGATGACTAAACTTCCGCACCCTAAATTTTCCCATAATCAAACTTGTCTTTTGCCTTACACCTCTTGCCCCTCTCTCATTATCATTCGGTGGCGTACTCATTAAACTATGGTTTAGCCTTGTTGAACTTTGTGTTTGAACTCATGTTTAAACCTTTCCTTTTTGTTGACCTTGTTATTATGATGCAACTATGATTGTCTTTCATGTGACGTCTCATGCATGACTATTCTGTGTCCGAGGGTAGCCTCTTACCTTTTTGATGATGTCAAGAGGGGGAAAAGGGAAAATTTATGTTCTTTTTACTTGCTTATTGATTAAACTCTTGATATGTGGTGGACTATATATGTTAGTAATCTTGTTCTAGGCTTTGTGTGTTTCTCAAGTCTACATTGCTCTTATTTCTACCCTCATGATTTATCTTGGACTGACCACTTAAGGGGGAACTCAATGGGAACATTAATTTTATGGGGCTTGTCATCATCAAAGGGGGAATTTGTTAGGACATATTTGTTGATGATGACATGCCCAATTTAATCGTGTTTCTAAGTGTACCATTTCAGGAATAATACAACCTCTTCAAGCAATAATTAATCAATGTCAAAGTCAAGAATGGTTGATAATTTGTTACCCAAGATTTAGAGTCGTTTTGTCAACCTATATAAAGATGAAAGGGTAGAATACATGTAATGGTAACAGTCAAGCATACCATTACTTATAATGGGTAACAGTGTGCCTGACAGTCACGTTTGACCCGTCACACTTGAAGCAAGTGTTTCATCGTGAATATTTCACTCTTATTAAAATGGGCTTTTATTCATCAGCTTTAAAAGAAGTTTTAAACTTGAAATATTGAAGAGTGGTCTTTGAAAAGAATATGCTTTGAATATCCTAAAAGGCTTTCTCCAAATTAGCAAAAAGACTTTCCCTTACTTTATGACAGCAAAACTTATTTCTTTCCAAAATGGTCTTTCAAGGGTTGTCCTGTTTTGCTTGGTTCACATGTTAAGTTTCTGAAAACACAAGAGCTTTTTAAGGATAGTTACAAACTCTCTTTTCTCCTTTTTTATCCTTTAAAACAAGCCACTTTGGTGCTAGTTTGGGAAAACTAAAGTCTTTGTTTCTTTTCAAATGCTTTGACTCACAAACCCTAGCTTGCCTCCTCTTGTGTGCTTCCTCTATAAAAGGAACCCTTCTCTTCACTTTGAAAGTAAGACTTTTCAGAGAAATCAAAAGTATTTTTGCAAAATTAGTTTTTAAGAACTCAAAAGTTTCTTTGCAAAAATTTTTCTAAGTCTTCAAGTGAGTCAGTCGAAATCACTGTTACTTCACAGAATTGTACTCTCTCATCTAGAATCGTTTGTACCAATAAGTTGTCCTTCTCAATTCTTTTAAAGAATCAGTTTGAGGAAACTTGGTCTTGTAAACATTCTAGTTAGAGTGTCGAGTTCATAGACGGAGTAGTCTTAGAACTCGTGTCGCAACCGGAGTAGGTTATTGGTCTTTTAGTTCATAGATGGAGTAGTTTTAGAACTTGTGTCGCAACCGGAGTAGATTGTTGGTCCTTTTGTTGTTAGTGTTTTAAAGTGGTCGGAGTAGATTACTTCACTTATCAATAAAAGAAGATTGGACGTAGGCCTTTAGAGTGTCGGCCGAACCAATTCAAAATCGTTGTGTTGTTTTTCTCTTCGCTTTTAATTCCGCTGCAATTTATTTTGTTTGTTATTCATTCACGTTTTAGCTAGCAACAGTCCTGAATACTGTTACTTCTGGTCTGTAGCTTTTACTTCACTTGCTAAGACAAACAAGTAACAGTCAGAACAACTGTCGCTTCCTGATTTCAACAATTTACTTTGGCAATCGTGATACCCTCTTAATCATTCAATTTATTTGATGTATCCATTTAACATTTATATTGTCAATCAACTTACTTTAAAACAATAAAGATTAAGTTGAAATTTTTAGTTAAATTCATTCATTGTTCTTAAACACAACAGTCTGCGATACTGTCGGTTTGGTTTGTTGCTTACAACATTTGCAAAGCCAACTAGTAACAGTCTGTCTCACTGTTCCTCTAGTCAGGTCAACAATACGCCTTTTAACTTTCATTTAAAAGGGGTGTTTGTTAGATACTTGAGATATCATTTCGTTTGACTAACTTAAATCAATTAAGTTTAGTTAAATTTTTTAAAACAGTACCTAATTCACCCCCTCCCCCTCTTAGGTACTTATAATCCATAAACTCTTCAGTGTGGATTGACAAAGACCTAATGATGACGTTGATGAGCTTTTAAACATAGACACGATTGCGGCTCGACATGAGTAAGCCAATGTTGACACAAATGCAACAAATATGGTTAATTCCTTTGAGGACGCTGATAACCTCTTAAACATAGACACGTTGGTGGCTTAAAGTGGTTAAGCCCCTCATAAGAATTTGACGGGCTCTTAAATACAAATGAAGCTTGATATGATTAAGCCAATTCAAATATGGTTGCGGCTTAAAGTGGTTAAATTAAGCCCTTAATGATGAAGCTGTTGAGCTTTTAAACACAGTTGAGGGTTTATATGAATAAGCCAATTATTCTATTTGACTCGGGTCAAGGCATCGAATTCAGAACTACGACATCAGTTTGATTTCACTTTGTGTGGGTACGTAGGCAAAATTTCCAAAAGAATATTCAACTGCCATTCTATTTGACTCCAGGACGATGGTGATCTCTTGAACGCAATTGAGGTTTGACGTGACTACACTAAAATTAGATTGCAGTCATGAAAGTAGAGGTTCATAAGTGGTTCATAATTGGTTTATAGGCAGTTCAACAAGTGGTTCATAAGTTCTTCATTGAAGGTTCACTTGGTTACTTCTTCGCAAGCCATGGCTTTATTGATCTAGGTATAACTTTGTCTTATAGCTGGCGAGCTCTTGAACACATGTTTAAGGTACAATAAATGACCTGGATGGTTCTTGAGTTGTAATATTCGATTAACTTCAGAGTCTACTTTGACTTTTTGCCTTGTCCAATCTCGCTCATATTCTATGATATGATGCTAACATTAGTCATCATCCCACAAAACTACCCCATAGACTCTCGATTTACACTATTGTTTTTGACTGGTTAACTTCTAGTGTAACCACAAAAGGAAGAGTTTGCTTTAGCTAGAATAATTTGTTTGCAAAATTACTTGTCCCACTAAAATCCCAAAAATTATAGCACCATTGCTAGACTCTATACAAGGGAGGTATTATTGGGGGAAGATGATTGTACACTGCATTCTCCTCATCCATAAGAGTATCGAGTGCTCAAAACTTCCGTTTAGAATAAACTTGTGACAAATTAACAGATTTCTATGAATTAGGGGAGATACAATGACACATTTTAAAGATGTCTTAACGAAAGCTCCGAGATACCACCTTGGAGATTATTTTAGAAAGGGATGATTTTCTGCTAACAAACGAAATCTATTGTACGTATTGAAAACAATGAGAGAGAGGTGATATTACTTGTATCAGGTGAGACCACGATTTTCCACTTGTTAGATCGAAGTAGTATCATATTTGTGCTTGGGCGACAAGGATGTGGATAAAAAAGGCATACATCTACCCACTTTAAGTGAAGTGAGCTGAGAAAGTGAGCATTAGCTGGACCATCCTAGGCCAAAATAACTTGACAAATGTTTCAAGAACCCACAGTTCCGAAGACCAATACTTTTGAAGTATAATAGAATTAGACCTCGAGTCATTAACAAGAGAGAATGATTTATAAGTTGGAAATAAAGGGCTACTAATTGTTCTCTTTGACACAATCGGGTCTGTGAGGAGATAAGCTGGTCCTTGAGATTTTGGTCATGTCAAACCAACAAAAGGCTATATATCTCTTTGGAAAAATGATATCTTCTCAAACATGCTTGAAGTCTTGAACACCAAATTTTGAAAACACAAAATACTTACTCTTTTCATTCTTTCATAGTTGTTAGCCTAATATTGACATACAAAATGTTCACAAAAAGGGATCGCTCTTTGACTGATAAAAATAAGAGAATATATTCAATGATCACAAAAGGTGAACATTCTCTTATTTTAAAATACTTGAAAGACCTTATTTTCCACTCTTAATGAGGAAACCGTTATTAGTAGTCACCAATAAAGCAGACCTGGGCAAATAGAGAAAGATTAGAAGGTTGAAAGAGCTGAAAAAAGTACGTGAAAAGATGTATTCGCGCTTTACTGAAGTTGATAAAAGAGAATTTGGAAAAGCTGAAATTAAGTACATGGGAAAGCTAAGCACTTTCTAAGAAAATATAACAGCGAAAAAGAAGTAGAAATCACGAAACCGGGCTAGAGGTACTGTCGGAAACAGAAACATCCGAGGTGGTATAAATGGCAGACGCGACTAAAGAACGACGTGGACGAGGAAAACCTTAAACACGAGAAAAGAATCTCTCATAGCCTTAGTCTATAGAGAGATAAGGTTCTCCCCGAGTTCCTCAAACCACCACGTTGAGCAATGTGATAGAGAACATATTTTTTTTTAAAATAAAGAGATAAATTGTAATATGATAAATTATATGTAAAATAACTTCTTATTTATTTCTTTATTTTCCAACATTATTTTGAAAAAAAATATTAAATTTTATTTAGAGTAATATTAGACATGGCAAAGTCAACTTGATCCGAATAATTTAACCCAGAAAGGCTAATTTGAGACTCGTAATTGACCCAAACTATAGAACCCCAATATGACTCGAATCACGAATTTACGACTCTTACCCGAAATGGCTCAACCCGAAAATGATCATATCGAATGACCCAAAGAAGACCGTATCAACAGACTTGAAGAAGACACAAAATGACGACCCTTCATAACCCAATATAACAAGAATACTCCCTCCGATTCTTTCGAAATGCCCCATTTGTTGTTTTTTGCACAAAGATTAAGGTTGTGAGTGGGAGGTGGGTCTTACCAATAAAGTATGGTGAATTTTGTTAAGAAAAACATGCCTAAAAGGAAATGAGGGCAATTACAAAGAATCGGAGAAAGTATATGACGAACGTAATTCAAACTAATCTGAATCGACTAAGCCGTTTACCGAGTCTAGCTAAGACCATTCCGTATGAATCATTTCCATTAGGTAACTAGATTTTTATTGCAAATTCCCTATTAGAGGGTTCTTGGTTTACCTAATATAAGTATGACTTATGAGGTAATGAGTTTGGAATGAGTCTAATCTATATCAAGTGTTTGTTTGACAATAAATAAAGGTTTTATACTCATGTCTCAAACCCATAAGGTATGAGTTTTTCATAACCAATAGGGAGAGGGGGGTGTCTAATGTTGATATCGATGGGTATCAAATTTGAATAATAAAAACTGGTAAAAAAACTACTTCACATATTGTAAATGAATCTTGCGGTTTATCTCGTATACGTGGTTTGCAAGCTGTCACATATAATTGGGGAGTTTATCCTGTGTGCACCAAAGTTAGTGGCTGCGAGTCCCCTAGTCACAAAAAAATGAATCTGTTTATATATTTACTTCTATTAAATTATTATTTATATGATTTTATAATATTAAAAATTATTATTTAAAATATTGTATTTTGAAGTTTTTTAGCTTTAATTGATTTACAACAACATATTACTCAGAATTGAAACAAACACAAAGCATGAGGAATCAACTTCCAACCTCATTCTAATATACCACCCAAGTAGGAGTATCATTCTTGATTCCAAATTTATTGCCACGCGCAAAACAAACACTCGCTTAACGTTACATATATGTAGGGGCGTAGGGCTGCACAACGGTCAAGATCAGAACAGAATTAGAATGGGAAAAAGAGACGGATCAGAATCAAAAATTCGGGTCCAAGATCGGACTAGGCCAGTCTAGACGTCTATTTTTTCGGTTCAATAGAAAATTACGGTGCAATTTTCCGCACTCGTCTTAGTCGGCATCTTAAATAAACTTTATAAAGCACATTATTAATACTATATTTATAAAATGAAGAAATATATACTCCCTCTTATGTCATTTGTTGTTCCCCTTTCCTTTTCCATCCAATTTCAGTTTGTTTCCTCTTTTCTTTTTTGGACAATTTTGTGTGCAAAAAAAATCAACTACATGTGGGGTCATGTGTATTGTGTGGTCCAATTTTTTTCCCTTAATTCTAAGCTAAAAAGATAAAGGAACAACAAATGAAATAGAAGGGAGTATTATTTAGTCTAATAATGTGAAATTAAGCATATTTAAGCATCATTAACTATGAGTTTTATATATAAACTAAATACTAGTTTTGTGACCCGTGAAAATCACGGGTTTGACTTTTTTTTTATTGTTTTGTTTTTGGTGTATTGTTCGTGAAAGTGTTTTTCGGCTTTTTCTGTACTTTCTTTTTTACTTGGAGTATATTATAATTAGGGTATTTTGAAATTTTGTGATATGAGTCAAAACTATGTAATGAGGAATGACACCAAAACTCCTAAATTTGTATGATGGGTTGATTTGTCTTAATGACAACCCCTAAGTTAGTATTCTATTTTAATATTCGAGCATTGTAACCACTAAATTAAACTTACTTAAGCGAAACAAAAATACTTGGTATATGTGAAATAAAAGTAAAAAAGAATAAAATATTAATTGTTTATACCTCGACGGCTCGACATTTCACGTTTAGATCCTTGGTAAGTAACTCTGAAAATAAACAAAAATAAATTAGAATCCAATTAAATAGTGTGTAAAAGACTAAACAAAAGTATGCAAATAAAAAATTATTGGTGAATGGAAGTCCCCCCGCCGTTTTGTGGTCTTATTTATAATCTTGGATTATATGACGTTTATTGATATATCTCTTGAGTTATCGGTTATAGTTGATCTAAATAAACCCACCTAGTGCTAATGATAATGAGAGTTATTGAAATTAAACTTTAATGAATTATAATGAGTTGATGTAAACATCATTTTAACGAGTTAATTTAACCAATTTTTATTTTTTGTCTTTTTAGTTGCCAAGATCATTAACAATAATGGAGTAATGAACAATTTAATGCATATTTTCTTAGAGAGTTTTTTAAGGTTCTTACATAGTCATTTATTTAACCAATTTTTATATTTTGTCTTTATAGTTACCAAAATCATTACTCATGTAGTTATGAAAAATTTAGTGCATATTTATCTTTTTTATTTTTTTTGTCTTTTTAGTTACATTAGTGGTTATGAAAAATTTAGTGCATATTTATGTTAGAAAATTTATAAAGGTTCTTAAATGTTCACTTAGTTAGAGTAAGATGATGTCACGTGATACTTAAGGAATTGCTCAAAATATCATTCTTATGTTATTGTATAAATAATAATAATAATAATAATAATAATAATAATAATAATAATAATAATAATAATAATAATAATAATAATAATAATAATAATAATAATAATAATAATAATAATAATAATAATAATAATAATAATAATAATAATAATAATAATAATAATAATAATAATAATAATAATAATTGTAATAATTGTAATAATATTAATAATAATAATAATAATAATAGTAAAAAAAATAGTAATAATAATAGTAATAATAAGAATAATAATTTATGAATGAATGGATTATAAAAATGTCATGTGAATTAAAATTAAATGATTTAGGTAGCCTTTTGATTGTATATTCGTTTTGTTATATGTGCAATGCACGGGATAAATATAAGTTTTCTTACTAAAATTTAGATGTGCTTCTTAATACTCAAAAGTGAATAATAATTTCTAATTAAACTAAATGTACAACAAATTTTTGCACAAATCAAGATATAGTAGTATAGTTGTACAAGACAATAATTACACATTGTGTTTGAAACATAAATAGTTTGATCTATGAAGTTAAATATGAGAAAGTGAAAAAAAATTACCCTAATATGAACAAAATAGTTATCCAAAATCTGTTATACAAACTTTACAACTCATTGTCATTTGACACAAAGTACATTTTTTGGTCTTTGTCTACCACTAATAAAACGATACATCAATGATTTATTAGTTTATACCTTAAGTTTTATCTTTACTTTTCGCCTTAGTCTTGTGCCTTTTGATTATCTTCTTTCTTCAAACTACTTGCATTGGGGCTCTACCATATCTACATTCACGTGCCTTTGATGATGCTGTAGAGTTGATACACATGTTTTATTGATCAAAGAGAAAAAATCAACATGACGAAGATTTAACAAAAGAATCGAAATATTCTCACATGTAGGCCATTTAAATTAATCAGATGAAAAGTATAAATTCCAATATAAAGCAAACGATTCATAAGAACGAATAACATAAAAAATTAAAATACTTTATCATACTACAAAACAACAACAATAACAATTTCATATAAGAGATGTTAATTCATTTTTATATACCATACGTTCATACTCACCATAATCAAATATAATATTCAACAATGAAATATAGTATGTAATTTGAAAATTTATGATCAATGAATATTAAACGGAGGATTAGTGAATGGAAACTATTAGTTTTATATAAATTATACAACCATTAGCTTTAAACTTTTCATTTTACTTTTCATTTATTTTGTGAGTTATGAGTATTATTAAATAAGATTATACAACCATTGATTCTCATTTTTCATATTCCTTTTCATTTATTTTGTGAGTTATGAGTATTAATAAATAAGATAATTGATTATGAGGACCTTAAGAGGTAAATTAATTAGGAAAAAGGTTAATGAAAATTGTGGGTGTTCAATTGCCTTGTTTTTAGACGCGTGAATAGTTTTTCACATAATAAGTAAATTGGACTAATGTGAAAAATGTCATAGTTTTTCAATTGCCTTGTTTTTAAATAGTAATTGAAGTAAAATGTCATACTTTTACTTTTAGGAATGTTATTAAACTACAAAATTATTTTTATTTTTAATTAAAAAGGTTTTAATTTTAGGAAAGTAAAGTATAACAATTTATAAAAAAAAACAACACTTCCAACAAACACTTAATCGAATTTATAAATTAGAAAAACAAGTATAAAGAACTTTTAATCAATTCATTAACAGGTTTTATTACAAAAACTTTAATTAAAATGTTAAATTTTATTTGTGAATTTGTATAAAATTAATGAAATATTTAATGTATAAAATTAATTTAAGAATAATGCTAATATCCTTCGATTTGGTTTAGCTTATATGTTACAATTATGAAATTTGTAACTGAATTTGTATAAATCACATCACTTTTGAAATTTTTTTAACTCAAGAAATATTTAATGTATACAATTAATTTAAGAATAATGATAATATCCTTTTATTTATTTTAACTTATATGTTACAAAATATATGATGACACTTTTGTGAGAATTTTTTGTAAATTTAATAATCAATACAAATTTAAAAATTATAAAAATGCAACATAGATTGAAATTTAATGATTATGCCACATGGAATTAAATTTAATGCTTTTAAAAGTCTTTTACTTTGATTTACTTTAACTTATATGTTACAAAATATATGATGTCACTTTTGTAAGAAATTTAAGTAAATTTATTAATCAATACAGATTTAAAAATTATGAAAATGAAACATAGAATAAAATTTAATGAGTATGCCACATGAAATTAAATGTAATGCTCTTAGAAGCCTTTTAACAATATTGTATAGATATAGTTATAGTAATATCGTACGAAGTAATGTATTATAAAATGTCATTTAGAAAAAAATTAAATGGTTTAGGTAGCCTTTGTTTAATTTTACCATTTTAACTATAATTAATAATAATATAATATTTTATGGATTAATAAAATTAAATGGTTTATGTAGTCTTTTGAGTAAATATATATATATATATATATATATATATATATATATATATATATATATATATATATATATATATATATATATATATATATATATATATATATATAATTAATGAGAACCACTAATAATAATAATAATAATAATAATAATAATAATAATAATAATAATAATAATAATAATAATAATAATAATAATAATAATAATAATAATAATAATAATAATAATAATAATAATAATAATAATAATAATAATACATACGACATTAGACTTTATTTTGTTTGAAACCTACGCGTAATCCCAAGCCCTTCAATCTCATTCATTTTCACGTTTTCACTTTCTCACTCATCTCTCCTTCTCTCTCTTCGACCATCGTCCTCTCTGGCGTCCTTTCCGATCGTCCTCTCCGATTATCGTTAACCAAATCATATTTCCGTTCATCTAATTCGATTCAACCGCCATTACTGAGTTTCATTCCTACAAATTACGGTAATACACTTCTCAAATTCATGGCGATTCACTTCAATTTGTTTATCATGTAATTTTCCTTGATATTCATCAATTTATCTATAGCTATTACCCCCTAACTTCGAGTAATTTCCCTAATTAAGTTAATTGATTGTTTATATGAAGAACTCTTAGATTTGTAGTCTTATGCTTCAACCTATGTGGAATTTCAGTTTAGTTAGAGTTCAGCAATAATCTAACCCTAATTTCTCATGTAGTTTTTGCTTTTCGTCTTCAACATTCGATAATGCTTCATTTCACTTTTGTCCATTCTAAATTATGCAAGAATAGTTGGTTGTGTGGTTTACAATACCGATTAATGCTCAAATTATGTTTATAATATGTCATTGTAGGAGTTGCCTTTCAATTTGATTTTTGATTGGTTGAGGATTGACCAATTGATACTAGTCCATTCTAAATTATGCAGGAATAACTGTCCATTACCAAGGGTTAGAATCAATTTTCGATTGATTAATGAGCAGTGGTTAAGATAAAGTGGGATACAGTTTCGCGCCAATTGTGACTGTTTGGTTCTAATGAATGCCGGAATTGGTCTCTACAATTTCAATAAATGTAATCCTATCATTATTGAGGCGGTTAATCCATGGCTTACCATTTAGTACTTTAGAAGAAATGGAAAGGATGCTTGGATCTCCTTTGGTGGCGCTGTCCTTTATATCACCACAAGTTATCCTTCCTTATTCTTCTAACTGTGTCTACACTAAACTAGACTCGAAAAACAGTCTAATTTGATCAGGATGGGTCATTTCACGTCATGTTTGAGTCTGTTGTTCCATTTTCAGGCTGGATTACTTATAAGTCCAGCTATTTCGTGTTAGGTGGTTGTGGGTTCAACTTTTTTATTTGGTTGTATCAATTGGGATATGATCCTGTTTTGATCAGGTCAATTCCGAATATTCAATCATGTTCGACTGTTTGTTGAGCTTATTAATGACAACTATTTGAATGTTGGAGGGACTGAAACATTATTTGCTGATGTAGGACACTTTTCTGTAAGGTCTATCCAAATAAATCTTGTGATTGGCTGGATAGATCCCTCTTTTCTTTTCCTCCTCGTTTTTTTGTCTTTCTTTTAAACTGTGTGATCTATATCAATGCATTGTTATCTTCTATAGTTTTGTGAAGGTGAATTGAGCATATTGTAACCTTTTCAGTTAAGTAGCAGCATTATTGTAACTGGGAGCCTTTACCCATTAGGAGGGCGAAAACAGCCCACTTAGGCTATACAACATTGCCTATTTCGTGATCTTGGCGCATTCTCGCAAATAACTTACTGGTCTTGTCTGATCAATTTGATGATTACCACTTTGATTCCAATTATTACTTTGAATTTGTTTATGTTCTTGAATTTGCATGGAAGAGTATAAGATTTCTAAATCTAGTTAGAAGTTATTGTGTCTACTAATTACATTATGAGCTATAAATGTAAAATAAGAGAAAGTTACATTAATTACTTAGATGAGTTAGAGTAATATGTTGTCAACTAAGTTTATTTAGATGAAAATTTAGATCCAATCATAGTGGATTACATTTTGGATTTTACACTTGTAATTTATAAGAGGGTGTCTTTTGGTCTTGAGGCGTTCGAATTTCTTTTCCGTAAAAGGGTTTAGGGTAAGATTAAGCTAATACTACCCTAATCCAACTCTAAACCTTTTCCCGTCCAAAAAGAATGGCAAGATTTTTGAGTGTAATAGCCTTATCGATGCATGCTTGAAGTAGCCTTGTAGATGCATGAAAAATAATATATGTGCATTAAACAACTGTGTAAATGCATGAAATAATGTTCTATGTGCATGAAATATGTGTTAAATGTGAATAAAATAAAGTTCTATGTGCATGAAATAAGGTTCTGTGTGCATTAAAAAGTTCTTCAGTTGCATCAGGTTTGTATGGGCATGAAAATAAGATTATATGTGCATGAAATAAGGTTCTATGTGCATGAAATAAGCTTCTATATGCATTAAAAAGTTCTTCAGTTGCATCAGGTTTGTTATATTATGATACTAGTTACTGTTGGCTAAGGACGCGTTAATTTTATATGGGCATGAAATAAGATTATATGTGCATGAAATAAGGTTCTATGTGCATTAAAAAGTTCTTCAGTTGCATCAGGTTTGTTATATTATGATACTAGTTACTGTTGGCTAAGGACGCGTTAATTTTATATGGGCATGAAATAAGATTATATGTGCATGAAATAAGGTTCTATGTGCATGAAATAAGGTTCTATGTGCATTAAAAAGTTCTTCAGTTGCATCAGTTGGTTATATTATGATACTAGTTACTGTTGCTAAGGACGCGTTAATTTTATATGGGCATGAAATAAGATTATATGTGCATGAAATAAGGTTTTATGTGCATGAAATAAGGTTCTATGTACACGAAATAAGGGAAATGCGGAGGAGATTTAATGTATTTCCCTGCCTTTTTATGTAACTAAAAGGCATTTTAGTGTATCTATTACATATCATACTAATATGTGAGAAACATTTCAGTGTACTTATTTCAGTTATTTTGTACTTGTATTTGTTTAGCGTACTTTAAAGGCTATTAGCTCAATGGTAGAGCAATGTGCAAATTTTGCACAAAGGTATGGGTTCGAGTCCCATATAGCCTATTAAATCGCAAAATCTCATGATAGGAACGTGTCATGAACTCATGATGCAAGCACTACAATACAACTATGATTAAGGAGGCCATAATCATATTCGGGCAATGACATGCAAACCATGATCAGACTCAAGCGAGAAGCAAGCAATAAAGAGAATGATGAGCGAGTGTAATAGCTTTATTAGCTTCGCAGCGATTAGAAGTTTAAGACAAGCATACAAGCATTTCACAGAATAGCATATGTACCAAAACTATTATCATACATGCCATACTTGAAATAGTATTACCAATTACATACATAATTTTTCAGTAAAAGAAAGAATGGTGTATTTCATAGCCAATATGGGAGTCAAATCCACATTTTGTGCATAGCACAATGCTCTACCAGATGAGCTAGTTGGCTTTCGAATATGATATAAAAAATAAACTACTTTTGAGAAGGGAGAGTTGAGTACTTGAAGCAGATGTTCTCAGAAATGTTGTTAGGCTATGAGCTGGTTATAGATCTTTTCATACCACCTTCACAAATAAGATTTGAACATGCTACTATAGTCTACTTTTGAGACGGGAGCGCTGAGCACTTGAATTTTTTCTTCCACTAAGCTTAAGAAGAGTCTGCCCAAACTTGCCTAGATAACTTACTCCTAAAAGTTTGTAAATTAAAAGCAGGTCTAATGGTTATTATTCCAGTTGAGCAACACATTTCCTATAAATTGGACTCCCATAACTTCCACATATTCCTCATACAGCAAGTAGCCATATACTTCTCGACCTCACAGAATGCAAAATTGGAGGGAAAGATGCAATCAGCTGAAAAGCGGAACTCCAGGCATTTCACTAGTCAAGTTGATGGCACTAGGATATAAAAACTAGCTGAAAGAAAACTATACCAACACATGTTCCTCGAGTTACATAGACGGCTATTTGTGGGTCCTGCTACGTGTAGCAAGCAAGTGTTGTTGGTTGACTGCATGTAAAATTACATGCGAAGGAAATGATATATCATTGAAAACACAAGTAGTGTGCTATGAGTTTTCAACTAAGCTACTGGAACAAAGTCCTACAGTGTAAAACTGACTGAAAATGATTATCAAACAAAGCCAGCAAAATCTTATGTGGCAAATACTTTAGTTTTAACGAATAAGAAAACAAAAAACAAATGTTCTACAATCAAATATTACCAGTGAAGTAATGCTTTCTTGCAGACCATAAATATACCGATCATAAAGTATCTTTGAATTTTCAGAAGAAGGTCTCTGGACACATAAAATGTACACACATCTGTCAAAGAAGTAAAGAGCAAAAAATCAGTAACAAAAGACAACCCCCCAATGCAGAACAAATCATTTGGCGGAGAATGAACTGTAGGATTGACTGGAGGATGAGCCGGAGGAAAAGCTGAAAATAGCTAATTATTCAAAAACGGACCAGTCGTGTTGAATCTCAATTACAAACAATGATACACAAAAGCCTACTCTGCTGCTATTTCAATCGAAGCAATTTACTGATATTACAGTCAAAGTAATTCCGGATTGTACTGTTTATGAACCCTAATTTACTTATATTCCAGTCAAACTAATTCAAAATTGCATCAATTTGGGTAAAAATCGAATCAATCATATAAATTTTACATAAAATCATCATGCTATTGTTATAACACGGAAATGATATCTTCAAATTACAAAATTGAATAAATTTAAACAGGAAACTTACCTTTGTCAATGGTGGTGAAGGAAGAGTGCAACGGTGCTCGATGGCTGTGAAGAAGGAGAAACGCACTGGTCGGCAATGGAGAATCCGGTGATGTGCGGTGGTCGGCGACGGAGAATCTGGGGATATGCGATGGTCGGCGACGGAGAATTTGGTGATGTGCGGTTATGGAATGAGGAGGCAGAGAGGGAGAAGAGATAGAAATGTTTGGTTTGTAATGATATAGACTAGAGAGTTTATAAAGTTTTATATGTTCACGACAAATTTAAATTGTTAGGATTTGTGTATGATCCAGCGGTTCTATAGGTTCTCATGGTTCTCAATATATGAGTGGTTCTCAATATATATATATATATATTATATAGATTTAGGATCTCGACCATATATATATATATATATATATATATATATATATATATATATATATAGAAATTGCATCAAGTGAGTCTAGGTATCTTAGGTGAGTCTAGCATTTTAATCTCATCCATTAAATCTACTCCTAATCAACGGCTGAGATTAATCCTTGACTGGCATATAAAAACCTATTATTTTCAATGTTTGGCCCTCATAACTGAATATCTCTTTCTCTCTCTTGTCTCTCACTATAATCACTTCTTCTCTAAACCCTAAATTTATCCCAATTCTGAAATCACATGCGTTCAACTCATCTATAATTTTTTGCAATTTCAGATTCAATCATTCAGTGCACTTTAATTAGACTTTAATTTCGCATATTTCGATCGCTAAACTTCAATCGATTTCAAGGTTAGTTCTATTTACTTTCGAAATTCCTATTTAATTGCAACAAATCAATTTTATTATTGAATTTCGTTTTTTAAATTGATGTTCACCTTTGAATGTCGTTATAATCAATTCAAGCAATTCATGATTCTATCAATACAAGATTGAATCAGTTCAATAATTTAAACAACTCAATCAATCTCCAATCTTAGATATTTCAATTAAAATCGCATATTTCGATGACATACCTTCAACCGATGTCCAGGTTATTTCTAGACCTTTTAGTTGTTAACAAAATTCTTATTTAATTACAGCAATTCGTATTTTAATTGAATAGACAATTTATCAGATCAGTTCATCTTCTTGCATGTGTTCATATTATTATTGTTGATTGTTCATACTATTAATGCCGATTATATTTGTATTTATATTATTTCTGGAAAAGTTAGGGTTATGACATGATTAAACTAATAATTTTTCATTTTTTTGTGCTTTGTTAAAGTGCGATTGATTTATGTGATGATACGCGATTTTATGAATTATTTCGTTTTATAACATCATGTTTATAATATTTGCTGTCTATTATATGTGTTCTTAGTGTTTGTCAATAAATTAGTGATATGACATAGTAAAATTCATACCTGCATTTATTTTCATGAAATTTGGGGTATCTGTGGAGATTAAATTAGCTTTCGTAAAATAATCGAATCTCGTTACTGTAATAACATTACTGTAACAATAAAACTGCATGACAAAACTGAACTTGAAATAATTGTGAAACAGTGTTACTATATAATATTGTAATTGTGAGTGAAAGCGTATTTATAATTTCTTTATAATCATTCTTTTGATGAAATTGTTTCATTATAATGTCATCATTTATTATCGACTACGATTAGAGAAGTGATTTGTTGCTTCAATGTTTGCATTTATGCCATATGAAAAAGAGTTTAGCTACGTATGAACAATGGGTATTATTATGTCATTGCCAAGTTTAAGCTTGTAGGAGGAGGATACCTTTATTGTTATTCATTTCAGTTGAAAGTTTGAGTAGTTAGTTTAAAGGCTATTAGCTCAAATGGGAGAGCAATGTGCAAAACTTGTACAAAGGTATGGGTTCGAATCCCATATAGCCTATTTAGTTACTTTAAGATGTATTGTCAACTTTTCAAACAAACCATATAGTTTAATGTTGTTTATCGTATGGTCAACACCACTTTGTTGCTTTAGTTATTTGTTAAAGAACTTTGTGTGCTCTTCCTAATAATTTCGATACAATAATCAATCCTTATTCTGTCACGTCACAGTAATAGTGTTACAGTAACATCAGTCATTCATCAGAGTAACACAGTGTTACTGTAACATCTACGTTACATTTAGTTCATCAATTTAGGATCAATATTATTGTTGAGTGTTCTTTGTAAAAACATTGATTCATTAAACTAACATTGTAACAATGTTATAATTATATATTAGTTCGGTTATTATATAAGACGGTGTATAAAATAATTCTAAAATGTAATGATAAAAGTCTTTTTTTTGACGTTTTTAAAGTGATGGTATTACTGTAACGTCAATTATTCAATAAAGTAACAATGATACGATAATTGTGTTCTTTGTAACATCATTCATTCATCAAAGTAACATGGATACAATGTTAAAACGATCAAAAAACTTTAATTATTACAATAATAAAAGGCAAGTTAATATCATTAGTCCAACTGATCCTGATATACTAAAATGTTTTACAATACCACATCACAACAATGTGAAAAGCCTACAACAAGTATACATCATAGTCACACATTTCTTCACACCTATCTTCATGACTTATTTGTGAGTCTCTTACTCTTCTTTGTATATATCATCTTTATGGTAGTTTTTTTTGTATAACTTGATTTCTCAAACCCTATTCTTCAAATTTCCTGACATTCAAAACAAAGCATTGCATCAATTATAATAAAAACATTTGCAAATGTCGGTGGTCCATCATTAGTAATCAACAATATCTGTGAGTATAATGTTTATATCATCAAATTTAATTGAGTTAAATCACACAACAGTAAATATACAATGTTTTAACAATATTTCAAGTTCAGTTCAATAAATAATGACCATTCCTCGATACCATCTATATTATGTCATGCAGTAACAATATTACAGTAACATCGTTACAGTAACAATGCTACAGTAACAATGCTACAGTAACAATGATTACAGTTACAATATTACAATAACATGTGCCGATTCCATCATTAGTGATCAATATCTCTTGTGAATATGATAATGTTATACCAACAAATTTAATTGGATTAAATCACACAATATCAAATATACAATGTTGTAACAATATTTCAAGTTCAATTCAACAGTAACGAACGATTTCTCAATAATAAATAAATCATGGCATACAGTAATAATGTTACAGTAAAAATGTTAGAGTGACAATGTTACAGTAACAGTGTTACAGTAATAGTGTTACAGTAACAATGTTACAGTAATAGGTGTCGAGTATTTTACGAAAGTTAATTTAATAAATCGCAATTTAACAAGTACAAAATAAAACGAACATTATTCCGAAATTTTATCATGTCTTAACCCTAATTTTTTCGCACAAACAGTTGGAACACATAAAATCGACATTAACAACAACAATAATAATATGAAACGAGAATTAATTTCTCAATTTCTAAGTTAGAAAAAACGAACATACAATCAATTGACAGTTTATTTATATAATTCTAGATCTAGAACAACAACAATCAAATTAAACCTAATTTTTTGGCGAAAAATCAATTTCTGAGTTCGAGTAAAATATTAACCGTAGATCTAAACCAACAACTATCAAATTTAACATTTTCTTCATCATATAATTCAAAATCGACAATAACAACTTACAAATTAAATTTGAAATTATGTGATAACATTAAACATAACAAAAAAAGTTCTAAAAAATTCGCATAAAGATAATCGATTTATACCTCTTTATTATTTTTGAAACAGAAGTATTAGATTCGCGATTGAACAACTTGAAGATCTTGAGTTGATGTTTTTGAAGATTTATAGAAAATTTTGGTTGCTTTTGGGGGTTTTTTCTTCTGATAAGAGAAAGTTGCTCAAAGATCTGACGAACGTCTGATTTGTTTCCTTCAGTTAATGTTTAAAGAGAGAGAGAGTGAGTAAGTTGTTAGAGAGAGAAAATTTTTGATTTATGAGACTTGGATGACCAGCATCTTTGCTTTTTATAATTGTATCAAACTATTTGGGGCGACGTGGCTGAACGAGAGCCCTTGGATCATGTTGATCTAATGGTCCTTATTCACGGGACGGACTCATCTAAGAAGCTGGGCTCACCGGATGCTCACTCTATATAGATTTAGGATCCGGTGAGAACGATCACTCGGTGAGAACGTACTAATTATATAAACTAAATTGACTAGCTCACGTGTAAATGACTAAAACCAATCCCAGCCTTACGTTTTATCTCCCCCATCTTTATCTTTTTATAACATCCTTTTCCTTCATCATGATCCACGATCATCACTGATGCGTGTCTAATATATGATGTTTTGCACCTCATTTCACACGCATTTCAGAGCTCAATTAAGTAGTTTATGCTACTATTTCCCTTGTTTCGTGTATTTCTTCCTTTTCGTGTGATTTTGTAGGAATGTGAAGAATATGGCGGAAAATGAACCAAATCTGCCCCGGAGTGTTTAGCATAGGATTTAACATGAAGTATTGACTCGAGGAATGAGCTTGGTGCGCGTTTCAAGGCCTAAAGATAGCAAAAACATGGGTGCGTACGAGTTTAACAAGCAAAGAAGCACTTCACGATTTTGCAGCCTGCTTCAGATGGAAATATCTCGAGTTCTAAAGCTGATAATCGAGTGATTCCAATTGGAGGTGAAAGCTTATCCTCTTATCTTTCTAACGCCGTGTAGAACGCCTGATTTTACCAAGTAACGAAGAAATGGCAGCTGTTTTAATATCGGTGCGCGCTGCAGGAATCGTCAGATTGCAATTCTGTACAGCACTCTTGGCCGATCGACTGGTACAAGTGGTCGATCGACCACCCCACGAGCTGATGCGTGAATTAAAAGACGAGAAGCCCATTGTACTTAAGTTTAGGAAATTAGGTTACGTTACTTCTTCTATATAACGTAACACAACTCTCTTGTATCAGGCATCTAGTTTTCAGATTACTTTACTTTAGGTTTTCATTCACATTCAATTTATCAATAAAGTTCTCATTGCTTTCGGATTTATTCTTCGCTTGTTCCAATTTCGGTAATCCTTGTTCCCTTATTTCAGTTTGTTCTTACTATTTTATTAGTTTAGAAATTGCTAGTTTAGATCCCTTGAACCCTAGTATAGTTCAATTATGCTTTCATTTATTGTTTTAATTACCAATTTAATTAGTTCAATTATGCTTTCACTTATTGTTTTAATTACCAATTTCATGGTTGTTATTTGCATGAATATGAGTAGCTAAATCACCATTGCTAGGATGTAGGGGAGCTATAGCGTATATGGCATAAATTATAGGCGATTTCGATTCATGGTATGGTCGATCGACCGATACCCATGGTCGATCGACTGGTTACGTGTCTGGTTTTGCTTTGTTTGTTTCGTTAAGTGCTTTATCTTTCAATGAGACCGAAAGGAGACTTGATAGATGCTTAAACTTGACCATCCCATAGATCAAGAGATAGGAATGGACAATAATTAACGAATTAAAATGACTAAATTGCTAAGATCGAGAGATAACGTGATTTAGTTTGCATTAGGAATCATTAATCAAGAACGAGAGTTAGTATTAATGAGACTTAGGGAGTAGTAGCATAGGCCGAGAGGTAGCTACTATTTAACATGGACCGAGAGGACTTGTTTTCCCCATCCTCCGCGACCGTATTTTGAAGTTACCTAGGATTATGTGCCATCGCAGCTATAGTGAACCGACCGTCTTAGCATTTCTTTTATCATAGTTTACATCTTTTGCAACTTTTATTTATTTATTTAGTTTATGTTATTAGTTTTAGAATTTATTCACATCAAAACCCCCACAACTGTTACCCGACAGACTGAAATATATAGCAACTATTATCTCCCTACCTCCCTGCGGATCGACCCTTACTACCGCTTGCTAGTTATAGTTCGGAATTTATAAATATTATTTTTGGTACTCACTTCGACAGGTATCAAATTTTGGCGCCGTTCGGGAGGCACGCTAGTTTTAGTTGTTTTTTATTTTAGTACGTGTTTCGCCTCAAGGGAAGATCGAGCACCTTGAGGCAGTTCTTACCATTTCCTCTAGTGTTGTTTTGTTAGGTCCTACAGGTCCTATCTACAGTACTTCAGAAGGGTGCACCCATGTTCCATTCTCAGGAGCAGTAGGTGCCATTTTGTGGGAGATGCGGCGGAGCGGGACACACAACTGAGACATGCAGGAACCCTAAGGAGAAGATGTTTGATTTTCATCAACTTCAGCTCGACAATTCGTATAAATACGATCCTACTTCACTGCATCAACCATATGTGCCTCCTTATGAAGCCCCACCACCATCCACTCCGTCACAGCAAGAGTCAAATAATGAAGTTGCGAGTTGATAAGTCTAGTGCTGTTTGCTTATGGTAGAGGTACGAGAAAAGTAATGCGGCAAATGAGGTCTCAATCATGGAGTAGAAATCTCAAATTGCTACATTAGACAAGAATGCGGTGAGATATCGAGTCAATTCCACTCTCGAATCAGCGTATTGAGACCGTACATGCAATGACGCCGAGGAGCGGGTCTGCTCTCGATGGACCCGAGAAAGTCTTTGAAAAAGGGAAGAAGAAAAAGGGCGAGAAAAAGACGATCAGCAGTAATCACGGTCGATCGACCACATCACTCAGTCGATCGACCAGTCCGCGAAATGACATAGCTTCTGGTACTGTTGAAACTAGTCGATCGACTGACCAACATGGTCGATCGACTGAGGAAGCAGTTGATGACGAACCATTCCATCCTCCAATGCCAGGAGGGACTTCTTGTTTCGGGGTACGACAGCTTCGAAACTATCGGGGCAAGATCCAGATGTTGATGGGTCCGTTCCGATTCCAAAGTATGACCCTACGACGGTCAATGGTTCATTCATGAGACGGACTGAAGAAGGTTCGAGCTATAACAAGGATAAAGTAGTGGATTTTCAGCCTAAGTCCACCGATGCCGGTATGAGAGACCTAGAGGAGAGGGCTAAGCTACTTCTGACAGCCCCATATCCGAGAGAAATTTGGTACCAACGAAGGATGAGGTATACTTTGAAAAATTTAAAAATGTCATTCATAGTCTCAATGTGCAAGTACCTTTTCTTGACTTGGTTAATCAAGTTCCCGCTTATATGAAATTCATGAAGCAGCTTTTAAATAAGAAGCGGACACTTGATATGGTCGAGTCTGTTAATTTAACTGAAGAATCTAGCTCTTATTTGACTCACATTGCTCCACACAAGTTAGCTGACCCGGGTAGCTTTTCAGACCCTTGTAATATTGGTACCTTCTCAATTGAGAAGGCATTATGTGATTTAGGGGCTAGTATTAGTGTCATGGCTTTGAGTCTTGCTAGGAGATTAGGATTGACTAGATTTGCGGTCACTAATATGACAGTGCAAATGGCTGATCGTTCTGCGGTCCAGCCCGTAGGAGTCCTAGAAGATATTCCTGTGCAAATAGGAAAATTCTTCTTCCCAGTTGACTTTATTGTATTAGACATGCCCGAGGATGCCCATATCCCTATCATTTTGGGTAGACCCTTTCTGCACACTGCTGGTGTAATTATTGATGTTGGCTCAGGCACACTGACCTTTAAGGTGGGGAAGCAGTCCATTAGTTTTGCCCAGACTTATAGGAAGAAAGATGCTATGTGTCTTGTGACTTGTAATGCGATTTCTACTCGTAAGTCTTATGTTGTAATTACTGAAACTCCTCCTTCATTACCTGTGCCTATTCCTGTTATGACACCTCCGCCCCAGAATGGGAGCAAATCGGAGGAAGATTCTTCTGTTTTGGCTGTTGCAGGAACCGGTTTGGGGAAGAAAGAACCGCTAATCGCTCCAGCTGTGAAGGAGCCCATTGTTCAGAGAGGCGGTTTGGGATGTCTGAGATATGCAACTGACGAGGAGCCAGATGAGGAGCCCAAGAAGAAGGAGCCAGTCAAAATTTCGGAGTCGGACCTTGAGTGTGAGGAGCTAGAAGATGATGGCCATGCTTGGGAAGATGCTAGAGATGTTCCGTTGAGTATTCCAGGCGGAGTAGAGTGGAGTCCAGCTTCTGAGATGAGCACTGCGGAAGCTACTTCATGTAGACAGAAGCCTTGGTCGGAGATTTTCCGCAGTTTCCGTTGATTCGTTTCTTAGACCTTTTTAAGACAATTTATTGCTTTTAGACTATTTATCGTTTTTCGTGTGCGCGAAACTTCGCTTAGTTTGGTTTGCTTAGGATTTTTATAAACTTTAGACTGTTACTTTGGGTTTTGCGCAATTTTGGGCGCATTATTATGTGTATTTGCAGGCTTATAGACCTTGTTAGCTCAATTTATTAAGCTAATTCGAAGAAATCAGGAAGTTACAGCAGCTATTTCAGTCAATCGAATGGCCATCTTAGTCGATCGACTGAGTGCTACAGTTCCAGGAGCTTCTGTTTCCGTCATCTTGGTCGATCGACTGGGTAAGGTGGTCGATCGACCGTTGTCCGCTGCTGTACCTGTTTTCGATCATTCCCCTGCTGCGTTTGGTCGATTTGCGGAGTTGAGGGAGTCTTTTCTCCACTTTATTCTCCGATTTATTTCTGTTTTCTTCCATTTCCTTATTGTGCACATAATTTTGCGTTTCATAAATTGCTTTTTCGGAAACTATGCGCGGCACTTTTGTTTGTCTTTTCAGGTACTTGTTGGTAGCACTGCTGGCTACTGAAACCTCCTAGCTCACGCTGGTTTGGGGAGGTTTCCTTTTTGCTGCGCTTAAAGTCTTGTGAGTTTTCGAGTCCTTCTTCTATGTCAATTTTAGTTATAATTCCGCAACTCCCATTTCCTTTGCTTATTTTCTTATATGACTTTGCACAATGGGGACATTGTGTGATTTGGTTTGGGGAAGGGTTTTGCGTTGCATTCATATGTTCCATTGCATTTCTGTTTCACGTTTATTGCATTTCAGTTTGCATTTGTTATTTCATTTCATATATATATATCAAAATTCAAAAAAAATTGATTGAAAAATTTCAAAAATTTCAAAAAAATTCACGCTTATTTTAGCATAGGTCGAGTCGGAACGGTAGTATTTCAATGATGACATTGCATTTGCAGCTGTTTATGCCTAAGCCTTGCTAATTGACATGTTATTAGTAGAATCATATATGCATAAGTCTACGAGTTTTCGTTAAATTTCTTGCTGAACTTGAGACTTGACTTAGATTTTTGGCAAACTACATTATATTCTGAGATTTAGAGCTTATAACTGGTGACATTTATGACCAGTTTTTTTTTAGGATGTGAGTAGTTACTCCTTATAAGACATGTTACATCAATATGCATAAATATGAACTTAATCTGCTTAATACCCGTATGCATTCGGTTTGTGGTTTGTTGACACATGTGGTAGAGGTCCTCTTTTCTCATTTTACCCATAAGCCTCACATAGCCAAATTTGCCTTTTCGTCCCATAAGCTACGTACCATTATTTAGCCTACCCTATCCGAGCTAGTATTGGTAGTTGTGGGAATGTGTTTATTTCATCTTGGTTATATTGCTCTGTATGAGAAGGTTGGTGGAATGTTGAAAGGAGGAAAGAAAGGAAGAGAAAATAGAATTGAAAAAAAAAGAAAAAAGAAAAAAATGAAAAGAAGGAAGAAAAGAAAAGAAAAGAAAAAAATCAAAATCGCATAATTCAAAGTCTTTATCAAATGGCGATTTTTGCTCCTATGCTTTATTATTATCATTTGGGGAGTTGACTTTTTGTGGAGATTGTGAGATTAGTGTTACTCATTAGCACCGCTTTGTATTGATTTATCTGGAGCAAGAAGTTGGATGTTGTTGTAATTTGGACATGTAGTTACTAGCTTGGCTTTAACTCCTCTTATCCAAATTCATTTTTGCCTCCTCTTACCCATTACCTCACATATCCATATTTACCTCGGCATGTGTCATGGTCACTGGTTTGGTTGGAATGCATATGTACGGTTGTAGAGATTATTTTCATATTAGATTGCAGGCATGTTCTTATAGGTCGTAGTTAGGTGAGTGTCGTTACAAAATTATTTCTTTCTATATTTACATATATTCACCTGTGCTTATTTGAGTGATTTGAGCGACCCGTGAGAGTCCAATTTGATAAGTCTCTATAGTTGACGGTTTAGCAGTTTTTAACGACTCCATAACTCGTTTGCATGATTTACGATGCTAATTGATTGTTAGTTGTGCATTAAATTGGTTTAGGCTTTACTTGTTGCATTTCGCTCTGAGATTGAACTCGTTCCATTAGGTTTTAAGATCGAGTCTAGTTCTTGCTTGGGGACAAGCAAGGGTTTGGTTTGGGGAAGTTTGATGCGTGTCTAATATATGATGTTTTGCACCTCATTTCACACGCATTTCAGAGCTCAATTAAGTAGTTTATGCTACTATTTCCCTTATTTCGTGTATTTCTTCCTTTTCGTGTGATTTTGTAGGAATGTGAAGAATATGGCGGAAAATGGACCAAATCTGCCCCGGAGTATTTAGCATAGGATTTGACATGAAGTATTGACTCGAGGAATGAGCTTGGTGCGCGTTTCAAGGCCTAAAGATAGCAAAAACATGGGTGCGTACGAGTTTAACAAGCAAAGAAGCACTTCACGATTTTGCAGCCTGCTTCATATGGCAATATCTCGAGTTATAGAGCTGATAACAGAGTGATTCCAATTGGGGGTGAAAGCTTATCCTCTTATCTTTCCAACTCCGCGTAAAACGCCTGATTTGACCAAGTAACGAAGAAATGGCAGCTATTTTAAGATCGGTGCGCGCTGCAGGAATCGTCAGAATGCAATTCTGTACAGCACTCTTGGCCGATCGACTGGTACAAGTGGTCGATCGACCACCCCACGAGCTGATGCGTGAATTAAAAAACGAGAAGCCCATTGTACTTAAGTTTAGGAAATTAGGTTACGTTACTTCTTCTATATAACGTAACACAACTCTCTTGTATCAGGCATCTAGTTTTCAGATTACTTTACTTTAGGTTTTCATTCACATTCAATTTATCAATAAAGTTCTCATTGCTTTCGGATTTATTCTTCGCTTGTTCCAATTTCGGTAATCCTTGTTCCCTTATTTCAGTTTGTTCTTACTATTTTATTAGTTTAGAAATTGCTAGTTTAGATCCCTTGAACCCTAGTATAGTTCAATTATGCTTTCATTTATTGTTTTAATTACCAATTTAATTAGTTCAATTATGCTTTCATTTATTGTTTTAATTACCAATTTCATTGTTGTTATTTGCATGAATATGAGTAGCTAAATCACCATTGCTAGGATGTAGGGGAGCTATAGCGTAGATGGCATAAATTATAGGCGATTTCGATTCACGGTATGGTCGATCGACCGGTACCCATGGTCGATCGACTGTTTACGCGTCTGGTTTTGCTTTGTTTGTTTCGTTAAGTGCTTTATCTTTCAATGAAACCGAAAGGAGACTTGATAGATGCTTAAACTTGACCATCCCATAGATTAAGAGATAGGAATGGACAATAATTAACGAATTAAAACGACTAAATTGCTAAGATCGAGAGATAACGTGATTTAGTTTGCATTAGGAATCATTAATCAAGAACGAGAGTTAGTATTAATGAGACTTAGGGAATAGTAGCATAGGCCGAGAGGTAGCTACTATTTAACATGGACCGAGAGGACTTGTTTTCCCCATCCTTCGCGACCGTATTTTGAAGTTACCTAGGATTATGTGCCATCGCAGCTATAGTGAACCGACCGTCTTAGCATTTCTTTTATCATAGTTTACATCTTTTGCAACTTTTATTTATTTATTTAGTTTATGTTATTAGTTTTAGAATTTATTCACATCAAAACCCCCACAACTGTTACCCGACAGACTGAAATATATAGCAACTATTATCTCCCTACCTCCCTGCGGATCGACCCTTACTACCGCTTGCTAGTTGTAGTTCGGAATTTATAAATATTATTTTTGGTACTCACTTCGACAGGTATCAATCACCACCATTGATCTCAGCTTCCGGCCACCTAACAACCACCAGAAGCGGCTCTATCCTTCGCCCCCTTTGACAGTAACTGTGCTGCAATTGCTTTTCAGATTTACCGTCTTTTATCCATGTCTAAGGTTGAGGTTGTCCGTCGGATGTTTGACGAAGTCGCCGACGATGATTGTGGTGGTTGTCAGTTGTTAAACTCCCCCCTTCTCCTTTCTCCTACTATAATTTCTGGTCCGGTTTTCACATCTAGCGAGGTTTGCGGTGTCACCGGAAGTCGAGCGATTGGTGTCTCGATTTTATTGCTTGGTTGTTTTTAGGAGATTTTTTCAATTAGGAAAGATTGCTCGCCGGAGTTGCGCCAGCATCTGCCCTGGTCGTCACTTATGCGCCGATGACTCCTGAAAGAATTGAATTTGGCGTCTATCTGGATTCTCGATGGCTTTTCCTTATCTTACTAATTCAATACAAAGTTTGAGTAAATCCCAATTAGTGTATATGGTTTATTTATTGATATATCTCAGCCCAATTTTAATGTACCTAATAACTAATTTCGTGTATCTATGTGAGATACATTAAAACAATGGCTAGATACACAAAATTACTTACTAGATACATTAAAATTCCTTTGAGATACATCGACATAAAAAAAGAGATACATTGCTTTCGAGTGGCGCCAATTGTGCAGCTGTTATTGCTCGTACACACATTCAGGCGAAAGAAAGTGGAAATTGAACAATAGCATCATCCTTTCGTTGTGGGAGGTGCAACAGTGACAATCGAATAGAAATCGCCGGAATTTAACTCGTGAAATTTTCAGTATCATCGACAACATCATCTTGATCATCATGATCCGATGAAGAATCATCGGAAAGAGAATGAATAGATTCATCAAGGTCGAAGCTCTGAACATCGAAAATGGCGTTGTCGTTGCTAATTACATCGTAATTACAATCAGATTGATAAACTCCCAATTACACAAATCATAATTAGGAATAAGGATAAATTGAAAACATTGAAATAAACATTTTTTACGATTTCGCAATTGAAGACATTGAAATTGTAATACTCCGTATTTATAAGTCTTGGGGTACTCTATCGAGTAGCCCTTACTCTGTCGAGTAAGGGCAAGTTGCGAAATAAAATAGTTTCTGACCTGTTGGGTACTCGATCGAGTAGCTGGGGTACTCGATCGAGTAGGGGGGTACTCGATCGAGTACCTTGGGTACTCGATCGAGTGTCCGGTTTTACGGGGGAGTTTTCTCGGGTTTTGTTAATTACGCGATTAAGGTATTTAAACCAATTCGTCTTTGTTCTAAATCACTTTTTACAAAACCTAAAACCTGTTTAAGAGAGAAAGCAACTTGTCTTCTTCCTAATCGCGTTCTTGACAATTCCCGGAGTTCAGACGGTCGGTTTGCATCGTAGTTTGTGTCGTTGGATTCCTTGCGTCGAGGGTAAGCTTTTAATGTAATTTATATAATGTTTTGTTAAGATTAGTGAAACCCCAATTTAGGAATTGGGGGTTTTTATGAATAGTAATTGAATAGTAGTATCTATGTGTTGTATGGTAGGAGGAGAGTTCATAGAAGAGGCGTTTTGAGGCATTTGTAGATACCGTCTGCGTGTTGTGCTATCCGGTAGGATTTCCTACTCGTATTAGTCCCATAATGGGATATTGGTGATGTCTTTGTAGTTAGTTGATTGATGTGATGATTGTAATTGTGATTGTGATTGTGGTTGTGTTTGTTGATGGTTCTCGAGATGCGTTCTCGGCTGAGTGGGGTCACTTGCGGGAGTGATCTCACGCCCTAGTTTCGCCCTTAGTGGAACCCGCCACGAAAGGGGATGTGCACATTAATGGGACAGGGTTATCGCTCGTACGATGAGCGGGGCTTAGGTGGGAACGGCTGCGGTCCCCCCAGCGCGGGCGGGTCCGGTGGACGATCAAGTATGGAGACGATGGGAGTTGGTGGTGTGTGTGTGTGTGTGTGTGATTCAAATTTGTCTGTTTATCTTATTGTTGATATATGTATTGAATTGTGTGATTAGTCGACCCGTTTAAATGTTTTAAAAGCGTGGTGATCCATTCGGGGTGGTGAGCGATTATTGAGCGGAGTGTGATATGACGCGTATGGGATAGCTGGGATGAGTCATCACGTGGCGGTTAGAAGTCTTCATTTGTGTTAGACGAAGTCTAGTAGCTTTGATAGTTTTAGTGTAGACCGTATGAGAACCTTGTAATTCCTTTTATTAGTTTTGGTTTGAACATGTAATCACTTAATCTATAATTACTTTAAAAGTACGTTTCTTTATTGTCTTATGATATTCAGTACCTCGGGCAACCGAGATGGTAGTATCCTTATACCTGAGTGGTCCTGGTAAGGCACTTGGAGTATGGGGGTGTTACAAATGGTATCGAGCGACGATCTTGGAAACTGTAACAAATGAACATAATGAACATAGGGAGTCTAATAAAATGAACCTGGTGTATGTGTAATGGGAGCCCCGGCTGATGCTAGGTTTTGGGTGAGTAGGCGCCCTCACTTCAAAATCTTGGCCCCATGATACTTAAGCCAGTCACATGGTATGGGAACGTGGAGTCCGTGGGTATATGTGTGACGTGTATGTTAATTGTGTTGTATATGGTTTGTTGAAAGTATGTTGCATGATAGTTGGTTGACATGTTGGTTGGAATCGTTGAAAAAGTATAAGAGAATGATGAATGATATGGTAGAAAAAGAATGTAGTTCGTATATGATGATGTGTGATGAAGTGGATTTGTAATGTTGTTGTATTAGCAACATGGAAATAGGATTTGTAGTGTATGGGTGTGGTTTGTATTATGAAAAGTTATGAAAATTTAAAACATGCGAGTAATACATGATTGAAAGTTGAATGTTATATGAGCATGATAGATGGTAATGTTTGACTTTTGGTAAGTAGTAACATGAAGAATAGAGGTTCAATGATATGTGTTTTGTATAACGAATTGGATGAAAAGCATGATGGCTGTTTATAACGTGGCACTTAATAACACGAAGTAGATTATTTTGTTGATTGTATGAGGAGTCGCGCAGATTTGAATGCGTAGTTGTAATCATAATGTTGAAATAATAATGAATGCATAGTACGTTAGGGTATGTGAGATAACATGCGGGTAGTATTCACGAAGTCTGCATGACTCGATCGAGTGGGTTTGATTCGATCGAGTGGGTACTTGTCGTTATTTTGACCAGAATCGTGTTTTCGGGCACTCGATCGAGTACCTCGGGCACTCGATCGAGTATGGGGTCACTCGATCGAGTAGCCGGGCTACTCGGTCGAGTAAGTCGAGATCGAAGGTCTATTTGGGTTCGAGTCGGGGCACTCGATCGAGCATGTTGGGCACTCGATCGAGTAGCCTCAACTCGATCGAGTAGGTTCGGGTACTCGATCGAGTGGGGTCGCATGTCTGGTCATATGCGTATTTGGTCGTATGTTTGTCTTTTGACATTCGTTGCATATTACGTTTAATTCAAAGGTGTTGTATTACTTCTTTATGCATTGTTTTACGTATGTGTTGGTCCTGAAGCGTAAGTTACCCAATCTTATGTTGTAAAGAGTGGCACTATGATGAGTATGAGTTCGGTGGGGAGGACATGAATTATGAGTGATTATGATAGATGGTGGAAAAAGAAAAGGAAGATTGGTATAGTTTATTGAGGCAAGGCGCACGTTTTGCGAGACGGGATGAGTGATATGATTGTGTGTTGAGTAATGTAGAAATAAGTGAATATAGACAAGGGATGATGTGAGTATAATGAACGTGAGAATGAAAAGATTGAAAGTAAGAATGTGGATAGTGGCGACTTGAGATGTGTAAAGAGTTAAGGAGGGAAATGGTTAGGAGTCGTGTGGGTTATGGATTTAGGTAGTGAAAGTTCGTTTAAAGGGGTTGAGAAGAGTAATATATAGTGAACTTTGTGGAGACATGTCGCGAGGTGTATTTATAGGCAGTGAGTGAGTTTGGGAGGTTTATTAAAAGATGAAACTACTGTGTGAGTTCCTTGGGCAATTGGCGGTATGAAAGGAATTTTGATTTCTAGAGATGTAAGAAGGAGATGCAATTGTTGAACAAGAACGTTGATTCTATGGATGTATTAGTGGCAAGGGTGATTGATGACATAATAAGAGAATATTTGTGGTAAGAAAAAGGGAGATGATATCGATATAAAATAATGGGATTTGAGTTTTGGAGCGATGAGAAGGTAATTGGTGCACAAAAGGGTTAGATAGAAGTAATAAGGAGTTGAGCTATTAAATTGGTATTATTGAGTGTAAAGAGAAAAGAAGGATAAAAGTAAGCTGAGGAAAATGTTCACCGGAGTTATGTGATGTAAAGGTAAGGAATCATCGAAATGTGTGATAGTATCACGAAGATGTTAGCTGAAGGTTATATAGGAGTTTCAGGACAACATGATTGATAATGAGTTTCGAGGAATTAAGGAAAGTAAGAAGTTAGAAGAATATCTGCATGATATGAGATTTTGGTGGAGAAATGGATGATGATTCAATTAAGGAAAATATTGGGAAGAATGTTGAGATAATTTTGTTCATGGATTCGATGTTCGTTGTTTGGGATGTTAACCAAAGATAGAAAAGAAATCATGATATTTAGAGATGAGTGAAGAGGTTTGATGTCCAGGACAGGTGGTAGTGTTATGGTCTTTGACTAGTGGTTAAGGAAAAGTGTATATTAGAAAAGTGGCAATTCTAAAGAGGCTGATTTTGTAAAGACGGAATTGATAAAAGTATGGTTGTCAGGAAGTATAAGACATAGTCTTAGGAGGTGGTTTCTCATAATGAGTGTTAGTTGTATGGTTATGTATGGCGAGGAAGGTCTTGGTGATGCGAAGGGAAGAATGTTATAAGGGGCATGCGAGTTAAGCTCGGACAAACGGGTAACCTTTGTTGAGTGGTAACTTACGTAGTCGGGATTGACTAGTTGGTTGTGATTACGGGTCTATGATATGTGTAAATGTTTGTGTGAGGTTCGGACCTCACAAGAAGTGGTATGGTGTGATAATTATAAAGCTATTTTATGAATGTTCTGTAATATATATATGTTGGACACGGTAGTTTAATTGAATGATATCCAAAAAGGTAATAATTTGATTAATTTGACATGGCTAGTTATAATTTTATGTGTATTAATAACACACGTGTATTCCGTGAAATGGTAGAGATGATGTTCATGAGATGCTTATCTGTTATTTCATATAATATGTTGCGTTGTGATAGAGTAAAGTGGATTGGAGTAAGTTTCCTTGTCCGAAAGGTTATTTCCGAGGCAGTATTTATGGAATCGTATGTAGTTGTGATGTCTATCGATGTGGTTGTGGTGCCTCGGGTGGTGATCCGGGCTCGATATTTAGTGTTGTGATGCGGGTATTTTCGCACTACGGTGTGGCTGTTGGTGGCGGCGTTGTGATGCCGTCACCGGTTGTGGTGGAGTAGGCGGGGTGATTATGATTCGAGTTTCGAAAGTACATACCAGTTATACATAGATTGTTGTTTTGTTTGCTGTTGTTCTCTGTGAGTTTTGGTTGAACATGTAGACAATTGTCTTGCTTATTGATGTTTTCTTTACCGGGTTAAGTTAAGAATGAGGTAGAGTATGATATGAAACGGAGTTGAATATGTTTCGTTGTTGTCATGGGACAGTGATAATCTGTTGATGGGACACGGTTGTGAGAGGTTGTTACGGTAAAGTTGATCTTGTTTTCAGATGAGACATCGTTGGACATGGTAATGGAAAATGATTCGTGGATCATGTGTTGTAATGAGCTGAAAGCGGCAGGTAGTTCATAATCTTTTGTTGAGACAGTGAGTGTGGGGTGTTGGGGAAATTAGTGTCATGTTAAGTTGTGTATGAATTTTGCGGTAATGAAAGAAAGAACTTGAGGATCTAGTGTGCGTGTACGTAACGAGTGCGGATCGTGAGTTATGCTTTACGGAAGATAAGTGCTTTACATAGCGAGGTATCTTTGGTTTGCAGTGATAATGGAGAGTTAGTATGGTGATTTTGCTACGAGCCTTATGGTATAGGTTAGGGGTGTGCAGATTGATTTGAAGTATGAGAACTGTTGAAGTAAGAGAGCCTTGAGAAATAGGAGTGATTATGGAAATGAGGTTATAGGCAGTTATCTTTGACATAGGGTGGTGATGAGGATAATGAGATAATATAGCTAAGGGTTTAGTATTAGCGAGTTACGAGGACGTAACATTTGTCTTAAGAGGAGTAGGATGCAATAAAAGAGAGTTTCATGGTGGTGCATGCGGTAATATAATTGGAAGTAGAGTGTTAGCGTAGCGTAAAGGAGGGATTTGTTTTGTGGACAATACTTATAAAAGGGCCATGGCCGTGCTCGTAGTAGTGTGATGCTTCAGAGTGGGGGAATATTTTATATAATGTTAACAGTTGGAGGATGATGTTATGAGTGTGAGTAAACTTCGAGGACGAAGTTCCTTTTAAGGGTGGTGGAATGTAACATTCCGTTTGATGTCTATGAGTGTCTTGGTATTAGGTTTGATAGTCGATGTTGATAGTTGATGATATTATGGAGCTAGCAGCATTAGAGGATGGTAGTTGATTATGTGTGGAGTTGGTGTCGTGAGAGATATATATGTGGTAGATACGATATAGTGAGTCATGTTGTGGAAGTAAACATAGTTGGTAGAATGGGGGTTAAGAGTTCATGTTCTATGTTCGGTCGAGTTCTCGAGTCCTTAGCTAAGTTGTTGTGTCTTGGTCGAGTCAGTATAGTTGTTTTTATGTATGGGTTGAACTTCGGGGACGAAGTTCCTTTTAAGGAGGGAAGACTGTAATACTCCGTATTTATAAGTCTTGGGGTACTCTATCGAGTAGCCCTTACTCTGTCGAGTAAGGGCAAGTTGCGAAATAAAATAGTTTCTGACCTGTTGGGTACTCGATCGAGTAGCTGGGGTACTCGATCGAGTAGGGGGGTACTCGATCGAGTACCTTGGGTACTCGATCGAGTACCTTGGGTACTCGATCGAGTGTCCGGTTTTACGGGGGAGTTTTCTCGGGTTTTGTTAATTACGCGATTAAGGTATTTAAACCAATTCGTCTTTGTTCTAAATCACTTTTTACAAAACCTAAAACCTGTTTAAGAGAGAAAGCAACTTGTCTTCTTCCTAATCGCGTTCTTGACAATTCCGGAGTTGGACGGTCGGTTTGCATCGTAGTTTGTGTCGTTGGATTCCTTGCGTCGAGGGTAAGCTTTTAATGTAATTTATATAATGTTTTGTTAAGATTAGTGAAACCCCAATTTAGGAATTGGGGGTTTTTATGAATAGTAATTGAATAGTAGTATCTATGTGTTGTATGGTAGGAGGAGAGTTCATAGAAGAGGCGTTTTGAGGCAGTTTGTAGATACCGTCTGCGTGTTGTGCTATCCAGGTAGGATTTCCTACTCAGTATTAGTCCCATAATGGGATATTGGTGATGTGCTGTAGTTAGTTGATTGATGTGATGATTGTAATTGTGATTGTGATTGTGGTTGTGTTTGTTGATGGTTCTCGAGATGCGTTCTCGGCTGAGTGGGGTCACTTGCGGGAGTGATCTCACGCCCTAGTTTCGCCCTTAGTGGAACCCGCCACGAAAGGGGATGTGCACATTAATGGGACAGGGTTATCGCTCGTACGATGAGCGGGGCTTAGGTGGGAGCGGCTGCGGTCCCCCCATGGCGGTGGTCCAGTGGACGGTCGGTATGGAGACGATGGGAGTTGGTGGTGTGTGTGTGTGTGTGTGTGTGATTAATTTTGTCTGTTTATCTTATTGTTGATATATGTATTGAATTGTGTGATTAGTCTTCGACCCCGTTTAAATGTTTTAAAAGCGTGGTGATCCATTCGGGGTGGTGAGCGATTATTGAGCGAGTGTGATATGACGCGTATGAGATAGCTGGGATGAGTCATCACGTGGCAGTTAGAAGTCTTCCGCTGTGTTAGACGAAGTCTAGTAGCTTTGATAGTTTTAGCTGTAGACCGTATGAGAACCTTGTAATTCCTTTTATTAGTTTTGGTTTGAACATGTAATCACTTAATCTATAATTACTTTAAAAGTACGTTTCTTTATTGTCTTATGATATTCAGTACCTCGGGCAACCGAGATGGTAGTATCCTTATACCTGAGTGGTCCTGGTAAGGCACTTGGAGTATGGGGGTGTTACAGAAATAGACATTGAAATGATGCTGTTGATGATACAGTTGATCGGGGATGCCATCTGTATCACAATAATGTTGATGGTTTTGAGATTTGCGAGAACATTATGGGAATATGTGGGGTATTTTAATTTAATACGGGGTATATACCCTTAGTGTTTGTTATAAAGGTCGTTCTCACCGTTTCACTGAAGTGTTTGTTCTCAGAATCCCACCTATATATATATATATATATATATATATATATATATATATATATATATATATATATATATATATATATATATATATAGGTAGATAGTAGTAAGAGAATGAAATTGGTATTTTGGTGTCAGTGGAATTAGAAGTGAAATTGGATGAGATTGGGTGAAATGTGAATAATAAACTACTTTTTTTTTTTCATTTTTTTTTTCGCTACTCCTTTGTCTCCTCATCTTTTTGACTTGTTAATTAGTAAATAAATTAAATAGATAATTAAAATGTATAGAAAGTAAATTAATTACTAATCTTATGTGGAATTAAATTAATTGCTAGTGACATGTGGAATTAATTTTATTGCTTTTGCCTAGCCTTTTAATTATATAGTATAGATAGATAGATAGATAGATAAGGGGAAAAAAAGGTTAATTTCATCTCTTCGGTCCAATCCAGAAAAATCCGGTTCGGATTAGAAACCAGAATCTTAAAACAAAACTTGGTATGGAGATCGGACCGGAATTTTTAATTCCGATTCGGTACAATTTTCCCACGGCACACCCCTATGAGTTGTCATCCGACTATTGGAGGTGATGCATCATCAACCATGAAACCCACACAAATGCAATTAAAACGTTAAACCCACAACAAACCTCTATCTACTATACTAAATTCAACAACCACCGTCTCCGGGCCGTCAAACTTCGTCGGAGTTTCAGTCAACGGAAAGAGAAACCCCGAAAAATGGGATTTATCGGCGATCAAATTGATTCTATCAAATCAATTCAAGTCAGACAACTCCTCACTCAAGCAATCAGCCTAGGTTTTCCTTTTTAATTCATCATTTGTTTCATTATGTTCGATTCCGAATGTGTATTTCGGTATTATTATGTTATGTTTCATGGTGTAGTTGTTGGTTCTATGATGTTTTAGGAGTAGTTGATATAGTGGATGTAATGTACACAAGTTATGCATCCCCTATTTCATTAGGCGGTGGTTTGATTTTTGGTTGATATTCGGCAGGGGATGGGCTGGATGGTTGGTAAGATGGTAGTTGGTTATGGACCTTGTGGTGGTGCCACAGGGATTACACCTTGTGGTGTGGTGGAGGATTGGAGGCACAGTGGAGAGCTGCGTCATGGTGGCAGTTTTTTTTAATCTGTTTTCCTCAGTTTTATCCGTTTTCTTAGAAGTGTTATGACTGTCTTTAGAATCATAACTCTGAGATCTGGGTACCGAAATTTGTGAACCCTGTTTTTTTGGATCAGTAAAAAGACTGTTTTGATGAACATGAAAATTCCCCCCCGACCGTTTCGAAATGGGGTAAGGTTTCCAGCTTTTCTAATCTCTGGAAACAGCGTCCTGGCCAGAGTTATGTAGGTTTTGAAGGTTTTACGTTACCACAGTTTGAGGCATTATCTGCTGCATTAGTGACGCCACGGCTGAGATTCTCATGCCATGAAGACCGATTCTGAGACCAAGACTCACTCAAATCTAATACCATCCTCACAGTTGCTGCCATTACATCTCCCCATTCTAAAACTGAAAAATACTCCGTATATGTTGAGGCTTTTCTATGTCTTTTGTTTCATTGTTTATGAAAGGAAAATGTTTCTGTATTCATATGTTGTTTGGGTCAAATTGTCACAGATCGGTGCTAAATAACATCGAGGCAGCATTATCTTATTTTCCATCGTTTATACTTGAGAATCGGTCTAAATTTTGCTCCCCGCCAAAAAAAAGATGCTGCTTTTGCTGGCATTAGAATTTGTTAATTGATTTTGTCTCACTCTCTCTGTTAGGGATGATTGTTACCTCTGCCTTGATAATATGGAAGGCTTTGATGTGTTTTACCGGTAGCGAATCTCCTGTCGTGGTCGTACTTTCAGGAAGCATGGAGCCTGGCTTCAAGAGGGTGAGTCTTACCTTACTTTTATGCTTCATCTAATTCGTGCAAAGATATTGCCTGAGACCGAGCTGGCATTAGAATTTGTTAATTTCTTTTGCTCATTGAATCATTGTTTTGTTGTGGTGTATTTTGACTGTTTCTAGTGAACCATCAAAATTAAAACCTTACTAATGCCTGCTTAAGCATCTCGTGATTGCCTTTTTTTATCCTTTATTCTTGTACTCCCTATCTTTTTCTTTTTTTTTTTAACAAAATTATACTTCATTATGGAGTATGAAATAAGGACACCTGTAGTTTGTCAGCGTAATTTCTCTAATCTTTTCCCTTTTGGATGTTTGAAGGACAAAAAGATGCTATTAAGCCAACACAATTGGTAGGACTGTCCTTTACTTTTGTAATTGTCTCTCAGAGAAAGATAAATACCTTGACTGTACAGTACATGACGAGTTTTACATTTTTAGTTGTTGTAGAGTCACATCCATTGGGATGGTTAGGAGTGGCTATTGGCTTTCCTTTATTTGATTAGCATGTTAAATGCAACTAGGAGTTGGGATTTATAGTGTTTCTTAAATAAGTGAACTAATTGAAACTAATAACGACTAAATGACGTGTAAATTAAGGTTCGTAAGAGCGAACAAACAAATAATGCCATTAATAAACAAGCAAATAATGGTATCAGGCAAACAAATAATTAATACTATGATTCTTGTATTAACATGATTTGTATGAGGTTTAAAGGTTTATGAGTCACAACTCACATGTGTCAATTAGGGCTATGTGTATAGAGATCTCTCGAGCTTCGTCTTGCCCTAAATTTGCGTATTCGAGTCTTACGTCTTCTACCTTGACTCAATAACAAGGGTAAAGTCAATCTACCGTAATCATCTTTAAGGCCATTTAAATTGATGATACCATATGTGTGACTAACACACATAACTCATCAATTAATTAGTATTAATCCTACCCATAGTAGAAGAACCCACTTTTATACACTCATTGCCTTAAGCCCAACTAAAGATAACCTCCTAATCATGGATTAGACCTATGTTACTATGACTCGGCCGCAAGTGTCGGACACGACAACATCGAAGTATCGAACACGGTTATTTCCGCGAACTTTTCAATTTTTTGGTGTAAAATGAAGTGTGGAGTTGTTGTGAATGTCGTGTCGGACACGCAACAAACGACAAAAGTGTGTGTTGGAATAACATAAAATTAGACTAATAACGGGTAAACAACCATAAATGACACAAACGTTCTCATTGGCCGAAGATGAGAAATTGAAAGAATAAATTTCCTACCACTAACCATAGTATTAAATCTCGGTTTCGGTTACGGTCACGGTCATGGTAATGGTATCGGTTATCGCAGGCTCGCAGCCAATATCGCTCCAAAATGCAATTAAATGCGGCCAAGGTAACCTCCAAAAGCTTGATTACTTGGTTGCGTATATTTAAAACCACGCCACTAACACTAATTGCCAAGTCTAGGAAAGCAAGAAATGGGAGAGAAAACTATACCAAACATGAAGGAAACTTGCGTAAACGGAGGAGAAAATGAGAGCGCCAAATAAAGATTATATTTTAGATGCTAAGTAAACCCTTGCAATACAAGCCCTAAACTTTGGATTCAAGAGAAACTAAGTGAAATCAATATTTGTCAATAAAGAGGAAAAAGGCTTATACAAGGAGAGGGAAGATAAAGGGTCATCTCTGTGAGAGTCCGTTGGAATGTCACCCTCTTGGCACGGGATCTCACCAAGACTCCACCATTCCTTGCTTCTTTAGTTACGTGTTCTCATCTTTGGAAGGTCATGTCTTCCCCGCTTCTTATCCAAATGAGACAAGTGACCTACTATTGGAAACCTAAAGCATTAGCTTTCACTTCCAACTAAAGCTAAGGCCTCTCGAAGTTGACACTTTTGCATAAAGCTCTTTAACACCTTTATTAGAGTTGTTTTGCTTCCTTTGTTGTCCTTGGCTTGTTATGACTCAGTCCTTGGCACACCTTAATACATCCCTTAGCTTGTCTTGCATTTGCTTGTCTTGGCTTGGGCCCGCGCTTGCCTTGGCTAGGCCCTTCATCCCTCATGTTCTTTTCTTACTTAGCTAGGCCCCTCGATCCTCATTCTTTTCTCGCTTCTATTTGACCATTCTTAAAGTTGCTCATCTCGTGGCTTCTCTTCCACTTTCATGCCTTTGGCGCCGCTTGTCTTCACCATTGGGTATCTTAAGGTATAATAAGGGAAGAGACAATGACTCCTTCCTTATAGTTGCTCATCTCGTGGCTTCTATTTGACCATTCTTATAGTTGCTCCCTTCTCCTTGACTCCTTCCCTTTAGGCTCGGGTTGACACCTAAGGTATAATAAGGGAAGAGACAATGTGCATGAATCAATGCAAATCTATTTTAAAAATTTAAGGGAGCAGAAGTATTGGTTTTGATCTATAATACACAATTGAATTAATGGCCGAATAAGATAATTGTACATCAAATCACTCACGTTTTTAGCTAACTCCTGAATATGTCCCAGTAGTCCCACACTCTTTTCTACATAATTGTTTTGGCCCATGACATGACTTCACCTGTAATGCCAGGGAGATATTTTGTTCTTAACTATGCGAAAGGATCCTATTCGTACTGGGGAGATAACAGTCTTCAACATCAATGTAAGTGATTCTGCACTTTAGTTTTAGACTTATATTTCGTAATGAGCCTTGCAATGTAATGTAAGCAATATGGGTGTGGCAATTAAAAATAACATTACTAATAGGAATAAATATAATAGTTGGACCTCAACCATCACCTTAAGGTTTTGGTTGAGGTCCAACTATTATATTTATTCCTATAAGGTTATGGTTGAGGTTCAACTATTATATTTATTCCTATTAATTACTACCAATAATTAATATGGTGTCATCATGTTTGAGATGTATTTTTTATTAATGAAGTCATTATTCGATTAAGCTCTCTCACATGTCACTGCTCTCTCTTCTACATGTCTTTACCTAACGAAATGTAGTTTGTGTCTTTTGTTATTACATCTAATAAAGCCATTAATAGTGTCGTAGCCCAGTATTTTAATAGTGGAACCAGAGAGCTGAGGTTGTTTTCGAAAATCATTTAGTTAATGAACTTTGTGAAGGAATCTTTGTATTTGAGTAAGATTGATCATCATTGGCTTGATGATCTAGATTCTAGAATTTATATGTTTTTGCTTGCTATTGTTAGTGTCATTCTTAACTATTGTTATTTTCTTTCTAAACTATTTAAAAGGCACACTTGGGTTTTCAATGTGTTCCTTCTTAAAATATTGAGCAGTGTAATTAACAATTAACATGCTTTGCAATTTGGCAGGGTCGTGAAATTCCTATCGTCCATAGAGTTATCACGGTAAGTTACTTCTTCTTTCTCTTCGTGAACTACTACTAATTTTTTACTGTAGTGCCTTTTATTGTTAATTAAATCAGTCTTCATCCATTGGCTTTCTCGTTTATCTAGCAGTTTGTTTGTTTTTGAGGATTGATTGCAAACTATTGGATAATTAAGCGATTTTTTAGAACTTTGATGATTATGGAAACGGGTACCTAACCTGACTTATGTTGGTAAAACAATCACACATTGTTTGAATGATATGTCTCTACATACTCCGTGTTATATAGCATACAAGATTCATATAAATAAAAAGCGCAAATTGATGGGCAACTCCCAACTAATGGTAATTTTTGTCAATACGCCCATGACTAATACTCTGGAGTCTGGACGGAAGTTGCAAAGTTTGGATAATGTGCAAGCCTTCTCATGCGTTGCGCCATATAGTGGGGTCACAGGTTTCCAATACAAGGCCTTTTGAGGCGGTGATTTTTCTATTAGTGTCAGTGGGGATGAAATACCACCAAATTAAAGAACCGCCTCAAATTCTCAACCAAAAACCTAGAATGTCTTCCTTTCATGCCTTAGAGCATAGAAGGAGATTCTAAATTTACATTGGAGTATTGGACTTCATAGACTGTCGATGCAAGTGTATAACTATCCAAATGAAAATTATCTTATTAGTGATTACTGTTTTTTTTTTTTTTTTTTTTTTTTTTTTTTTTTTTTTTGTGGGGGTGGGGGTGGGTGGGTTCCTCAGCTTAGAAACATTAAGAATTAGGCAATAAACGTTGTATGTATATATCTCATGAAAGTGTGCATATGATTATTTGAAATTCATCATCCTTCAAATTTAATACAACTTTTGGTGAACTTTATTATAATGCTCTCAATATTTTGTTTCTGTCAATACTGAAAATTACTGATTTTTTTTATTTCAGGTTCATGAACGACAAGATACTGGCGCAGTTGACGTGCTTACAAAAGGTACGGCGTCTTTTTAATAAATATTTTTGCTTCGGTGTTTGGTTTCAGGTGCATTTTCTTTTTCTTTTTGTTGAAAGGGTGCGAGCAAGTATATGACAAAGTCAATGGTACATTGACCCCCAAGTTCTCTTTAGGATGTAGCCTGTTTGTTTCTTTATTTTTTTTAAACTTTTTTTTGCATTTCATTTCCAGGTGACAACAACTATGGCGACGATAGGCTTTTGTATGCGCGTGGTCAAGATTGGCTACAAAGGGAGCATATCATGGGCAGAGCTGTAGGGTAAGGCCCTATCTTGTGCTTTACGGTTGTCGAGGAAGATTTCTCAATGCAATTATGCCAATCGTAAAAGCGATGAGAGTCCCTGTTACATGGACTCTAAGTCTCCAATACATGTGTCTTACATACTCCAGGGCTGCATGTCTTCCCCTTTGTTTGGATACAAGGATTAGGAGGGAATGGGATGAGATGAATACAATTTCCCTTTTTGTTTTGTAAACAAATATGGGTGGAAGGAATTGGAGGGATCCATTTTCCTTTTTTACAAGACAAATCATAATCCCTCCCATGTAGGAATGATTTGGAGGGAGACCTACCATGATTTGAATTTCGAGACACGCATACTCGACCTTAATGAGGATAAGATGTGTGGACATGTCTTCAAAACAATTTTAATAAGAGATTATATATGTGGCTTTTTAAGCAAATGTAGTGATGTTTGACACAATGCTTAAAATCCTCCTATATGCTTCATTCTTGTCTTTTCCTCTACTTTTGTCGTGCCAATCTCCTTTTTGTTTGGAGAAATGTGTATAGTTGTCGGGTTGTGTTCCATACTTTCTCGAGTATATGTTAGACATGTATATGACCCCAATGCAAATAGTCACCTAGAGATGAGTGTGTGTTAATAGTAACTTTGTCTTTGTCCATATGTTGTGCAATGTGGATCTCATTTCCTTGATAAGTTGCTATCATAGACCCTTACTGTTGTCTTAACCTTTTGGCAATTCTCAACGAAGTTCCTTGTTATTCTTGGATAGATTCTAGCTAAAATTTTATGAGTATTTTCTGTTGGGACTAATTATCTTGCTCACTTCTATTTTGCAGGTTTCTACCATATGTTGGCTGGGTCACTATAATCATGACTGAAAAGCCAATGATAAAGGTAATCATCAATCTATTTATTCCCCTGTCCCTATTTAGTAATGAAGTGAGCTGGGAGTGATTTTATATGATACCGAATTTAGAATTTCTCCCTCCTTATATATAGAATTGGGATGTTCCTTTGTTCAAATACAAGGTTCTTGGCCCTTGAGTTCTTTTCCAAAGACACGACCTTGAGTGAAAACCTCGCGAGAAACATACTGGGCATAATCAAAATTGTTGCTGATCCCTCTTTCAACTAATTAAACAATCAATGTTGGCTGCTCTGAGTGGTAAGAGAGCTCTCATATCGCAAACAAGTGGTGGTTAATTACGGTTTCCTATGGATGAAAGGTCTGCTCGTCAATTTGCTTTCAATACGTTGAATGCCCCCCCAGCCGTCTTTAGGGATACTCGTGTCCACCCCCAAAAGAATCCAAACAAAGCTTTGTAGAAAATACTTATTTCGTTAATTGTAAGACTATACCATCAGTATGAGGCTTAACTAATCAGCTTTTGCACTTAAAAGAGTAACACGTGCTTGTTTCTTGTTGCAGTATCTATTGATAGGTGCATTGGGGTTGCTTGTCATCACTTCAAAGGACTGACATGACGAGAACTAAAGGTGTCCGTCTAGATTATTGCACAATTCATTGAACTCGCGACTATGTATTGACTAGTGCGTTAGATGCTGAACGATTATTCATTGAAGTCTGGCATTGAGCGAATGTTTTCATGTTAAGGGTGCATCACCACCAGTGAGCACCTGGTTATGGTCAATCAAAACCATTCTTGGTCAGGACTTTTGTGTTCACAAAGAGGGGTACAACTCCAAGAAAAACATGAAAACAGAAGGCAACTTTGTACAATTTCCCAAAACGAATTTTTTTCAAAATAATGCTAAACAAATACTCCCTCCGTCTCGGTTAATTGTTATCCTTTGATTTTGGCACAAACACTAAGGAAAGAGGAATGAACCAATTACTAAATGACAAGTGGAACAAATTGAGAGAAAATGATCAAATTGCTTATCAAACTTATTCTTAAAATAAAAAGGACAACAAATGACTGAGATATAGAAAAGGACAACAAATGACCGGGATAGAGGGAGTAGATGTTTTGGTTTGTAATCAAAAGTATTTGTAGGCTCGTACCTGAAATATGAGATAAAATTAGGAAGTGGCGTGTTTGCCTTTAGAAATGGCAAAAACGTTAAAAGAAATTAAAACGAAAACTATTGTACATGCATACCTTTCTTTTTTAATGTTTTCTTTTGCTCCTAATCACTATCGGAAATAACGCGTCTTCGATTCTTCATAGAAACCACGCCATTCTTAATTGTGTGTTTGAAATTAAATGGTTTTTCTACACAAAACATTCCCACCTCTTTGATTTGAGATTTTTCAATTCTTCACACCCTCCATTTTGAGAAGTAAACGGATTTTGAATAAAAAAAGAGTTATTTTATATTTTTTAAACATCATTTCAGAAAACGTTTTTTTAACACATTGATGAGAATTTTTTAAACCCAAGTCCAAGAAAAACCGAGCCAAAATAAAAACCTAATAAAGCTCGACTGGATTCGATCCAACCAAATAATTAGTCTAACCTCGACAGTTCAAATTGTGCGACTCTTGAAAACAGTTCCTCAGTGAAACACAGAACCAAGCACAAAATTGGTGTCAATGGTTCCTGAACTTGCCTTAAATTTCCTTCTTCTCCCATTTACAACAATAACACACCAATTCCTTCCTCTTTCTAATATTTTTTTCTTGGCTTAACAAAGCAAGCGCGCACTTAGTTGCGTTACAATAGAGGCGAGACGGGATTCCTGTTTGTAATGTCCAAAAGACTTCTTTCTCTCATTAAACCTCGCAAAAACCTCAACCTTAAACCCTCCAAAAAACCACCTTATTATGAACCCCATATCAAAAATCTGGGTCGTGAAGCCTGCATTTTGCTCAAAACCCATCAAAATTGGGATCAATTTCTTGAAACCCTTCTTCAGAAACAAGCTGTTGAGCCTTCAGAAATTGCCCATGTTGTTTTTGATCGAATTAAAGATGTTGAGTTAGGTTTAAAGTTTTATGATTGGGTTTTACACAGGAAATACTCTACTCCTCTTGATGGGTATGCTTTATCTTCGCTTTTAAAGTTGTTGGCAACAAATAATGTGTTCGATGAGGTTCAAAAGTTGTTAACTTTAATGGAAAATGAGGGTGTTTTGCCTTGTTTTGATGCTTTTGATGTCTTAATTCGTGCTTATGCTCATGCTGGTTTCGTAGATAAGGCTAGGGAGTTGTATATTTATGTCAATGATAGGTTTTGTCGAATGCCGTCTGTTATTGCTTGTAATTCATTGCTTACTGTGTTGCTGAAAAGTAGTCAGCTTGAGGGTGCACAGGAGGTGTATGGGGAAATGGTCAAGAGAGACAATGGTGGTGGTGAGGGGTGTTTGGATGTTTATAGTACAGGTATTATGGTAAGGGGTTTGTGTGAGCGAGGGCGAGTTGAGGAGGGGAGGAAGTTGATTGAGGAACGGTGGGGAAAGGGTGGTGTTCCCAATGTTGTGTTTTACAATGTACTAATTGATGGGTATTGTAAGAGAGGTGATATGGTGAAAGCACGTGAGGTTTTAAAAGAGATGAAGTTTAAAGGCTTTTTGCAAACGGTGGAGACGTATGGAGCTTTGATTAGTGGATTTTGTAAAGGGGGGAAATTTGAGGAAGTAGATAAGCTTTTGGCCGAGATGAAGATGAGGGGTTTAAATGTTAATGTTCAGATTTTGAATAATATAGTTGATGGTCGGTATAAACATGGTTGTTCAGTGGAACCCTGGGATGTCATCCGAGAAATTCAGGACTTTGGTTGTAAGCCGGATATACAGACTTTTAACATTCTGATTTGTGGTTCATGCAATTTGGAGAAGGTTGAGGAAGCTAATGCTCTTTTAGAGCATGCAAGAAAAAGGGGGCTGACACCAGATCAATACAGTTATACCCCGTTCATACATTTCTATTGCAAACACGGCGACATTGATAGGGCATCCCGTTTGCTCATTGATATGACAGAGAGAGGTCATAAACCTGATATGGTCACTTATGGAGCTCTTATTCACGGGCTTGTTTTTCACGGTGAGATTCAAGCTGCGTTAAGCATTCGGAAGCAAATGATGGAGAGACAAGTTGTCCCTGATGCCGCAATTTACAATGTTCTAATGAGTGGATTGTTTAGAAAGGGCATGCTTGAAGCTGCTAAGCAGTTGCTTTGTGAGATGCTTGATCAAAACGTGCATCCTGATGCATTTGTCTATACCACATTGGTTGATGGGTTTGCTCGAAATGGTAATCTTGATGAGGCACAAAAGATCTTTGATCTTGCAGATGAAAAAGACTTCAAACTTGATGTTGTGGGGTATAATGCCATGATCAAGGCATACTGCAAATTTGGGAGGATGAAAGATGCACTTCTTTGCTTCAGAAAAATGGTAGAACGACGCCTCTCCCCGGATGTGTTTACATACTCAACATTAATAGATGGCTATGTCAAGGAGCAAGACATGAAAAGTGCTTTGAAGACTTTTGATGAGATGGTAAAAAAGAAATATAGACCAAATGTAGTCACATATACATCACTGATTAATGGGCACTGTCGCGAAGGCAACACACTTGATGCCGATAAAACTTTTTGGCAAATGAAATCCCGTGGTTTAGTACCCAATGTCATCACGTACAGCATTCTTATTGGTGGGTTTTGCAAGAGGGGTAAACTTGCCAAAGCAGCATCAACTTTTGAAGAAATGCTGAGGAATAAATGCACCCCGAACGATGTTACGTTCAATTATCTAGTTAATGGGTTCACGAATAATGTTTCTGAATTAGTTCTTGAAAAGGAAAATGGTATTAAAAACCATGAAGATTCTATTGCTTTGATGCTCTTTAAAAGTCTGATAGCAGATGGTTTGTCACCAACAAAATCAGCATATAGTTGCATATTGATCTGCCTTTGTCAGCACCGAATGCTCACAGTTGCTTTACAGCTAAGGAGAAGAAGTATGAAAAAGAATATACTTGAAGAATCATTCACTTTTACTGCCTTGCTCCATGGTATATGCCTAGAAGGAAAGTCGAGGGAGTGGAGAAATTTGATAGGGTGTAGTTTGAATGAGCAGGAGATTGAAGCTGCTCTCAAGTACTCAAAGATGTTAGATATGTATCTTCCAAATGGTTTCTCACCTGAGGCTTCGTCAATTTTGCATCACTTGGCCGAGGATGATAGTTTTCATGTCTGCCATAGTAACGGATAACAGTTGGGACCTAGTGAGCATTATAGCTGGGAATTGAAGGTGGGTGATTGTTTGTGCTCATTTCTGGAGGGTTGTACATTGACCGAGTGTCAGGAATCAACATTTGCACACTTCTGTATAGGCGGAAACTTGAACTTCTTCACGAGATAGCTATGTCCGACTCTCCATCATGTGCTGTGCACAGTGCACCTGCGTCCGACGCTTGCAGCAGACTCCGAGTAACATAGCTTTTGATTATTAGTTGAAAGAAGTGAAGACTCAAGGATTGTCTTTTGACTTATGCTACATGTTGCCTGAGACACTTTGACACCATATTATAGACTGAAACAAGAAACTTTTTCACTAAATAGTTGTGTCAGGCGCTTGCAGCAAAGTCCAAGGCAATCAACATAGCTTTTGACTATTGTTGGAGAAAAGGTCAGACATCAGGCAGGCTTCATGCTTCTGGTATGTGATTTATCTAGGGATCTCTGCTCTTGTTAATCTGTCGTTTTTTTCTCATCGGACATGATGATTGAGTCTGTTACAACATCCGATTTCCCTTTTGCTGTCTTTCGTGCAGCTAGATATCCTGCACAATCTGGCAAAAGCTATTGATTTGATAGATACAAAGATAACAAATCCTGAGAAGTTACAAGATTTACCAATTTTTTAAACCACGGTACTTCTTTCCATCTATTTGTTTGTGATACGAAGGGCCTTATAATTTTTGTTTCATTCCACCTATTTGTTTGTGATACAAAGGACCTTATTCGGAGTACTTTTTTATTTTTAAGTGATATTAATCTCTATCATCATCTGAAACAAACTTTCCATTTGGCAGAACAACGAAATAGAGCAGGAAAAAAGGAACACAATAAATGAACTTTATGAGTAGTAATTAGTTGAGGATCTGAATACTGGCTTTTGAGGCGTGAACAGTGGTGGATCTTGAAGTAAAAAGAGGAGGGTCAGAGTTTGATGACTTTGAATTCCTTACCTCATATTCAAAATATTCCATGCTCAACCGAGCAAGGAGGCCAAGTGCTAGTTTTGTACAACCTCCGATTCTTTGGAAATGCTCCATTTGTTTTTTGCACAAGGATTAGGATTGCGACTGGGGTTGTGCGTCTCATCAATAAAGAGGGGTGATTTTACTAACAAAAACAGCCTGAAAATGGAACTGAATTTGCCAAAAACGAAATTGCGGGCTATACCCGAGAATCGGAGGGGTACTAAATTTATTAAAATGTGAAAAACCAGCGGTTCTCCTCCTGGCTTTTGTAAAATCCGTCGTTGGGTGTGAGATCCGTAGTGTGTTGGACCGACCCCTTAAAGAAGGCAAATGAGGTAGTCTGTCTTCGTGGCATTAAACTAGTGGTCATCATCTTTTTTTTTTTTTTTTTTTTTTCTTTCTTTCTTTCTAGGTAGTGAGACGTATTCCTTGGGCTGCCGCTTAGAGCATGATCAAAAGGCTAAGATTAAGGTACCCACAACCAACATTGGGCAATCGAAATGATTATTAAAGTCGAGATGGACATTGTCAAGGAAAAAACCATTTAAAGGCGACACGATTGCTGTGACATCTAGCCTGTATCAATATGCGCCATAATACTGTAGTGCAATCGCTTTGTAAAAGCTTTGAAGGTTTCAGACTGACCATATTGTGAATTTGTGATGTTCGCATTTGGGGCACAGCCAAGATTAAGGCGCCACCACTGGTTTCGTTATCACGGCACCATATTTACTGCAATGCTCCGTGTTGCCGGCTCAAATGTTGAAACAAAGGGCTCATGAAGGAAACTGCTAATGTTCACAGGAATCCACCCAGAGATGGACAAGAAGGCTTTGTGTTCTTCAATTTTGGTGGAAATCTTGGGAGTATACAACTGGGGCATGAAACTTGTAGAATTATTATTTGTAACAAAAATCTGTTGTTTATATTAACATGTACAATGATGCAAATCATGCAATTGATTAATAAAGAAGATTTTTCTGAGGTGAGGCAAATCTCCATGTTCTCTAGATATACCAACTATTCCTTGCACCGGTTTTTTAGCAATAATTTTTCGTAATTTATTTTCGCAGTATGTTTTTACACAACACAGTACTTTTTGCTCAATATTTTCCATTTGTATACACTTTCCCTAACAATCTCTCTAAACCTAATTCTCTCAAGAACTAATAATACCACCTCTTAAATTAATTATATTTTTCAATTATTAATCATAATTTGAACATAAAACATGTATTTAATTCATTAACGGTACAATCTTGGATCAAATTAGTGTTTTTTTAATGTTATTTTTAATATTTGTTTGTTTAATTTAGGGTTTGTGGTAATTGTAAATTATCAATTTGGGAGATTAATTGGTTGTTAAGTGGTGGTGGGCTGGTGGCCTAGGTAGCACGGACACTCCTCCTAACTAGCCGTCCCGTGTCCGACACCGTGTTGGACACTAGGACACCCGACACTCGTCAGACACACGCCTAAACATGTTATATTTTACACGAGGAATAAATTCTCAAAAAAGATTGATTAAAAGATTTTTTTGGGTGCGAAATTAGAATTAGTTATAGTTAAGGTCAAATTTTACCTTTAGTTACCTAAATTTAATATCAAATACACTAAATTTAGAATCAAATACATTGCAATAATAAAATCATACGTTATTTATAACCATAAAATATTTTTTTTATTAAATTTAAATAGCGTGTCCCGTGTCCTAAATTTCATGGGATGCCGTATCACGTGTCCGTGTCGTGTCCGTGTCCGTGTCCGTTTTGGTGCTACCTAGCTGGTGGCGTAGGTGGAGAGCGGTGGCACGCGCAAACGCATCAATTACATTGTTAAAGCAAATCAAGGAAGAATTCAATTGTGAATTGCAAGTGGCGTAATTGTTGGAGCATAATATGAACATTGAAACACATACTCCAATCGTAATCCCAATAGATAATAAAATGGGTAAAAACTCATCACATCATAGAATATCAAATAAAGAGCAATGGTGGCTGGGGACGGAGTAAGATGATAAGTTAGCTCTTTGTACGTGAATGCATTAGTCCTTTTTTTTTGACATTTCTGATGCAGTACACAAGAGGGGGAAAGAGAGGGGAAGAAATGAAGTGAAAAAATGAGAGGGTAAAATGGGAAGATATGTACTGTATTGAGTAAAATATGTACTGCGAAAAATCAACACCCTAATTTTTCTATGAAACGGTTTTACACGAAAGTTATTTTATTAATGGTCTTGCAATGTTTTAACGCAAATCTGTTTTATAAGAGATTTACAACACTCCCTCCGTCCCAATTGTTTGGTTACCTTGATTAAAACACCTTCGCAAAGCATATAAAAGTAAAGAAATGATTGAGACAAGGTGTAATTTATAGCGTCGAAAGAATGATTCATTCCCTTTAAAAACCTTGATTGGGTGGTCAATGACATATACAAAACATACAAGACAAGATGTATTAAACCTATTCATCTCAATTTAAATTCACAAAAACAATCTGGCAAAGCCGATCCCCTTCCCATGACAAAATCATCCCTATGAACACTCCATAGAGCACTTCTTAGTTCCTTCCCTCTCAAACCTGTGTAAGTCAATTCTGCAAATGCTTTCCGACTCAAAAACAAGGTTCTGTACATGCCTTTATAGGCTCGCATAGCTGCAACCATTTTGTCCATGTTCCCAAAATATGTTGCTATATACGAGTCACTATTAATCGAAACATAGTAATCTAAGGCAGCTTTTGTGTTACCATGCATGGCCCTAAAATCTTCGTCCTTTAGTAGGGTCGATTTTGTGGAAACATTTGGATAGACGGTTGTTAGTCCTTCAATCTCCATCAAACCATCCCCAGCTGCTAAATAAATATTTGTGTTTCTCGGGATTCCAAGTGATTGAAGGATAAAGGCTGTCTCCCGTGGAGTAAGTGGGCATTTGCCCCGGTTTCTCCAAATACGGGCTGCTTCACCAGTCCATGGCATCCTTTCACCTCTTGCGGCTTCAATGGCTTTCATGGATTCAGATGAGAGCCCTCTATACTCACATTGGCTGTAAGCAACCATGTCGGGTTCAAATCGAAGGTGAAGGGCAAGAAATGGCTTGGGTATGGCTTGGAGTAGCTCGGTACTCTTCTTCTCTAAGGCTTTAGTAAGGTGTAGTGCTTTATAACATGCTTGGCAGAGAGCAGCTTTTGCATAGTGAGGATACCTGCAAGATAAGTACACAATAAAATGTCAATAAGACGAGGAACTTTGTTTTCATTTGATAATGTTGAACATCAAGTTCGACTCATGACTTTGTCACAGATGCCCTTTAATGATTTATCAATACATCTCATGATCTCAGTAGTGGCGGATCCTGAAAAGTTTGTTATGGTGTCTCGCTGAAAAGTTACAAATCATTATAATACAAACGTCACAGATTCTTTTTCTCAACAGCAAAGTCAGCCAAACCGCACAAAGAAGTTTTGTTCTACATGTGTCCCAGATTCCCATGTATTCCTACATGGATACGCCAATGCATCTCAATCATTCCTTCAAAAAGAGAGCATTTCCAATATCCCTCACTGACTAAATGGACTCAAACTGTTGGCTTTCCCTAGTTTTCTGATTTCACTTTTATCTTTATACCTGAAACTCCACTAGAATGTTCAATAGTTGCAAATTTGCAAGCTACTCGGAAATAAATTACTTTTACCACTAAGTACCCCCCGTCTTGACCCTTATTTAGTGAATTCTCGAAATCCGAATAACGCTTAATTATCCATTTTACATTCAATTTAGAAATAAGCATTTTAGCTTGATTAATGTTTGTTTATGCCAATTTTTGTTAGTTACCGAAAAGCTGGACCAGGGCCGGCTATTAGGGGGTTCAACCCGTTCATTTGAACAGGGCCCCTGAATTTTTGGGGTCCAATTTTCTGGAATTCCAGTAGTTAAAGAGATATATAAAAAACGGCGCATAATTTACTCACTTGATCCATTCATCTCAGCTGGTAGCAGCTCATGACTACCTTCCGTAGGTTCTGGGTTCGACTCATTGTACCTACATTCTACTATATTTTTTTTATCTAATTTTTTTTTAATGTGAGGGTAAGTCGGTAGACTATCTTAGCAAATAGCAATATTGTTTTTTTTTTTAATGGGTACTCCTTTTTTCAAAATGAAAATATAGTAATTTGATATTTTCTTTTTTCTTTTTTTAATTCATAGAATTGTGTACTATACAAGGTTTTAACTTTATTAATCGGCCAATAGCATATTTATCAGATCGATATTAATAATAAAACAATTAAGTAATCGTTGTGTGGGGCGGTCTTGCAGTGTAACACGATCCATTTATTAAGAATCATTTTTTTATCGATACAACAAATAAATGGTTTTGTTTTAAAAGTAATGGACCGTCACACGTTGTAAGCGTCTTATTCCATAGTTTGTGAGCCAAATTAACATAAAGTAAGGGCCTCCAACTTTTGTTATCGTCTAAAATTTACATAAATATAATGCATATCAAATAAAACTTATAATAAGTGTTAAAAATTTAAAAATGAAAAAGGAATATTTGATTCCAATATAATTAGTAATACGAAGTTCACATAAAAGTTTATTGAATAGGTAAAGACTTGTTTTATACGTGGCCCCAAATATATGAAATAATTAGGGGCCACTTTTAAAATTTTGTACAGGGCCTCGAAAATGTCCCAGACGGCCCTGAGCTGGACAATGGTGGGTTGGTCCACTTTCCAAGTACTCCCTCCCTTCAACTCTTCCCTTATTCCTTTTCGGTCCATTCAAATTCACTCTTCCCCTTTCCTTTTTAGGACATATTTGTCCTCATTGAGTTTGTCTATTCACACAAAATGCTATTGTTATGGCCCATTACCATATACTTGTACTAATATTTAATTCTACGTTGGTACATTATCATGTACTTATACTAATATTTAATTCTACCCTTAAACTTTGTGCAAAAAGCAAAGGGGAAGAGTGGGATTTGAAGGGAGGGGGTATATCAGTAGGCAGATTTCGTGTTTACTAGAAAGGGGTCCGGCCATGCTGACTTTTATGTTCATATCCATTTTAATATACTCCGTATAAATTAGTGCTTAGCCCCCCTTGTTTCAATAGTGGTTGGTTAATATTTCAAACCTAAGGTCAAGGCTTCAAACATCATCGCATTTCTTGCTCCAAAATCTATCATTGACTAAGAGGAATCTGGCCTACGCAACCTGTTGGCTTCCGAAGTTTTCCAATTTCACTTTAATCTTTATTCATGAAACTCAATTAGAATGTTCAATGGTTGCAACTTTCAAGCTACCCTATATAAATAGCACAATTTCCAATTGAGGATAGTCCTAATTCAAATAAGAACAGTGTTCCCGAGTAATCAGCATTTGATTGCCAAACAATGAGCAACCTTTTTTTGTCCAAAAAGTGCCAATCTAATAGATGCAGTGTAATATCAGACCCAGCGGCAGTGTTCAAGTAAAGAGCCAATTTTCGGAGCAGTGTTTCTCCTATGCAATTTCCTAAGCAATTGGAAACAAAGAAGACTGAATAATAGAAGTACCTGTCTCTCCTTTGGCTCATTTGCGGTGTGAATGAAATATATCGATGTTTTAGTAGTAAAGGAAGAACTGATTCAATGTAATCAAACTGGCCTTTGCGCTTCCTACAGTCAACTTGAAAAGGCTCTTTCGAGGCAATCTCTAGAGGCAGATCCTTAACAATGTGAACAAAGCCATCCATTTGTTGACTGAAGTAGTCAACATCAAACACATCTGCAAAACCACTGAGGCACATGCAGCCTGTCAATCCGAACATGTCCTAGAAATTTGAGGGAACAATATGGTTCTGCACTTCATAACAATGTGTGACAAATTACCACTCGAGCACACATATCCAAATCTCAGACTCGACTTGGCTTGATGTTTTATAAACAAGGACTTTCGTTCTTAAAATGAATAAAAGGTTGTCGGGTCGCGTTTCCGAAACAAAATATATACAAATCTAAATAGTATATTTCAAAATGAATTAACCAAATTCACTTTGAGAAATAAGGCTTAAAATCATTTAATAGACAACTAAATGCTTCCTTCATACACAAGTCTCCTCAGTTCCACTAATAAGGTTTTAATTTTGTCATAAGAAACTCCCCTTTGGGTATCCTAAGAGAAATGACGCATTAATAAGGGTTTGGATATGAACTTTATACCTATATCCTTGAACGTCATGTCAGACACGAACTAGGTAGCCCCAAAACGGACACGGACACGTGATACGGCTTCCCATGAAATTTAGGACACGGGACACGCTATTAAATTTAATAAAATATATATTTTATGGTTATAAATAACGTATGATTTTATTTTTGTAATGTATTTGATATTAAATTTAAACAAGTGAAGGTAAAATTTGACCTTGACAATAACTAATTCTCATTTCCCACCCAAACCCACCTTCTAATCAATCTCTTTTGACATTTTATTCCTCATCTAAATTATAACATGTTTAGGCGTGTGTCCGACGAGTGTCGGGTGTCCGGGTGTCTGACACGGGACGGCTAGTTAGGAGGAGTGTCCGTGCTACCTAGGACACGAGTGCAGCCCTAGAATTGAATACACGAACTAACATAGCAGACAACAAAAACTTGCTTGAATCAAGGGTATAAGATCAGTTGATCAGCCTTGACATTATGTCATAGACGGAACTGGAGATAAAAAGCTAGCAAAAGTTTTAGGTACCCATCTAAAATAGGTGGTTAGCATCTAACTCAAAAGAATATTGTATCATGACCTTAGAAGATTAGGTTTCACCACTAGCTAGGGTGAGTTAGCTAAATAGAGAAGGCCGCAGAAGTGTATACCAGTACACAAACAGAACAATCTTATGGGAATAGATTTACCTTGATTCATTCCAATAAGCTGCAACCTCAAATTTAGGAAGCACAAGAGTGGCATTAAGCAAACGCGCAATGCCGACACCATCACAGAACTGCACTCAACATGAACAGGAGACAATCAATCCAGTAAGAATGTATGAGCTCGCTTCAAACTAATACAAACACTGAATTTAGCAAAGAAGTGAAAGCATCACTCACATCTCTCCTCATTTGATTGAGGCCGCCATAACAATCCACACGTATATATCCATTGGTCTTTGTAGGTAGTGCTACAACATATCACCGGACAAGGTTCACAAATCAAAATCAATTCATGGCCATACTCAGAAACTAAATCACGTCACCCCACCCAAACTAGATCCAAAACACCAAACATTTATGATAATCAGTGGCTGATAAATGCTTACCAACTGGTTTTTCCTGAAGCCACCATTTGCAAGGTCTCCACTCTGCAAGACGTTGCAAGCTCCATATATCGACTCCAACACTGAAATTCATAAAAAGTTGTGTAGTTGAGTATTTAAGTCCAAAAACAAGGAAAAACTATGGAATGTTATCTAACACCCCACACCCTCCCCCCCCCCTCTTTTTAACTCTCTCCAATCTTCTCTCACAAAATCTTAGCACAACGTTTATTTTTCCCTTCATTTCACTTGAAAATAAACACTTACTCATATTTTAAAACTCTTTGACCTCAGTCTTAACCACTAGGATAAGACCTCTTCGGTTGTGAAAGGAAGTGGAGAAGGTAGATAGTATCGCTCACACAAGATAATTCCTTCATCCTAATAATACTGACCCCAAGTATACTAATTCGGTTCACCATTTTCTCCAATAATCCAATAACTTCACTTCAACACCTTCACTTTAACCCTAGGGTCAAATTCTCCAACATAATCCAAGCTCAGTCCATCAATTCATTTCGGTATAAAAACATGATAAACCCAGAAACATCTAGCTTATTCAAAGCGCTCACAAAGGGAAAAAAGGGTTAGAAAAACTAGTTGGAATTATCCCAAATATTCAGCCAGTGGCGGAACTATGAGGGGCTAGCAGAGTAGCAGGCGCGCTCGCCTCAGCCAGGCAACGAAAATTTTGATATTGTCAGTTAAAATCTCCTATTCCGCTGAGATTTTTCGACCCCGTAACTTAAAATCCTAATTCCACCATTGGCTTCAGCAACATATCCAATGCATATTTTACAGTGAACAGTCACAAAGACGGAGAAACCCAAAACGTAAACAATTGTCCATATAATCGAATGTTAACATTAAACTGAAAAATTGAAACTTTAAAGTAAATATACAAGAATGAAGAAAACCCAGATGCTAAAATACAGAAAAAAGAAAAGTTACCTAGGTAAATCGGAAGGGAGTGAAAGCTGAGAGAAGAGAGAAGAAGGGGACAAGAAAACCAAAGCAAGGCCAAGGAAGAGAAGTAGAAGAATAATGCTGCAAATTGGCTTCAGAAATATGTTAATTACTTGATTTGTAGGTTTCATTGCTAGATTAATTTGGATGATCAACTGGGTTTAATTGTTCATTGTATAAGCTTAGATCAAGTGTGGATCTATGGAACTCTAAAATGTGGGCATAATATGAATGTACTAGTTCTCAAGTGCAGGACTTTACTGGGTGGGGTTCCAGTCCGGTAGTGTAGTTGGAGTAACAACTAGACCCGTTAAACAGGTCAATCGGGTGGGTTCTGGGACTGGTCAATTTCGGGTCGGGTCATCGAGCCGGGTCAGGTCATTTCAGGTTTAACTCATTTTCGAGTCAGGTCAATTCAGATTCGGCTCTAGTTCGGATCTTGAGTTTGCGGGTCGGGTTCAATTCGGGTCAATTTTGCAAGGTCTATTAAATTAGTAATAACTAGTTTTAAACCCGTTTAAATTAATATTTTCAGTACGGTAAAATAATACCCCCTCCATTTCGGTCATTTGTTTGTCTATTTCATTTTTTGGTGTCTCAGTTAATTGTTTGTCTTTCTATTTTAAGAATGTTAGACAATTGGATTTTTCACACTCAATTTAGTCCACTTGTCATCTAATAATTGATCCATTCCTATTTCCTTGTATTTCTGCCAAAACTAAAGGCAAACAAATTATCCGAACTTGACCCACCAACATGGCAACATGGCATGAATACATGTATGTACTCACAATCATATCGACTCTTCAAGTCATCATACCTCGTTATCGTGTTATAATGCAACTTCAATAACATTATAAGACTAACAACAATTGTCAACTATCATGTTATAATGCAACTTAAATGATAATGTAAAACCAACACTAATTATCCATTATCATGCTACAAGGAAATCTCATCAATGTTATGAAACCAACCTCAAATATCAAATAATCATGTTATAATGCAACAACTTCAAAAATGACAGTAATACCCGACCTCTGTGGGATCCGTACTTAAACCTTGGGACGCGTGAGAGGACTTTTAGACTGATAAGAGATCACTCGGGAGGGAAGGATAGCCGTACACTAGACCTAGACTAGACCAAGTGGAGTTGCAGCGGATCGAGTGGGTCCACTCGGTCGAGTGAAGAGTACACTCGACTGAGTGAGTCCACTCGACCGAGTGGACTCGGCACTCGGTCGAGTGACGCAGTTTCAGAATACGGGATTTAAACCCTTTTCTCCCATAACCCTAAAATCATTTCTATCTTCCTCTTTATCTCTCCAATCTCTCCCCCTTCTCTCTAAATCCTCACAAACACCTACTACTTGGGATTCAAGCTTGGATTAGAGGATTTCCCACCTTCCTCTTCATCTCCTTCATCTAGTAAGTAAAGATCTACCCTTTTCTAGTCCTTTAAACCCTAACTTTTGGGGGAATTCGTTATGGGTAATTAATTAGTAATTAATATGTGTAATCGGGGTAATTAAGGGGTAATAATAAGGAGCTTTGTAGTGTATATTAGTATAGGATGTATTGTGATAGTTATTATGTGATTTGTATAGGATGAGACGGTTCCTTGAGACGGTTTCGGTCCGGATTCGAGTAGCTTGAGGAGATTGCTAAAAGGTAGGTTTATCCTACTCAGTTTCAATATCGTGTTTGTTTGCTAAATGAGTCATTTGTTATCAATTGCATTGAATGAGTCGGTAATTGGCATGTTATATGGTATATTGCATTTATTATGTTGTCTTGTATGTTGGAGGTCATGGAGATATGTTTGGTTACTTGTTGTATGGAGACGTAAGGCGGTTGGGAGACAGTCTTACGCTTGACTCGGCTCTTGGAGCTTCCCACTCCAAGAGGGATGTGCACATTAATGGCTTGAGTTACGGAGGGACTCGTGTGGTTGAGACATGACGTCTGGCAGGGGATCCGGTTGGCTTCCGGACCCGGTACGTCTGGGCGTGTCCCGGTACTTGTTTGTGGCTATCGGTATGTTTGGGCGTGTCCCGGTACCAGTGAGGTTGTCGGTATGTCTGGGCGTGTCCCAGTACCATGGTGATAGTGGTTTGATAATGGTTCATTCATATTAGTAGTCATGTTGCATGATCACACACTTGAGTCGTGTCACACTTTATTTGTTTATTGAAACTGACGTTTGTTATGTCTGTGTAATTGTCACATTTTTTCGGGGTGGCCTGTGTCGATCCATATGATATTTCCGATCATATAGGGAGCAGGTTAAGTACAAGTTGTTCGGATAGTACACGGGAGATGGGACGAGCTTGATGAGTCACGAGACGAGTATAGTTGGTTAGATGAGTATAATGGTCATGAGTTGTATTTATTCATTAGTTAATGGTTTGTAATCACTAAACTTGTCATTTATAATAAATGTTTCTTTACTGTATCTTCCGATTTACCGCCTCGGGAAACTGAGAAGGTAACATCTCCCAATTACCTTGGCGGTGTAAGAAGGGGGTGTTACAAAGTGGTATCAGAGCGACGATTTTGGAATTTAAACCAATGAACCAAAATGAACCTAGGTGTGTCTAGTAAAATGAACCCGACTTGAGTACGATAGGAGATCGGTTTTGGATGAGTGGGTGACCTCATATCAAAACTAGTGCCTATTATCTCGGTTGGTCACTACGTGGGTGGTTAAGAGTATGGATGAATGCTATGTGGAAAGTTGTATAGTGGCATGATTGCATGAATATGTGATTTACATTACGTTCTTTTATGATATAGTATTTGCCATGATGCATAAAGGTGTGTGGAAGTGGAATGCTAGGTTGTTAGGAGTGGTATGCTCAGAAATAGTTGGTATATGTTAGTATGCGAATGATGACATTGCTCTTTAAATTTTGCACCATGTGTTAATTGAATGCATGTTAGTGTATTTGTTGTATATGAATGGTGAATTATGTTGGTAGAATAGTTATTAGTGCTACGATAATGTACCAAAGACGGTAAAATAGGATGACGTGTGAGCTAACTCGGGTGAGTCACCGAAAGCCGGTGGACTCCCGAACCTTTTCTTTGTGTTGCAGTGATTTCATCGTTCTAATTCGACTTGAAATATCCAACCATAAGCAATCACTCTACCAAGTACGGGTTCACACCCGACCGAGTAACTTTGCACTCGAACGAGTGGGTCCAAACACTCGACCGAGTGGACCATTTTCTAGAAGATGGAAACATCATGGAAAATAGGGCACTCGACCGAGTGAACTCGACCACTCGACCGAGTGAACTCGGCCACTCAACCGAGTGAAAATTCACTCAACCGAGTGAACCCGCCACTCGACCAAGTGGAGCTGGGGATGGGATTTACACGGGTTTAATCCCCTTTTCTTCATTCCTTATTTTCTTCATATCTCATTTTCACCTCATTCAAACAACACCAAAATCTCTCTAAAAATAATTCCAAAACTCCATTTTTGTGATTTGTTACTTGGACTAAGTTTTCCACTCAAAATTTCCATCTCAAATCTCTCCTAATTAGCAATGTAAGTAGACCGTTCTTCTTCTTGTTTCTCCATCTCGAATTTGTTAGATCTACACTAATGTGCTTGGGGTTTGTCAATTAATTTCATGCTTTTACTTAATACATAGTAACAAATAGCTCTCCACATTATTGTTGTTGCAAAAAAATCAAATTTTGTGTCAAAAATAAAATAAAATTGGTCATCACCAAGGAAAACGAAATTTTGACAATGAATTTATATGTGGATTTTGATGTTTGTGGTTATGTCTAATTGGACAACAAAGGCTTAACCTTTGTTGTTATGGATGGATTTTTGTTTAAAATGTGAAAATTTCGTCTTAAGATTTCGTCTTAAATTTTCGAATTCTAGACAAGTCATGCCCAAATTTTGATTTCCATGAGTAAAAGTTGGTTTAATTGCCCTATAAGACTACCATTCTAATTGGTAATACGGTATGTGATCTCAAAATGAAAATTTTCCATCTTGAAATTTGGGTGAAACTTTTGTAAACTTCCTAAGTATCCATGAACAACTATGATTTTGTCTCGAATATGGTTGAGAGTGTTGATAAGTTAGGAATTTGATGGTTATTATTACACTATAAGGTAAATCAAGAAAGTTTCATCTTAAAAATGTAAAGTAATTTCTCAAAATTTAACACTCATTATTGTCAAAAACTTCATTTTTAAGCTCACTGCATGGTTAATCATTAAGTTCGGGAATTGGGAGAGAATTTCATCCATTTACAAAGTTAGTCTCAAGTTGCATCTTTCCCTTCAATGTCTTGTTGTGTGATTTCTCATGTAGCATGTCAAGGAACCCGAACCGGCGGCATCACTCGCCATTACCCATCCAGGATACCCGGGGTTCGAATTTGAGAGCGAACCCCATAAGAATACCTTCTTAGCCCTTACCGAAAGGCGTATGAACGCCACTAGGTGTGTATCGGAGAATGCCTTAAAAGCCTTGGGGATAGAGGTGCAAGTGTAACACCCCCATCTACCAAGGAGCCTTAACAAGACCTTCCCTAGCAGATAAGGACGTTACCATCTCGGTTGCCTGAGGATAGTAATAATCAAATATCGATAAAAGAACGGTTATATTAAATTACAAGTGTTATAGACAAAATAAAAGGTACAACTTGTGACAACTATCAACTAGGTGAAACTATCTCTGTCGTGACTCGTGGTAGACTCGTCCCTCCAAGCACCCAGCTATGATCCAGACATCAACCTGCTAAGACCGACTGCTCACCATAATGGATCACGGCAGACACAACACAAGAAGACAACACAACCACCACGCACGGTCAGTAACTGAAGGAACAAATACACAGGCAAACACAACAACACGGTAACATGCATACACCATCTCCTCCAATAACCCACACACCACTGACTGCGCAAAGGTCCAGTCCTGCCAGATTACCAGTCGCAACCAGTAATCCACACCGCCAGTGGGGGACCGCAGCCGTTCCCACTTAAGCCTCGCTCATCTAATCCAAGCGATAACCCATGTTCCTTAATGTGCACATCCCCTTCTGTGGCGGGTTCCACAGAGAGCGAATCAAGGGCGTGAAGCCACTCCCGCAAGTGACTCCACTCAGCTGAGGATGCACCTCGCGAACCACAGACAAACAATCACAACCAACCACATTATACAACAACTGTCAGCAATAACCAGTCCACACCACCAACAACGACACTAAACCAGCTATACACAACAATCGACACTCTAGACTACCAACAGTACTGAGTAGGAAAACCTACCTTTAGCAAACCGCAGCGATTCCGCGCATGACCATAAGACAACAAGCAATCACCATAATCACCTATAACAACCAGCATAATCATCCATTACAACTACCATAAACACAACTGAAATCAAGGGAGACGATGATGATGACGACAACATACCTATACAAAGCAATCCGGCGTCAAGACCGCTACCCGACTCAAGCATCCCATCCCCAAGGTGTAACCACTCTCAAAGGCCTCAAGGAGATGAACCACGGTGAAGGAGAAGTGATATGACGGCATCTAGGTTTAAGAGAGAAGGAGAAGAAATGATTTGGGTTTCACGATATCACGATTTATAATTCCCCGCTGAACTCCCGATACTCGATCGAGTAAGCAACTTACTCGATCGAGTGGCCTCTACTTGATCGAGTGACTAAGCTACTCGATTGAGTAGCCTTCGCTAGATCGAGTAACCAAAACTTCTAAGGGTTATAACGTCACAAGGTTAACTCGTAAGGTTTCCGAAGGTCTAGATAGGTGTCTAAGGTCAGTCAACGACGGGTCTCTAAAAGGACGGGTATTAAATTCTTCCCCCTTTAAAAAGAACTTCATCCCCGAAGTTCAACTCATCCTCCCCCACGACACAAGGCAAAAGGAACTAAGGCAACCTACAACTATCCATCCTGACAAGGACAAACACAACTGTTCGTATCTACCACCCAGTTATGAATGCTCACCACCCATCATCATCATCTACCCTAGCACACGCAACATCCAACACGGCTTCCTAGCAAGTCACTAAACATACATTATACACGAGAACAAACCGACACAGCCGTTACTTCCACTTATCTCATGTCATTACCCAAGCATAAACCAACACGACTATCTGTTTATTCCTCCATCAATTACTTGTCAACAATATTAGTTATCAATCACCCAAAAGTAGTAGATTATCACTTACACAACAAACAAAATAGCATTCATTTTTAAATTAATTCCTTTAAATCATTTCTATTACTCAATCATGCAACAACAACTTAATTATTTAACAACTTTGTGAAGAATTTCTTGGAAACGAAATACAACAACATGATAAATTTAATCAACAATTGCCAACAATTATACAACAATCACTAATAATTACTCAAACAAGTGCTCAAAATACTTTGAGATTGTTATAATTTTGTCATTTTCCCATGCGACATTACTCTTCCCTTCTTAAAAGGAACTTCGTCCCCGAAGTTCACCTTCAGGACAACTATAACTAGTACACGAGGCGATATCTTTATTCCACATTGACATTACGAACAAATTATACTGTACGTTGAGACTCACAACGAACATGGTACTTCCTTACTATTACAGAAATATGAACCTTGCATACTAAGACCATATGAAAAGTGGACAAGACAGTTACACATTCCATCATCCAGTTATTATACACGACATTGATTAATTCTTTATGCGACATTACAAAACACGCAACAAGAATTATAACCACCATTTAACATTTTACTTGAGGCAATTCACTTTATGATCTCTACAAGGGTGGAAACACAAAACCATGTTTATATCATAGAAACCGTACTTAAAACACGACAACGTGATCACCAACAATGACAAAGGAACATACTATCAATAAGATCCACAAGCATGAAGACCAAAACAATTTTAGAACGAAATAACCGACATACAGGGGCACTCGATCGAGCTGAGAAGTTACTCGATCGAGTTGACGTTAGTCGATCGAGTTCATCAGCTACTCGATCGAGTACGTCGAGTCCAGAGAGCATTTTTAAATCACACCTGCAGTTACTCGATCGAGTGAGGGGTACTCGATCGAGTAGCCACAGGTCAAAATCCTCCAAATGGGTACGTTGCAAAACCAAGGAAACATATATAAGTCGGAATTCCATTTTCGACAGCACCCACCTGCATAACAAGTCCTAAAATCATCCAAAATATGGCCTTATGGCCAAATACAAACCAAAGTGTATCAAAAGTACCAACCAACCAAGTACTAACTACGACAAATCCATGAGACAACATATATATATAAAACAAGAAAGAACATCACTCCAAGGCCGACTCCTCCATCACTTCATCTCCGCCGACTCCTCCGGATGTGCCAGATCCTCCCGCCTCTTCGCCTGTGGTAACGCCTGTGCCTGAGTCTGCTCCCACTCGCCACGGTGCAAAACAACCATAGGGGTAACTCCTAGGGTCCCCCATGTAGTCGGATCCACACCAAAGGAGTGGAAGACTCCACTGTCGTCTCCAACACCTCTCCACCACACCGGTTGGCCCGAGGCGGTCCCAATGCCATGCACATAGGCCATCTCGTATAGGTTCCGGAGTGTCAAAGTGGCAGATACCCTCTCCGTGAGCTCACTCACCCGCATCTCAGGACTAAAGAACGAAGGGTAGCTGGGAAACTGATGCTGTGGAGGCACGGGCTGCTCTGGCTGGGTCTCAGCGACTCTCTCCCTCACTCGTCTTGGACCCCTCCCCACTCTAGGTTGTCGGTCCTCAGGTCTAGCCTGATCCCTCTTAGTCGGCTCAGGCATCACCTCCAAAATAGTTTCATCAATGAGGTAATACTGCCGAGTAAGAGCTTCATCATCATCATCGGAGTCCGACGCCACTACCGCCGCCGTCAAGGGCTCAGTCACAGGGAGATACTCGGGGTCAGGTATCCTTATCCAGCTCATACCCCATACTCTCCAAGCCAACCCACCACCCTCCAAAGTTCTCAACCATTTATGGTCGAGGAAGTAATCTCGGTCCAAGGTAGGCACAGATGGAGCCATATGTGTAAGGGCCGAGGAGGCCTCAAAGGTGGTCAACCGCTCAGCTAACCGTGTGGCAATGGCACCACAACTCAAGTACCGGGTCCCAAAGGTAGCCATCAAAGCTAGGCTAGCACAGACTATGGTCGGGGCACTGTAAAAAACTCTCGGGGCTCAGGTGGGGTTGAGATAGACAACTAGCAACATCACCTCATGTGAGTTCAACCTACTTACATCCTTCCGGTCATAGAGCAGACAAGTCAAAGCACGGAGAAAGATCTTCAGAGTGATATGTTGAACGTCATTTATCAACATGTTACTCGAGGTGGGGGCGTTCTTGTCGGTAAAACAAGGCATGTCACTACATGCCCCACACTCAGTCGGGATATCCCTAAGGGCTCCCTTCTCCGGGCGGGCATGGCCAAGGTGGGTAGCAAACAGGTCCATGGTCAAGAGGAAACTAGTGTTCATAAGACGAAACCGTACGGTCTTAGCTGCCGCATCATAGATGAAATAGCTCATAAACTCCAAGGTAAAAAAAGAGTAGGAACGCTTCCTAAGGCGATACAAACCAGTCAAACCCAAGGTCTCAAATATATGCCTCACATCCGTCTCTACCTTAAGGTCCGCTAAGATGGTAGTGTCGATACAACGAGTTGGTTTCATGCGATGTTTCTGTAACTCGACAAAGGCATCTCTTTGCTTAAAGTCAGCAAAGATAACTGCAGGATACTCGGGTACCGGTGGAACAGGGGGTCCCTGACTCCCCTCACAAACCTCGGGCTCAGAAGCCCTTCCCCTCTTACTCTGATGGGTGCCAACTGCAGGTCTCGGTATCTGTTTCAACACATATCTTTAGACACACAAACAGACATTTACTTGAAGAAAACAAACCTTTCAAGTACACTTATGGAGGAAGAAACAACAAGGCAAACCAGTTTTTAGCAAAACAACCAACAATTTTCGAACATGTTACCCCCACAACTCATAAAAGACGGTCTCAAAGCTTTCACAATAAGAAAATTGTAACATAAATCAACAAATTAAGGTATTAATCCTTTCAAAATAGTTTCCTAAAAAGGTAACCATCATAAAGAATTGGGGCGAATTTTAGTTTGGGGCACTTTTAAGACGGAGTTTTAAGGCAAAATTTTGGGTAAGACTAATCAAAACCAACACCAAACATGATACCCACAACATACATTACTCAATTTTCCCCCTTCCATACTCAAAAGACAAATCAAAATTCAATTTGCAACCCAAACCCTAGAAATTTCTGTCCACATATATTACCATTTTGATTCGATTTTTCTACTTCTAGCATCAATAATCAACAAACTAGAGCAATTATACCATATTACAACAATTATAAACAAAAATACATGAGTATAAATCGAATTTTCAAAACATCTAACACTTTTATATAGTTCTAATTGATTAAAAACAAAGAGGAAGATTAACATTCTTACCTTGAATGATTAGCTAAAGAGTAGAACGAATTAAACAAGGAGAAACAAGCAAATCTAGCGCAAATCCACCAAGGTTTTGAGAGAAAAAGAGAGATTAAGGAGAATTAGGGTTTAGAGTATGAAGAATTAAGGGAAGAAAGAAGATTGGAAAGGTATAAGAATCCCGTGTTATTGCGGGTATTGTAGCACTTACTCGATCGAGTAAGTTTGGTACTCGATCGAGTGGCCTTTACTCGATCGAGTTGGAGTTACTCGATCGAGTTTTCGCTGGCAGTTCCAACTTTTCGATCTAATAACTCCACAACTAGATCGAGTAAGGTCTACTCGGACAAGTAGGCACTCGTACTCGCTAGAGTAAGGTTAGGAACAAGGTCAAAAGTTACGAATTTAGTTAACGATTCCTGCAAAACAACAACTCGTGTCGATTCCAAAGTATATTTGGAATTCGTCACCGATTATTTCATCTAATTACGATACATTATTACTACTCAAACGTAACACAACTATTTCATCCAAACATTACACATATCCTTCTGTCCCATACCAACTACTAAGCAACACAATTCAACTACAACATCAATTTGTTTTTTTTTTTGGTACAATTAACATATTATTCTACGTCTACTTACGCATATACAATTTAGTCATTCAACAGGTGATTACACTACATTAAGAATCCATCTAGCAATAAACTATCATATACTACTCAAGTTTGCTAAAAAAAAATTTCAAACATGTCACAATAATTCATCCATTGCAATTCCAAATATTACTTGACAACTTTTATTAACTAAAACGCATATAAAGACTCACAACTCTTTATCATCACCACATTATCCAATACTCGTATGCAACTCCTAGCATATACACCATCTTTACCGCATCCACCCACACACTTCCAACAATTCACAAACCTTCACCGTTCATCATTACTATTTGCACGCATTAGACATTACCATAGACTCCATCACAACTATTTCTAACCTATTTATCATACACATCTATGCACACAATTCTCAAATCGATATCCCCATTCTCAGTGTCTGGCTTAAGCATATTGGGGCCATGATTTTGAAATGAGGGCGCCTTCTCACCCAAAATCAAGCATCAGCCGGGGCTCCCAACATACATACACCAGGTTTATTTTATTAGACTCATTACGTTCATTAAGCTCATTAGTTACAGGTTCCAAAATCGTCGCTCTGATACCACTTTGTAACACCTCTATTTACCAAGGAGCCTTAACAAGACCTTTCCTAGCAGATAAGGACGTTACCATCTCGGGTGCCCGAGGATAGTAATAATCAAATGTCGATAAAAGAACGGTTATATTAAATTACAAGCGTTATAGACAAAATAAAAAGGTACAACTCGTGACAACTATCAACTAGGTGAAACTATCTCTGTCGTGACTCGTGGTAGACTCGTCCGTCCAAGCACCCAGCTATGATCCAGACATCAACCTGCTAAGACCGACTGCTCACCATAATGGATCACGGCAGACACAACACAAAAAGACAACACAACCACCACGCAAGGTCAGTAACTGAAGGAATAAATACACAGGCAAACACAACAACACGGTAACACGCATACACCATCTCCTCCAATAACCCACACACCACTGACTGCCCAAAGGTCCAGTCCTGCCAGATTACCAGTCGCAACCAGTAATCCACACCGCCAGTAGGGGACCGCAGCCGTTCCCACCTAAGCTCCGCTCATCTAATCCGAGCGATAACCCATGTTCCTTAATGTGCACATCCCCTTATGTGGCGGGTTCCATAGAGGGCGAATCAAGGGCGTGAAGCCACTCCCGCAAGTGACTCCACTCAGCCGAGGACATACCTCGCGAACCACAAACAAACAATCATAACCAACCACATTATACAACAACAACTGTCAGCAATATCCCATCCACACCACCAACAACGACACTAAACTAGTTATACACAACAATCGACACTCTAGACTACCAACAATACTGAGTAGGAAAACCTACCTTTAGCAAACCGCAACGATACTGCGCACGACCATAAGACAACAAGCAATCACCATAACCACCTATAACAACCAGCATAATCATCCATTACAACTACCATAAACACAGTTGAAATCAAGGGAGATGATGATGATGACGATAATATACCTATACAAAGCAATCCGGCGTCAAGACCGCTACCCGACTCAAGCATCCCATCCCCAAGGTGTAACCACTTTTAAAGGCCTCAAGGAGATGAACCATGGTGAAGGAAAAGTGATATGACGGCATCTAGGTTTAGGAGAGAAGGAGAATAAATGATTTGGGTTTCACGATATCGCAATTTATAATTCCCCGCTGAACTCCTGATACTCGATCGAGTAAGCAACTAACTCGATCGAGTGGCCTCTACTCGATCGAGTGACTAAGCTACTCGATCGAGTAGCCTTCGTTAGATCGATTAACCAAAACTTCCAAGAGTTATAACGTCACAAGGTGAACTCGTAAGGTTTCCGAAGGTCTAGATAGGTGTCTAAGGTCAGTCAACGACGGTCAACGGGTCTCTAAAAGGACGGGTATTACAGCAAGTGCATGATATCTTTAGCGTACTTGGAATGGAGGTATTGTATAACTTAGCGGAAATAAGCTACTGCAACCTTACCTTAGAATTTTTGAGCTGCTTCCTCTACAATCCAAAAGACCACACCGTGAGTCTCCGACTCAAGAACACCTCCTTTCACCTATCTAGTGTTATCTTTGCGGAACGGCTAGGTGTACAAAAAAGGACCACCCTTACTTTTGACAAGGTGGGAAGGAAATGAACGCCACAAAATATATCGATCTTTGCACGGGTAACCGAAATACCGACGTTAGTGCCATGAAAATAAACGATGTGGAACACCCCGTTTTGAAAATTTTCCTTCGCCTAATGACGAACCTCCTTTACGGGAAAAGGGACCCTAGCAAACTCAACTCCGCGGAGGTACTACTTCTAAGCTCCCACCTCAATCCATACTATGAGAGGCGTTTTTACTTTAGCCCCGTGACCATGGTATGCTTAGCATTTGAGAGGATGACCAAGTCCGACAAGTGCTCCTTTGACTGTGGCGCCCTAGTGACTTGACTAGCCAAGAACCTCTTGGGTTATGAACCGGGGGCTATTGATATATCCATGAGTACGGAGGTACCATACTTTGACATTGCCTACATGAAGGGCATGTTTTGGGTTGTGGATAGTAAAGACAAAAAGGGGTACTCGTGAAGGGTGAACGCGGACTTATACATAAAGCTTCCCGCAAACGTGAGATTGCCCGAAACCTCTCACCTACCCGAGCTAGCCCCACCTTTCCCTCCAGCCCGATCCTACCTCGTTCCCTAAAATCTTACTTACACCCTTGATGGTGAAGCGGTCCAAGGGGAACCAATCCCACAACTCCTTTCCGACCCTCCTAGGACTTCTCCACATGCCCCATCGTCCTCTTATGTGCCCATGCCCTCGTTGCCCTTTGATCGCCCTAGACACTCCACGTACACCCCGTCCTCTTCTTTCATGCACGAACCTTTGCCACACCATGACCCTCCCCGACACTCCATGCACATGCCGTCTTTTACCGGAGGATATAACCAACCGTTGCTGGCTTATAGACACCAATATCTCATGGCGGACCTAATTGAGAGAGTGAACAACTCCTTGGTCTTACGGGACATGCACAAGTTCACATATAACCAAGGGGTAAGGCTGACCGAACGCCCTAGCCTTTGGTCCGGGGATGGGAACACTTCCGGGATATTCAAGGCCTATGGTATCCAACCATCAGATTGGGGTCATAGTATTCCTCACGGTGACGGACACTTGCTTGATCCTTGGGCAGGACCGCACTATACCACCAGGAGTTTCTTTAATGATGCGCATCATGGTGGAGGCTACCAAGAGAATGTGGGTGGTGATTACCAAGGTAATGTGGATAGTTCGTACCAAGAGGAGGTGGGAAGTGTCTTTTACGAGGGTGGGGGCAATGTTTTCTATGGAAGCGGCAGTGGAGGAGGATCATCTAGTTGGGCACCGAGACTTATGGAGTATCATGGCCGCTATGTCAACGCAATAGTAGAAGACGTGACGATGGACACCTCGGGCGATACAAGGAGTTAAGAGCTTAGCACGCGGAGGGAGAAGTCACCATTAAACAACCAAGGAGCTTTGGTTCGGTGGGTGAAGAGGCTTGGCAAGAGGAGGAAGTCCTCTTCTTAGTCCTGTTTACTTATATGGAAACTTTTTTGACCTTGTGTCGGTTGAGTCTCGAACAATTTGCTTTTCTCATGTTGTAAACTTGGCCATAAGGCCAAAACCTAGTACATGTTGTATAGTAGGAAGATGCTATGATCACCATTGAGATAACTTTGCAAGTATAATCGACCATATGTATGCTTAAAGACCATAAATAGCCGATTTTCGGACTACCAGCTGACACTTGATCAAGTGCCATTTTCACTCGATCGAGTGGCGATCCACTTGACCGAGTGAATCGAAAATAGACCCTGTGAATTTTCTGTAAAGATCCGCACTCGACTGAGTGACGCCGTCACTCGGCCGAGTGACATCCACACTTGACAGAGTAAGTTTCCACTCGACCGAGTGGAATGTTTTGATCTTGCTTTGATGATTTTGACCCGACATAGATCGGATACTTTCGTTTTAGAACCTTATCCCAATAGTTGTGTAAGCACAGAAATCATTAACGAATGAATTGAAATGAGTTGTTTACGTTAGCATGTGTCATTTTGTGTGTTGTGGTATAAATATGTTTAGTTTATGGATGAGATCTAACGTGTTTAGTAACATTAATAGTGATGCGGTAATTGGTGAATGTATGTAAGAATTCTATGAGCCTTATGCATGACCGAGTATTGTGACGACTAAAGTGGGACGATATGATACGAGGATAGATAAGAACACATGCATGATCACGTCGTTTATGCACAGCCTGAATTAGTTGGGAATAAGGAATATGGAAGAAAATGAATCACAGTAGACAAGGTACTTGACCGTGTTACGATTGTTATACACGGAGTCATGAGTTATACATGTATACCTAGAGTCGCAAACTATGCACGATATGACTGGACGCTAGCCATGATAGTGGGAATGAATGTTAAGCTTGACTTGTACTCGGACCCATGAGCCTAGGTCGAGTGAATAAGAGAATCCTTCTTACGAGAGATCGAGTGGCGAACTTTGGGACGAAGTTCGCTTTTAGGTGGAGCGAATGTAACCGTTAGGAATAAGAAAGGGCATGAGAACGCAAAAGAGCAACGTACGGTAAAACACTAGCAAGAGAGACGAGTGAATGCTTGAGGAAGAGATTTGGGAGTGAGGCATGACACGAATGAGACGTAAGAAAATGTTAAGAAAAAGTGAGGGTGAGGCGAACTTCGAGGACGAAATTCATTTGAAGGAGGGAATATTATAATACCCGACCTTTGTGGGACCCGTACTTAGACCTTTGGACGTGTGAGAGGACCTTTAGACCGATAAGAGATCACTCGAGAGGGAAGGATAATCGTACACTAGACCTAGACTAGACCAAGTAAAGTTGCAGCGGATCGAGTTGGTCCACTTGGTCGAGTGAAGAGTATACTCGACCGAGTGAGTCCACTCGACCGAGTGGACTCGGCACTCGGTCGAGTGACGCTGTTTCAGAATACGGGATTTAAACCCTTTTCTCCCATAACCCTAAAATCATTTCTATCTTCCTCCTTATCTCTCCAAACTCTCCCCCTTCTCTCTAAACCGTCACAAACACCTACTACTTGGGATTCAAGCTTGGATTAGAGGATTTCCCACCTTTCTCTTCATCTCCTTCATCTAGTAAGTAAAGATCTTGAGGAGATTGCTAAAAGGTAGGTTTATCCTAATCAGTTTCAATATCGTGTTTATTTGCTAAATGAGTCATTTGTTATCAATTTTATTGAATGAGTCGGTAATTGGCATGTTATATGGTATATTGCATATATTGTGTTGTCTTGTATGTCGGAGGACATGGAGATTTGTTTTGTTATTTGTTGTATGGAGACTTAAGACGGTTGGGAGACCGTCTTACGTTTGAGTCGCCTCTTGGAGCTTTCCACTACAAGAGGGATGTGCACATTAACGGCTTGAGTTATAGAGGGACTCGTGTGGTTGAGACACGACGTCTGGAAGGGGATCCGGTTGGCTTCCGGACCCGGTACGTCTGGGCATGTCCCGGTACTTGTTTATGGCAATTGGTATGTCTAAGCGTGTCCCGGTACAAATGAGGTTGTCAGTATGTCTGGACGTGTTCCGATACCGTGGTGATAGTGGTTTGATATTGGTTCATTCATACTAATATTCATGTTGCATAATCATACACTAGAGTCGTATCACACTTTATTTGTTTATTGAAACTAACGTTCGTTGTGTCTGTGTAATTGTCACTTATTTTCGGGGTGGCTTGTGTTGATCCATATGATATTTTCGATCATATGGGGAGCATGTTAAGTACAAGTTGTTCGGATAGTACACGGGTGATGGGACGAGCTTCATGAGTCACAAGACAAGTATAGTTGGTTAGATGAGTATAATGGTCATGAGTTGTATTTATTCATTAGTTAATGGTTTGTAATCACTAAACTTGTCATTTATAATAAATGTTTCTTTATTGTATCTCCGATTTACCGACTCGGGAAACTGAGAAGGTAACATCTCCCAATTACCTTGGCCGGGTAAGAACCTAAACCAATGAACCAAAATGAACCTAGGTGTGTCTCATAAAATTGAACCCGACTTGATTACGATAGGAGATCGGTTTTGGATGAGTGGGCGCCCTCATACCAAAACTAGTGCCTATTGTCTCGGTTGGTCACTACATGGGTGGTTAATAGTATGGATGAACACTATGTGGAAAGTTGTATAGTGGCATGATTGCATGAATATGTGATTTACATTACGTTCTTTTATGATATAGTATTTGCCATGATGCATGAACGTGTGTGGAAGTCGAATGCTAGGTTGTTAGGAGTGGTATGCTTAGAAATAGTTGGTATATGTTAGTATGCGAATGATGACATTGCTCTTTAAATTTTGCACCGTGTGTTAACTGAATGCATGTTAGTGTATTTGTTGTATATGAATGGTGAATTATTTTGGTAGAGTAGTTATTAGTACTACGATAATGTAGTTACTATGTTGCTTTGATTTACAGTTTTGATAAAATAAGTGCATTTGATCAAATGAGTCAAATATTATATATAAGACACATTTCTAATAAATAATAAGTTGTAGATGACGAACTAATGCCAAATTTCAAATTAAGGAATTGAGCGATTTGATTCCAAATTTCGTGCTTCCAGTACATGAATCGAGTTCAGTTTTGCAAGAAGAGGACGGTAGCAATGAGGAAGTGCATATTGTTGATCCTTATAGTGATGAAGAGAAGGAGGTGTTGGTAATTCGAAACCTTCACACTGAGGCTGCTCACACCGAGGAGGAGCAAAGAGAACGACTCTTTCACTCTCGTTGTAAGGTAAACAATCAGCTTTGTAATCTTATTGTTGATAGCGGTTCGTGTACTAATGTCATATCTAGGGAACTTGTTGATAATCTGAAATTGCCTACTTAGAGTCACCTTAAACCGAATAAGTTGCCTTAACTTGATGGGAATAACATGATCTTAGTTAATAAACAGGCCTTAGTTTCGCCGAAATTAGGACCATATATATGAAGAAGAAATATTATGTGATGTGATCCCAATGAATGCTTGTCATACATTACTGGGGAGGCAATGGTAGTTTGGTCGTAGAGTTGAGCATGATGGCAGGAGTAACGTTTATGTCGTGTCCAAGGGTAAGGCTAAGTATCATCTTAAGCCCATGTCACCGAGTAAACAAAAAAAACCCGTTGCTAAAGAGAGCTTATTCTTGGAGGCAAGTGAGGCTGAGGGAGTTGTGACACGAGGAGAACTAGCATACCTACTGGTTGTGCGTGAGATAGGGCGTGATGAGAGCAACTTGGTACTTGTGCAAGAGTTTCTAGAGGAGTTCAGGGATGTGTTTCCCGAAGAGCTGCCTAATGGGTAACTACCAAAGAGGGGGATCGAACACCAAATTAATTTAATTCCGGTTACGGCGTTGCCCAACAAACCAGCCTATAGGTGTAATCCCGAAGAAGCTAAGGAGTTACAAAGGCAAGTACATGAATTCATAGATCGAGGGTATGTAAAGGAGAGCTTGAGCCCGTGTGCTGTACCAGCTCTATTGGTATCGAAAGAGGAGGGGACTTGGCGAATGTGCATTGATAGTAGAGCGGTGAATAATACTACAATCAAATATCGCTTTCCTATCCCTAGACTTGATGATATGTTAGATGAGATTTCTGGTTCGTATGTGTTCTCAAAGGTGGATTTAAGGAGTGATTATCATCAAATGAGGATTCGGGAGAGAGATGAGTGAAAGACCACATTCAAAGCAAAGAAGAGGTTGTATGAATGGCTCATAATGCCGCTTGGTCCGTATAATACACCTAATTCGTTTATGAGACTAATGAATGAAGTGTTGAGGCCTTTACTTAACAAGTTTGTGGTCGTGTATCTCGATGATATTTTGATTTATAGCAAAAATGAAGAGGAGCACAAACAACATCTCAGGTTAGTGTTCGAAGTAATGAGAAAACATAAGTTATTTGGCAAGCTTGAGAAGTGTACATTTATGGTGCCGAGTGTGGTGTTTCTTGGGTATATTGTTGTAAGGATGGTGTGAGTATGGACCCGTCTAAGGTCTAAGCAATTCACACCTGGCCGATACCTAAATTAACGACAGATGTGCGAAGTTTCCATGGATTAACATCCTTCTATAGACGTTTCATTCAAGGGTTCAGTTCGATCATGGCTCCAATTACAGAGCTGAACAAGAAGGGGGAGTTCGTGTGGACTACTAGTGCCCAAAAAGCATTTGAAGAAGTGAAGAGTAAGTTGTGTTCCAGACCTGTTTTAGCACTTCCAAACTTCGACAAGTTTTTTTTGGTGGAATGTGATGCAAGTGGTGTGGGAATTGGTGTCGCGTTGATCCAAGAGAAGCGGCCAATTGCATACTTCAGCGAGAAAGTTGGAGGAGAGAGATTGAATTATTCGACATATGACAAAGAATTTTATGCCATTGTGAGAGCATTGGAACATTGGAGTCATTATTTGCGTCCAAAACCATACTTGCTACATTATGATCACGAAGCTCTTAAACATGTTCATGGACAGTAGAAGTTGAACCCAAGGCATGCGAAATGGGTCGAATTTTTGCTATCTTTTACATTCTCATCGAAGTATAAGACGGGAAGTTCTAATGTTGTAACTGATGCACTTTTCCTAAGACATTGCTTGTTAGTGGAGCTTGATGCGAGATTATTAGGATTCGAGCACATTAAGGAGCTGTATAAGTCTGATCCGTCATTTGCTAAGGAAATAATGAAGCCTAAAGGAGCTTATAACTTGCAAGATGGAATTTTTATTCAAGGGTATTCGACTTTGCATCCCCCAAAGTTCAATTCAAGAGTTGCTAATTCGTGAAGCTCATGGAGGAGCGATAGCTGGCCATTTCGATTTTAATAAAACATACGATATTGTAAGTGAGCATTTTTATTGGTCAAATATGATTAAAGATGTTCAAGAAATCGCGGCTAAGTGTTGTGTGTCAGAAAGCGAAGAGTTCGTTAGCTAAGGGGCTGTACACGCCATAGCCAGTTCCGAAACAGCCTTGGAGCGAGGTGAGTATGAATTTTATACTCGGGTTACCTAGGACCCAGCATGGTAAAGACTCAATAATGGTGGTTGTTGATAGGTTTTCGAAGATGTCTCATTTCATTGCTTGGCATAAAACCGATGTTACCATGAATATTGCTGATTTGTACTATTAAGAAGTGGTTCGTTTACATGGAATACCTCTTACCATTGTATCGTATCGAGATTTGAAGTTCCTTAGTTATTTTTGGAAAACATTATGGCGATTGATAGGAACGAAGCTGCTATTTAGTACTTCCCACCATCCTCAGACCAATGGACAGACCGAGGTAACTAATCGCACTCTTGGGAGCATCTTGAGAGGACTGGTTAGCAATAGCACAAAGGATTGGGATGCTAAACTCGCACATGCTGAGTTTGCTTACAATCGAACCCCATTCGAAATTGTGTACGGAGTCAATCCTTTTTTGCCTATTAACTTGGTTCCGATCCCAAAGAAAGATCTCATGAGTTTCGAAGCAAAGGATCGCCAAGTTGCATTTCTTCGTACTTGTGAGCAGGTTAGAGCTCAAATTGAAAAGGCAAATGCAAAGTATAAGGAGGAAGCAAATAAGCATCACAAGCAGCCCGTGTTTAAGGTAGGAATCTTGTGTGGCTGCACTTGAGGAAGGAACGATTTCCGTATAAGAGGAAGAATAAGCTTTTGCCAAGGATGGCACGTTCAAGGTCTTAGAATTCTATGGTTCTAGCGCATATAAACTTCAGTTGCCAAGTGAATATGGAGGTGTGATTACCACTTTCAACGTGGGAGACCAGTCCCCGTATCTGGATGGCGACAATTTGAGGCTAAATTCTCAAAAAGAGGGAGAGAATGACGCGGGAGCATTGCTCGACATTGAAAATAAGGTTCTTATCAGTCAAAATACAGCTCATATAGTAGACGGTTTCAAGTTCGGCTCGAGTTGCGTGATGATGTTGACATGGGAAGTTGGAGGAGCTGCTGACCGTGTAGGCTTTGCTAACCGTGCAAGCGAAGCCTACTTTTCAGCTATTCTTATTAGACATTTCAGAAGTAGATGCAAGGTCGTTTTCAGTCTTCCCCTTTTGACAAAGCAAGCTCAATGGGACTTATGTAAAGCTATTTTGGTTTCTTTCTATTTCGGTGCAACCCAGAAAAATGCAGCTTAAAAGTTCACCCTTTACCAATAAATCAAGAGCAAGCAAACAAGGAAGATTGTCCTATTACTTAGGCTTTATGCTTTATTGTTTTTTAGCCTTAATATTTTAGATTGTGTCATATAAAGTAGCTGTTTTATTGTATTTATTGTAGGGTTTTTAGCGGCCCTTAGATTTCTTTTGGATGGTCAAGATGTAAGGCCTTTGGTCTATATAAACCAAGGCAACTCTTGCAACAAAGCAGATATTCAGAATTTAAGAGTTTGCATTTTGTGAGCCTTGTTCGTTGTTCTTGTGAGACGATTGAACCGTCAGCCTTACGAGGTTGTCACGAGTGATTCGAGTGATTCCTTTGCGAGGTTAAAGAGATATTCGCCCACATTTCTATCCCATTATTACAGTTCTAACTTCACAAAAATTACTACACAAAACAACAATTTCCGCTGCAAATCTTAAACACATTAATTCGACTCTAGAATTGACTAAGTTCTACATCAAAGTGGTTACTAGAGCAAGGTTTTAGATTTATTCTCTAATAAGTCAGTCTTGGGAAGTCATTGCCATAGGAGATGAAGCTGAAAACAGTGATGGCACAACGAAGCCATGGAAGGATGATATGGATGCGCTTAGAGCCGAGATTGGTCAGATCTCTTACGTTGTAAAGAGCATAGCCACTACTTTGGCTAAGAAACAGAAGAAGAAGGATGGAGATGCGTCCACTGAGGGTGAATCCGAGGAGGATGATCGTTCAAGGACCAATAAAAAGACCAAGAATGACGGAGGCCTAAAACTCGACATACATGAGTTTAATGGGGATCTAGATGCTGAAATGTTTCTGGATTTGATTCGTCAAGTAGAGAGGATTTTCTAGTATAAAGACTACGACGAGCATAAGAATTTCAAGGTTGATACTTTGAAGTTAACCAAATACGCATCTTTATGGTATGAAAACTTGAAGAAACAGAGGAAGCGAGACAAGAAAAACAAGATTGAAACTTGGGAGAAGCTAAAGAAGCATCTTATGAAGAGGTTTCTTCCTAGAAACTACGAGCAAGATCAGTACCTAAAGTTGACATCTGTATCACAAGAATGCTCGAGTGTCGTTGATTATGTGAGGGAGTTCGAAAGGTTAAGCATAGTTTTTGACTTGGAAGAGAAAAAGGAATTGAGGACAACACGTTTCATACGAGGCATCAATCCTACTCTTCAACAACGAGTAGAAATACGGAATTATGAGGGCTTTGACGATGATTGTCGAGTGGCTCTTAAATTCGAAAAGCGGGACAAGGGCAAGAAAACTTATTCTCGTGTTTATTCAAAAGTTCGAATACTTATTTAAAACTAGCAACTACAATGTTTAGTATCAAGGAGACACGAAAGGAAGATCCGAAGGACAAGGGCAAGGGTAAAACGATTGAAACAAAGGATGTGAGGCTGAGACGGTGTTTTAAATGCCAAGGGTATGGGAACATTGCCAATGAGTGTCCACAAAAGCGAGCTCTAACAATTAAGGAATTGAGCGATTTGATTCCAAATTTCGTGCTTCCAGTACCTAAATCGAGTTCAGTTTTGCAAGAAGAGGACGGTAACGATGAGGAAGTGCATATTGTTGATCCTTATAGTGATGAAGAGAAGGAGGTGTTGGTAATTCGAAACCTTCACACCGAGGCTCGTCACACTGAGGAGGAGCAAAGGGAACGACTCTTTCACTCTCATTGTAAAGTAAACAATCAGCTTTTCAATCTTATTGTTGATAGCGGTTCGTGCACTAATGTCGTATCTAGGGAACTTGTTGATAATCTGAAATTGCCTACTAAGAGTCACCCTAAACCGTATAAGTTGCATTAGCTTGATGGGAATAACAGGATCTTAGTTAAGAAACAGGCCTTAGTTTCACTGAAATTAGGACCATATGGAGATGAAATATTATGTGATGTGATCCCAATGAATGCTTGTCATATATTGTTGGGGAGGCAATGTCAGTTTGATCGTAAAGTTGAGCATGATGGCAAGAGTAACGTTTATGTCGTGTCCAAGGGTAAGGCTAAGTATCATCTTAAACCCTTGTCACTGAGTAAACAAAAGAAACCCGTTGCTAAAGAGAGCCTGTTCTTGAAGGCAAGTGAGGCTGAGGGAGTTGTGACACGAGGAGAACCGGCATACCTTCTGGTTGTGCGTGAGATAGGGCGTGAGGAGAGCAACACAGTACTTGTTCAAGAGTTGCTAGAGGAGTTCGAGGATGTGTTTCCTGAAGAGCTGCCTAATGGGTTACCACCAAAGAGGGGGATCGAACACCAAATTGATTTAATTCCGGATGCGACGTTGCCCAACAAACCAGCCTATATGTGTAATCCCGAGGAAGCTAAGGAGTTACAAAGGCAAGTACATGAATTTATAGATCAAGGGTACGTAAAGGAGAGCTTGAGCCCGTGCGCTGTACTAGCTCTATTGTTACCGAAAAAGGAGGGGACTTGGCGAATGTGCATGGATAGTAGAGCGGTGAATAATACTATAATCAAATATCGGTTTCCTATCCCTACACTTGGAAATATGTTAGATCATCTTTCTGGTTATTGTGTATTTTCAAAGCTGGATTTAAGGAGTGGTTATCATAAAATGAGGATTTGGGAGGGAGATGAGTGGAAGACCACATTCAAAATAAAGCAAGGCCAGGTTGTATGAATGGCTCGTAATGCCGCTTGGTCTGTATAATGAACCTAGTTCGTTTATGAGACTAATGAATGAAGTGTTGAGGCCTTTCCTTAACAAGTTTGTAGTCGTTTATCTCAATGATATTCTGATTTATAGCAAAAATGAAGAGGAGCACAAGCAACATCTCAGGTTAGTGTTCGAAGTAATGAGAAAACAGAAGTTATTTGGCAAGCTTGAGAAGTGTACATTTATGGTGCCGAGTGTGGTGTTTCTTGGGTATATTGTTGGCAAGGATGGTGTGAGTATGGACCCGTCTAAGGTCGACGCAATTCAGGCCTGGCCGGTACCTAAATCAACTACAGAGGTGCGAAGTTTCCATGGATTAGCATCCTTCTATAGACGTTTCATTCAAGAGTTCAGTTCGATCATGACTCCAATTACAGAGCTGAACAAGAAGGAGGAGTTCGTGTGGACTACTAGTGCCCAAAAAGCGTTTGAAGAAGTGAAGATTAAGTTGTGTTCCGGACCTGTTTTAACACTTCCAAACTTCGACAAGTTGTTTGAGGTGGAATGTGATGCAAGTGGTGTGGAAATTAGTGCCGTGTTGATCCAAGATAAGCGGCCAATTGCATACTTTAGCGAGAAAGTTGGAGGAGCGAGATTGAACTATTCGACATATGACAAAAAATTTTATGCCATTGTGAGAGCATTGGAGTCATTATTTGCGTCCAAAATCATTCGTGCTACATTCTGATCATGAAGCTCTTAAACATATTCATGGACAACAGAAGTTGAACCCAAGGCATGCGAAATGGGTCGAATTTTTGCAATCTTTTACATTCTCATCGAAGTATAAGACGGGAAGTTCTAATGTTGTAGCTAATGCACTTTCCCGAAGACATTGCTTTTTGGTGGAGCTTGATGCGAGATTGTTAGGATTCGAGCACATTAAGGAGCTGTATAAGTCTTATCCGTCATTTGCTACGGAAATATTGAGCCTACAAGAGCTTATACCTTGCAAGATGGGTTTTTATTCAAGGGTAATCGACTTTGCATCCCCCAAAGTTCGATTCAAGAGTTGTTAATTCGTGAAGCTCATGGAGGAACGATAGCTGGTCATTTCGGTTCTAATAAGACTTACGATATTGTAAGTGAGCATTTTTATTGGCCAAAGATGATTAAAGATGTTCAATAAAACGTGGCTAAGTGTGTTGTGTGTCAGAAAGCGAAGAGTTCGTTTGCTAAGGGGTTGTACACGCCATTGCCAGTTCCGAAACAGCCTTGGAGCGAGGTGAGTATGGATTTTATACTCGGGTTGCCTAGGACCCAGCGTGGTAAATACTCGATAATGGTGGTTGTTGATAGGTTTTCGAAGATGGCTCATTTCATTGCTTGTCATAAAACCGATGATGCCACGAATGCTGCTTATTTGTACTATAAAGAAGTGGTTCGTTTACATGGAATACCTCTTACCATTATATCGTATCGAGATTTCAAGTTCCTTAATTAGTTATTTTTGGAAGACATTATGGCGATTGATGGAAACGAAGCTGCTATTTAGTACTTCCCACCATCCTCAGACCAATGGACAAACCGAGGTAACTAATCGCACGCTTGGGAGCTTGTTGAGAGGGCTAGTTAGCAAGAGTACAAAGGATTGGGATGTTAAACTCGCACATGCTGAGTTTGCTTACAATCGAACCCCATCGGTCACTACTGGCCGAGCTCCATTCGAAATTGTGTACGGAGTCAATCCTTTTTTGCCTATTGACTTGGTTCCGATCCCAAAGAAAGATCTCATGAGTTTCGAAGCAAAGGATAGACAAGCTGCATTTCTTCGTACTTGTGAGCAGGTTAGAGCTCAAATTGAAAAGGCAAATGCAAAGTATAAGGAGAAAGTAAATAAGCATCGCAAACCACCCGTGTTTAAGGTAGGATATCTTGTGTGGCTGCACTTGAGGAAGGAACGATTTCCGTCTAAGAGGAAGAATAAGCTTTTGCCATGGATGGCCAGTTCAAGGTCTTAGAATGCTATGGTTCAAGCGCATACAAACTTGAGTTGCCAAGTGAATTTGGAGGTGTGAGTGCCACTTTCAACGTGGGAGACTTGTCCCCATATCTGGAGGACGACAATTTGAGGACAAATTCTCAAAAAGAGGGAGAGAATGATGCGGGAGCATTGCTCGAGATTGAAAATGAGGTTCTTATCAGTCAAAATACAGCTCATATAGTAGACGGTTTCAAGTTCGGCTCGAGTTGCGTGACGATGTTGACATGGGACGTTGGAGGAGCTGCTGACCGTGTAGGCTTTGCTGACCGTGAAAGCTAAGCCCACTTTTCAGCTATTCTAATTAGACATTTCAGAAGTAGATGCAAGGTCATTTTCAGTCTTCCCCTCTTGACAAAGCAAGCTCAATGAGACTTATGTGAAGTTCTTTTGGTTTCTTTCTATTTCGGTGCAACTCAGAAAAATGCATCTTAGAAGTCCACTCTTTACCAATAAACCAAGAGCAAGCAAACAAGGAAGATTGTCCTATTACTTATGCTTTATGATTTATTGTTTTTTAGCTTTAATATTTCAGATTGTGTCATATAAAGTAGCTGTTTTATTGTACTTATTGTAGGGTTTTGAGTGGCCCTTAGATTTCTTTTGGATGGTCTAGATGTAAGGCCTTTGGTCTATATAAACCAAGGCAACCCTTGTAACAAAGCAGATTATTCAGAATATAAGAGTTTGCATTTTGTGAGCCTTGTTCGTTGTTCTTGCGAGACGATTGAACCATCAGCCTTGCGAGGTTGTCACGAGTGATTCGAGTAATAGCCTTGCGAGGTTAAAGCGAGATTCACCCACATTCTATCCCATTATTACAGTTGTAACTTCACAAAAATGACTACACAAAACAACAATTTCTACTATAAATCTTAAACACATTAATTCGACTTTAGAATCGACTAAGTTATACATCACGAACCCCTTCCTATTTACGGAGTATATTATTCTAACCTTATGGCTTATGCATCCATCATCTTCCCTAGTAAAAGAAATGATCTCATGTACACAAATACGGAGTACAATTTGTTACTCCGTCTATTTTTCCATGGACCGTGAAATGTATCCCGTGTCGATAAATTACAATAATAATAATAGTATGACTCGTTGGCCACGTGGAATCTACGTGTACTTTTGGATTTATTTGTAGATAAGTTCAAACACGAGGGAAGCATGATCATGTAAGCTACGTACTCTTTCTCTATTTAAACCCCCTCGCTTCCAACACTTACCAATCAATTTCTTGTGTTTTAATTCCGAAAAATCCCCTGTTTTCAACAATTATTCTTACTATCTATTATTCAAATATATTAAATATTTATATCTGTGTCGTTATTATTTTGTATTACGGTTTCACATACATTTGTTGTCAAAAATGAAGGAAATTAGAGGAAACCCGCTTCGCCTCAAATCTCTCAACCACATTTCTCTGCTTTGTCGATCAGTTGAACAATCCATTGATTTTTATCAAAATGTTCTCGGATTTCTTCCCATTCGAAGACCTGGTTCTTTTGATTTTGATGGAGCATGGTATGTTTTTTTTATTTTTTATTTTTTTTAAGCTATGGACCTAACTTTCCTTTTTAAGTTAAGTTGTTTAATAATTTAGTTATAGGGGGTGTTTGACCAAGCTTTCTAAGTGCTTTTCTAATTGTAAAAGTAGAAGTTGGGTCAAACACTATAATTTAGGGAGATAAAAAACTACTTTTAAAAAGTCAGAAGTTAATAAAAAGCCTACTAAATGTAAGACTAAATTGATCTTTTTTCTTCTACTTCTCCTAAAAACTCTTAGGATTATGGAAACTAAAAAAAAAAAAACAACAAAAAAGCAGTAGTAGGCCAAACACATCAATTTGTTAAGAAACTACTTTTACAAAAGTTTATGAAAAAACCCATTCTAGAAAGTAAAAGCTATTTCACATAAACTAGGCCAAACAACACTTATATTAGCTTAATTATGAGATTAACAAGTTGTTTATGAACAAATGTAGGTTGTTTGGGTTTGAAATTGGGATACATTTGTTACAAGCTACCGAGCCTGAGAAGCTACCTAAGAAAACCAAAATCAATCCCAAGGATAATCATATTTCTTTCCAGGTAATTAATAGTTATTGTGTGTGACCGTTGTATGATATAACGGATAAAAAATAACTTTTTGATAAACAGTGATCATTTTAGGTTAAAAAAGTTACTACTTGTAAAATGGGAACTTTTTTTGACATAAAATAATCATCTTTAACTATAAAATTGTCATTTTTTATATGATCGCACTAAAAGATAGTCTAACGGTATAATTTGTGATTATGAAATAATTTCGCTCAATATGTTACTAGAACGATTCATCTGTAGAGTTGTCATTTATAATTATAATTATAAATCGAAATCGTATATAACAAACAAGTACATTGAACATATATATAGAACTACTACAACACATATTCACAAGTGACCATTTTGAGTACGTCATTTCTTAATAGATGGGTTCAATGGTTCTAATTTATTATTGGCACCGGAAAAGTCGTAGCCGTGGCCATGTGTTCACGAGTTAGTAGTTTCGTATCGTTGTCATTTTGTCACCATAAATACTTCAGCGCACAAAATCCAATTGGATTGTTGAAGGACTATGTTTTAATTTATGGATTATACACCCAATTATATATGTTGTACAATGTACAATTTGAGTTTTATGATAAAGTATCCGGACTTTATATTAAATAATATAAATTATTTTTAGAAAGTATTGAACCCATCCATTTACACATTAAAAACATAAATTTTGAATTTGCTTAGAAAAAATTAGATATAAGTTTGAATTCTTATACCTGGTACAACTGGATGTACCATCCCTATTTGTGTGTTTCATGTGTTGTCAATTTTGGACTATGATTTAACATATCGTGATATTTGATCAACCCATTAAATTGCCTTCAGTATCTCGAAGGAAATTGCCCCAGCTATCGATAGGGGATACTCCTGATTAACACAAAAAAAAAAAAAAATTTGGACTATGATTTAACATGTGGTGATATTCGGTTGTTGATAACGTCATTACCTTCTTCATAGTACATTGGTTGGTGCCACAAAAGGACGTTTTGTTATATACTTACTCCCTCCATTCAACAATCCCCTATCTATAAAAGCTGAAGCATTTCAAGCCTTTTTATTGGTTCTTGGATTTTTAGAAATTAAAAAAACTTTAATTTAGGTAGGGTCCCCCCACTTCCCCACTTACTTGGTAAATAATTAATTACACTCTCTCATGCTTTTATTAAGTGATTAATATCTCTCTTACTTTCATTAATTAAATATGTTACATTCTACTATGCTGACATGAATGATTCCATGATCTTTGATTTAATTTAATTCCTCGATGAATTAATTGAAGTCTTATTTTATACTCCCTCTTATTCTACATAACCCTCCCCTTTTATGGAGGGCACGAGAATTAAGGGAGGGAGTATTATATGATAAAGTATTGGAGTGGGGTAGCTAATTGGAGAGAGTGAAGGTATTGTGTGATTAAAATAAGTATTGTTGTGGGGTAAGATGATTAAAATAAGGATTTTTGTGTGGTAAAGTGATTAAAATAAGATAAAGTATGAGTATTGTGGGGTGGAGTGATTAAAATAAGTATAAAAGTTTGCCAAATAAGGAAATAGGGAGAGTATTGTGAATAGACGAAAAAAGAAATAGTGAGAGTTATTTAGAATAGGAGGGAGTAATATGAATATCACAAAAAAAAAAAAAAATTGTTTAGACATAATAATTTCGGCACAAATTTAAAAGGAAAAAAAAATATATATAACCAAATTGTACAGAAAATTAAAGGAAATTAGTGAACTTAAAATAGTAGCCATATAAATTTAAACATATCGAAAAACAAAATAATTAAATAATCAAAAATATTTTTTAATTTGGTGAAATTAAACGATATAGTCGTTCGAAAAATCAACAAAAATAATCATCAGATCTGATTTTTTCTTTGAAAATTAAATGAAATAAGAGACGGTATAGATTCCATAGAAAAAAAACCAATACATTCTTTAGAAAAATCATCAAATGTAGCCACCTTCCATTTTTTCAAAATAGAGAATAAGAGTGCGTTTTCAAATTTAGTTTTGTGGAATTGATTAATTGAATAATTTTTAGGGTATAAGGACTAAGGAGAGGGAGAGACTGATATAAGAGAAAAGTTTAAAATGAAGAAAAAGTAGAGGGAATTCTTAGAAATTAGTAGGGTTTAAAAGAATGAGACCATTGAGTTATGTTTTTAGTTTGTACAGTTTTAGAGAGTAGGAGGTAGATCATTTGGGTTTACGGAGGCGGGTTCGAGACTTCGGGGTGGGGTGTAAACTGAGAGAGCATAGAGTTTAGTTTTAGTATGGTTCTATATAGATTTTGGATCCATCACCTGTTATTGGGTCATATACTAAGACGGGTTTATGAAGATTGGTAGTTATATTTCTTGACCTATTCTTAATGTATGCGGCCTTATTTTTAAGTGTAAGAAAATATAATCTGCCTATTTTCATTCCCTTCTATATTCAAAGCAAACGATTATGTTGTTGTATTTGTAACCTAGAATATTGATTTCTTAAGTAATTTTTTTCCGATAACTTCCAAGAAACATATAAGTTCATAATAACTTTAATTGTTATATTTGTTATCTATGTTTTTGAAATTATATATTATTTGAAATATAGATGATTATTATTAGATGTACTCCCTAATTGGTTTCAAAACTGGAGAATTATTGTTGTAGAACAATATTCATTTAACATGTCTATTTTTTAATTGGTATCTTAGATATAGTGATTCTTATTTTAAATTATAATTATGCCCAATTTATGCATTTCGTCAAATTATTGGATATTCAATTCCGTGCAATTATGCACGAGTTTAAAACTAGTTATCACCCTATTTCTCTAATAAATAGGAGTATTATATTAAAGTGAGGTGATAAAAGTTGAATGGAGAGAGTATATTACAACCTGGTTTAGGTCACTATCCTATATAATGTCTATCAATAATAGAATGACAAGTATACCTGATAAACCGGTCAATCGGATCAGGTTATTTCGGATTTGGAAGAATTTGGGCTAGACCTGGTCAATTCGGATTTAGGTTGTTTGAGTTTGCAAGAATCAGTTTCCGATAATAAATATACGGGTCGAATTGAATAAGTTTGGTTAATTTGGGTGGGGGTTGGGTTCAAATCGGGTTATTAAGTTTAGATTATTTGGATTGGGTCATTTTTACCTGGTCAAATGTCAAGTAGGGTACGAACTACGAAGTAATATTTACCTCGTTCTAAATTAAAACAAATGTAACCGTCTTAAGAAAACTAACTGTTATTCGAAGAATGGACGTCAAGAAATAATCTATCTAGAGTTCTCAACTTGCTGAGAGAGGTGTATAGAATAAAAGAAAAAGAATAATTACATTACAAGTCTTTTAAGTCGTGAATAATTCTACATTGCCAATAAATGTATTTTTCCTTTTGGTGCAATTGGTTAGCATTTTCTTTAGCCTTTCTCTTAACAATGAAGATAGTCTACCGGATGAGTTTTCCCCAAGTTGTACATATCAATTAAGTAGGGTGAGTCAGCTACATCTCATACCGTGCAAGTACTGGTATTTAAGCATGACATTCATTTGTTGACAATTACTTCGTTCACAAATTCTCGTTTGTGACAAAAGCAAAGTGCATAAAGAGTAACTGTTTTGTCTTATCTGATCACATGGGTAGTACTTGATCGATCGCAAGCTTGTGACGGATAAGTCCGTCACAAGGAAGACTTGTTGTTCACAGTTATAGGTGGTTAATCACTTTACAAATAATCTAAGACCGCCCTAACAACAAAATCGACTAAATCCAAAATTTTCGCCATTTTTAGCTTATAAAGAAACCATAATAATTTCTTAATTTAGAACGCAAAAAATAGTTCTCCGCGATCCATAATTATCTAACTTTCAGGATACGTAAGGTAACTTTCTTTTACGTAATACGGAGTATACTCTTATGTAATAAGCGTAACTATTTAACTGTGTCTTGGCGAGCTAATAAAAATTGGCGGTATGTTTAATTGGCAGTGTGAGAGCATGGGTGCCGTGGAAAAAAAGTTGGAGGAAATGGGGATTGAACACTTACGAGCACGAGTCGAGGAAGGTGGGATCTATGTTGATCAGCTTTTCTTCCACGACCCTGATGGATTCATGATTGAAATTTGTAATTGCGACAACCTTCCGGTAGTGCCTCTTGTAGGGGAGATGGCTCGGTCGTGCTCTCGGCTTAACCTTCAGTTATTACAACACTCACAATCAAAGATCACACCTGTTATTCAACAGTAGTTTAACTCGAGTGTAAAGAGAATAATAGAGACTTCGTCTTAGTAATTGGCATTGCACATGTACGGGTTAGTTGGCTAGGTGTATTATATCATTGTTATGTACGTACTTTTGTATTATATTGTTAAATAAATATATTCCATTATGTTGTGTTTATTTTTGTTTGTTGGAAAATTCCTCCGTATTCTTCTCTGTTTTTTTTTTTTTTATTTTTTTTTTGAGGAAAACACCCCGAAGGGTTTAATTCATATTACGTAAATAATCAGCCGCAATAGACAAAATGTATCCAGGATTGTCGCTAGACCAAGCATAAGAACCGACTTGCCCAAACTTAGCATGAGCTATAGCATGAGCGACCATATTAAACTTACGAGGAACAAAAGACCACTCTACTCTATTAAAAAAATGAACAAACATAGAAAATATCATCTAAAACGATAAATAAATCGTTTCTTCCTTTTTTACGTTGCTTGAGAGCTTCCATAACCACCAGACAATCACCTTCAACTATAACATCTCGATAGCCTTTCTTTCGCGCTTCATAGAGACCAGCTAACACCGACATCGCTTCCGCAATACTTGGCTCAGCCCATTCCCGCCGCTGCTCAGAGAGGCCCCACAACACCATCCCCTTGTCATCTCGACACACCGTCCCCAACCCCAAACCCACTCCCTTCTTCAGCCCTGCATCTACATTTATTTTAACCATTCCACTACTCGGTTTCTGCCACCCTCCAACAGTCACAGGTGGCTCCTCTCTTCTCCTACTTCTACACCCGTCCTCCCCCTGCTTTCCACTTCCTATGTCCTCATCGTCCCTCATCCCACACAACAACTTCTTAGCGCGCCTAACCACATTATCAATGCTCACCTTCTCCCCCTCAAACACGACCCTGTTTCTGGCTTCCCACAGAGCCCAGCAGCCAGTCAGAAACGTCGTCATCTCCCTCCTATCCCACTCGTTCCAAGCCTCTTCCACTCACTCCCTAACCCGCTCAAACCCCGTACTCGCCAACACCTCCATCCCTAGCCTATCCCACATCCCTCCCGCCACCCCACGACCCCAAAATAAATGAAGAGATGTTTCCATCTGAGCTTGACAAAAAGGGCGTCCAATCTCCTCGACCCGAACCCTTTTAGCGAGGTTACTCCGAGTAGCTAAGGCTTCGTTACATAGTTGCCATAAAAACATTTTAATCCGAGGTAAGACAGGAATCCGCCATATTTTGTTCCACAACCTCTTCTCCGTCGCATAATCCGACTGCCCTGTTTCACTCTCCATCTCAGCCGCCAATAAACGGTAAGCTGACCGTAGCGAGTAAACCCCGTCCTTTTCCTTTTCCCAACACCACGAATCCTCTAGGCGAGAGTGGCTAATCCGGATATTTAAGACCCGCTCCTGCTCAAAAGGTAAGAAGAGAGCTCGTACCTTATGCGTATTCCACTTAGTTCCATCTGAGTTCATTAAGTCCGCGACCACCATGTCCAAATCCGTATCATTTCTAGGTGATATGACCTTCCTCGATTGTGTGTTTGGTATCCAAGGTAGGGTTTCCATACTCAGTATTGATTATATGGTTGTGTTGGTGATTAACTGTTGTTATTGTATATCACATCGGTAATAGATTTGGAATTGGTGATTGTTGATAGTAATATGTGATTATCGTATAACTGTCTGTGGTTTGCGAGGTGCGTCCTCGGCTGAGTGGAGTCACTTGCGGGAGTGGCTTCACGCCCTTGATTCGCCTTCTATGGAACCCTCCACAAAAGGGATGTGCACATTAAGGAACATGGGTTTATCGCTCGGATGAGATGATCGGGACTTAGGTAGGAACGGCTGCGGTCCCCCACTGGTTGTGTGGAATACTTGTTGCGATGAGTATTCTGGCAGGACTACGCACTTTAGTATGTAGTCAGGTGTGTGGTGATGAGATGGAGTTGTGTTGATTGTTTGGTTTGTAGTATTGTTTTATTGCAGCTGTTTGTTTTATGTAATCAGTGCTGACCCCGTTTAATTATTTTAAAAACTGTGGTGATTCATTCGGGGATGGTGAGCAGTTATTGATCAGGTATGAGTAGATGCGCATGGGATAGCTGGGTTGAGTCATCACGAGCTGTTTTAGAAGTCTTCTGCCGTTTCGAACATTGTTTCATTTTGTTTAGTTGGTTTAACATTTTGAGAACAGTTGTACTTTTTACATTATCAGTTTTGGTTGGACTTGTATCACGTTAAACTATTTAATAAAGTACGTTTCATTTTTGTCTATTTGATCTACATTGCCTCGGGTAATCGAGATGGTAGCACTTCCATGCCTTAAGTGGTCCTGGTAAGGCACTTGGAGTATGGGGGTGTTACAAAGTGGTATCAGAGCGACGATTTTGGAACCTGTAACTAATGTTCCTAATGAGCTTAGGGAGTCAAAATAAAATGAACCCGGGTAGGAGTTGTTAGGAGCTAATGCAAAGACTTGGGAGACGTCCTAAAGTCGCGATCTCGCCCTGCAACTTTGAACCGGTCACTATGGGGTGTGTTTCGGGATCGTTATGTGCTTATCTTGTGTGTTGTATATCTATATAGTAATGTGTTGTGTGAATTGGTGGATGAATGCATGTGGAGAATGTTGAATGTGATGGTGAAAGACGATGGGTAGTATGAATGTGTATGATGATTGTATAGCGGGAATTGTATGATGAATGTTTTATAACGTGGTATTTTAGAAACATGTGGAGTAAGATTGTAGTTTGTGATATATATGTATATATATTAAGTGTTATGTTGTCGTTTGTCGTTTTGTATATAAACATAGCGGGTTGGTAGTGTTGAGATACACATGCGGGTAGTATACGAGTCAACATGACTCGATCGAGTGTGGGGCACTCGATCGAGTAGGTGAGTGACTCGATCGAGTGGGTGTGACTCGATCGAGTGGGTTGTTTTATGTTTCTGGGCAGTAGCTTGTTTTTGGGCACTCGATCGAGTAGGTTTGGGCACCTGATCGAGTTGGGTCAGCTCGATCGAGTAAGGAGGTGGCTCGGTCGAGTATGTTTTTGGATGCATTCTGGTCAGGTTCTGGAGTCGAGGCACTCGATTGAGTAAGTCCGAGGCACTCGATCGAGTAAGTGGGCAACTCGATCGAGTAGCCTCAACTCGATCGAGTGAGTTGTGGTACTCGATCGAGTGGGTTATGTACAAGTCGTTTTCGTGTTTTGAGTATGGGATGTGTGTTTATGTTTATCTTTTCTTGTATAGTTTCAAGATGCAGCCAAAGAGAAATGTGTTGTATGCTAAGGCTGAGAACATGAGTGTAGATGAGATAGTTAAGATGTTGGAGCACCAAGATGCTCTTACTGAGGCTTTAAAGAAGTTCGGAAAAGATAAGGGGGCGGGTGTTGATTTTGCCAAGATGAGTATACATATAGCGAGGATTAACCCTAAGGAGTACATGGGCACTGGGGCGCCAATTCTGCTGGATAATTGGCATAGGGATATGGAAAACATACTCAATGTGGTTCATTGCCCAGAGGAATTTCGAGTGGAACAAGCTACGTTCTACTTGAGGGAAGCAGCCGGAGAGTGGTGGGATAAGGTTAGGGTGAGTGCTCTGGATCTGTATGTGAGACAGGGGTTATCTACTATACCGTGGGATGAGTTTAAGAAATCTATGAGGCGAGAGTTCATGCCGGAACATGTGCGTAGTAAGCTGAGGGAGGAGTTTGATAACTTCAAGATGACTTCTGATATGACTTGATGAGTATTATCACAAGTTCAACGAGAAGTCTAGGTACGCAGAGGATATGGGGCTGAGCCAAGAGAACTTGGCATTGGGATTTGAGAAGGGGTTGACACCCAATATTATGGAGAAGTTGCCGGTATGGGTCCTTACTGATGTTAAGGAGGTATATGAGCGTGTTGGGAGGGCTGAGAGGTTGGTAGATATGACTAAGGAGAACAGGGAGAGAGCTTCTGAGAAGAGGAAGGCTGAGAGTGAGGGTGGTGGTCAGTCTAGTTACAAGAGGGGCGGCCATAACCAGGTGAGAGCTAACTCTTCGGGGTCGGGGTTTAGCGGTGGAGCTTCTTATGGGCGTGGCCGTGGTGGTGGTAGTAGCAGTTGGGGTTTGTCTTGCTTTAACTGTGGCGGTGTGTGCCACAAGAGACACGAGTATACCAGTGCTATGGGCAGGGGTTTTCAGAGGCAGTCATAGGGGAGTTTCTCTCAGGGTCCATCTCAGAGCTATGCTAGTAACAGACCGGCTGGGTCATGGAATAATCAGGATGGTCAGAGCAATAACAATGGTGGGGCTAACCGCAATGGCGGTAATTCATACCAGAGACCGACGACGAACAACAACAACCAGGGGTCAGCTGCTAAGCCGTCTAATTCAGCTAGTACTATCCAGGGAGGTGGACGGAAGACCAGTGGTAAGCTGTTCATGATGGAGAAGAAAGCAGCTGAGGATGATGCTCACGTTATCACGGGTACTTTTCTTGTTAATAGAGTCTTTACCTTTGTTTTGTTTGATTCGGGGGCGTCACAGTCTTTTGTATTGTCGAGTCATGCTAAGCTTTTGGGTTTGAGAGAGTTTGAGTCTGTAAAAGAGGAGGTGTTCATACCATCGGGAGAGTCTATATCTTGTGGGAGGTTGTATAGGGGTGTGTCTATGATAGTTGGGCAGGTTGACCTACCAGTGGACTTGTTAGAGTTTCCTTTGGAGGGTTTTGAGATGATAGTTGGTATGGACTGGTTGGGTAAGTATAAGGCTAAGATAGACTGTCATCAAAAGAGAGTTTCTCTAAGAGGTCCTAAGGGGATTAGCGTGTCTTATCGTGGGTTTGTTGTCAAACCCAAAGTTAAGTTGATTGCAGCAGTGACCTTGAAGTCTTACCCGAGGAAGAGGTGTCCGTTGATCTTATGCCATGTGAGAGACCACAGTATGGAGAGTCCGACTGTTGACCTGATACCAGTGGTGGGAGAGTTTCCAGATATTTTTCCGGAGGAGATACCAGGGTTGCCACCGAAGAGGGAGATAGATTTCAGTGTTAAGTGAAACCAGGGACGGGACCAATCTCTAAGGCACCGTACCGCATGGGTCCTAAGGAGCTGAAGAAATAACTAGATGATTTGATTGAGAAGGGATACATTAGACCTAGTGTATCGCCGTGGGGAGCACCGGTCTTATTTGTGAAAAAGAAAGATGGGAGTTTGAGGTTGTGTATCGACTATAGAGAGCTGAACAGGGTTACCGTGAAGAACAAGTATCCTTTGCCGAGGATAGATGATTTGTTTGATCAGTTGAACGGTGCAGCGGTCTTTTCTAAGATTGATTTGAGGTCGGGTTATCATCAGGTGAAGATTCGGGATGAGGACATACCGAAGACAACTTTTACATCGAGGTGTGGTCACTATGAGTATGTTGTGATGCCGTTTGGGTTGTCTAACGCACCTGCTGTGTTTATATATTTGATGAACCAGGTCTTCAGGAAGTTGTTTTTGGATAGGTTAGTTGTGGTATTTATCAATGATATCTTAGTCTACTATAAGACTACGGAGGAGCATGAGGAGCATTTGAGGATAGTGTTGCAGACTTTGCGAGACAATCAGATGTATGCAAAGTTTTCTAAGTGTGAGTTCTGGTTAGAGGAGGTTGCTTTTCTGGGGCATGTGATTTCAAAGAAAGGTGTTGATGTGGATCCTGCAAAGATAGAGGCAATTACTCGGTGGGAAGCACCGAAGAATGTAGCATAGATTAGAAGTTTCTTGGGTTTGGCAAGGTACTATCGTCAGTTTGTGAAAGATTTTTCCAAGATAGCCAGACCTATGACAATGTTGAGGAGGAAAGAGAACAGGTTTCATTGGGATGAAGTTTGTGAGACGGTGTTCCAAAAATTGAAGGAGCGTTTGACCACAACTCCAATCTTAGCATTACCTAAAGGGTGTGAGAACTTTGAAGTGTATACAGATGTTTTAAAGAATGGTTTGGGATGTGTGTTGATGCAGAACGGGAAGGTAATTGCCTATGCTTCTAGGCAATTGAAGCCTTATGAGGAGAATTATCCGAAACATGATCTGGAGTTGGGTGCAGTTGTGTTTGCTCTCAAGATTTGGAGGCACTATCTTTATGAGGGCGACCTTTAAGGTGTTTTCAGATCACAAGAGTCTCAAGTACATCTTCACTCAAAAGGAGTTGAACATGAGACAGAGGAGATGAATGGAGCTGATTGGGGATTATGACATGGATATTATATACCATGAAGGGAAGGTTAATGTGGTTGCAGATGCCTTTAGCAGGAAGAGTGTGCATTGTCTATGCACAACTATGTCTTTGATGAGGCTGAGAGATGAGGTGGGAAATATGGGGATACATATGATACAGAGAGGGGATGCTAGAGGGGATTTGACAGTGGAGCCAGACCTTTATGATGATATTCGCATGAAACAGGCTTTGTATCCTAAGATTGAGGAGTGGAGAGCTGGAGTAGAGAAAGAGACGGTGTCTAGATTCTCTATTCATACAGATGGCAGTGTGAGATTTGGTGGGAGATGGTGTGTTCCTAGTGACGAGGAGTTGAAAAAGGTGATCATGACATAGGCTAATTGCACACCATATTCGGTATATCCAGGCGGTGACAAGTTGTATAAAGATTTGAAGAAGACTTTCTGGTGGCTTGGGATGAAGAAGGAAACAATTGAGTTTGTGGCTCATTGTTTGACATGTCAGAGGGTTAAGGGAGAGCAGCGACGACCACAAGGTAAGATTCAGTCTCTTGAGGTACCTGAGTGAAATAAGGAGTCCATCTTTATGGATTTTATAGTGGGTTTGTCGAGGAGTCAACAGGGTAATAACATGATATGGTTATAGTTGATCGTTTAACCAAGTCAGCTTACTTGTGCCGATGAAAGATAATTGGACTAAGATACAGTTGGCTTTGGCTTATAGGAAGCATATGGTTCGTTTGCATGAGGTGCCTAAGGATATAGTGTCAGATAGAGATGGGAGGTTCATATCACGGTTTTGGAAGGAGTTGCAGGAGTTGATGGGAACTACTTTGATGATGAGTACTGCATTTCAGCCTGCGACAGATGGCCAGACAGACAGGACCATCAAGACTTTAGAGGATATGTTGCAAGCTTGTGTTATGGATTTTGGTGGTAGCTGGGAGGAGAGATTCGATCTTATTGAATTTTCTTATAACAACAGCTATCACACGAGTATTGGTATGACACCGTTTGAGGCTTTGTATGGTAGGAGGTGTAGGAGTCTGATTTGCTGGGATGATAGAGCTGAAACAGTTGTTTTAGGACCACAGATGGTACAGGAGATACTTGAACAGGTTAAGCTGATCAGACAAAAGATGAAAGGGGCCCAGGATCGACAAAAGAGTTATGCGGATTTACATCGTTGGACATAGAGTTTCAATTTGGGGACAAGGTTCTTTTGAAAGTGTCTCCTATGAGTGGGGTCATGAGATTTGGTAAGAAAGGGAAGCTGGGCCAGAAGTTTATCGGACCATATGATATTTTGGATCGTGTGGGTGAGGTTGCTTACCGGTTAGCTTTACCAGCTGCTTTGGATAGTGTGCATAATGTGTTTCATGTGTCTCAGTTACGGAAGTATGTGAGTGATCCTTCACATGTGTTAGAGGTAGAGAACATCGAGTTGGATAAGTCCTTGTCTTATCTTGAGGTGCCAAAACAGATTCTTGATCGCAAGGTTAGGAAAACTAGACATGGGGAAACGGTGTTGCTAAATGTTCTTTGGTCTAACCATGAGGTTGAGTAGGCTACTTGGAGGCGGAGGAGGCTATGAGGGAGCGGTATCCGTCTTTTTTTGATCAGGTATGTGTGGTTACGGGGACGTAACCATGTTTCTTTTAGGGGGTAGGAGATGATCGCATAAGGTTTTTGCATGCTTTATGTTGGTCTTAGTACAGTTAGTAGTTGTTTTGAGTCGGTTTGAGTGTTGGTTGGGAGTTTTGTTTTGAGTTTTGTTATGTTGTTGTGTCGGAGGGGAGATAGTGTGTTTTGTTTTTGTGTATGGGTTGAACTTCGAGGACAAAGTTCTTTTTAAGGAGGGAAGACTGTAATACTACGGTTTATATGTCTATAGGTACACTATCGAGTGGAACTTACTCTGTCAAGTAAGTAGCTTTTTACGCAAAATAGTAGTCTGCCTGATGGGTACTTGATCGAGTAAGTGTGACACTAGATCGAGTAAGGGGCACTCGATCGAGTAAGTGACTTACTCGATCGAGTAAGTGTGTTTTACGGGATTGTTTAACCGGGTTTTGTTAATAACGCGAGATTAATATAAAAGCTTCCGTCATTGTTTCCTAAACACTTTTATCATCCTAAAACCTTTCAAGAGAAGATTAAAAGTTACGTTGTTCGCGTCTCTCGCATTATTAGCAAATCCCAAGGCTAGGATCGTCGGATTATCTCTTTCGTCATACCGTTGTGATCGTCGTGTCAAGGGTAAGCTTCTTGTATAATTTTTATAGTATTTCGTTAAGTTTGATTAAACCCTAATTGGGTAGATTTGGGAGTATTATGATGTGTTGGTAGTAATTATATGAATACATGTTATAGGAGGAGGATTCGTAGGGGAGAATTTCTGATTAGCTGCTAGACGGTCTCGTGTGATTGCTATTCCAGGTAGGGTTTCCCTACTCAGTATTGATTACATGGTTGTGTTGGTGATTAACTGTTGTTATTGTATATCATATCGGTAATAGATTTGGAATTGATGATTATTGATAGTAATATGTGATTATCGTGTAATTGTCTATAGATTGCGAGGTGCGTCCTCGGCTGAGTTGTGACACCCCCAAATACCAAGGAGCCTTAACAAAACCTTTCCTAGCGTATAAGGGCGTCACCATCTCGGTTGCCCGAGGTAAGTAACCATCAAAAGTCGATAAAAGAACATTTATAATAACTTTACAAGTGATACAACCAAACTACTAAAACAAAAGATACAACTTGTCAAAACTATATAAACTACTTCTGTCATTACTCGTGAAGACTCATCCCATCAAGACTCCAGCAACCATCCAAGACAACACCTGCTAAGACTGACTGCTCACCATAAGGGATCACGGCAGACACAACAGAAACAAACAAAAGACAAACCACATAAGATCAGTAACTAAAGAGACACACTAATCACTGGCATAACAAGACAGAACAACAACATACACACAAGCCACATCTCCACCAATCAATCACCGTCACCGACTGTCCACTGGACCAGCCCTGCCAGTGGGGGACCGCAGCCGTATCCACCAAATCCCCGCTCATCATACCGAGCGATAACCCTGTCCCATTAATGTGCACATCCCCTCCCGTGGCGGGTTCCACGGAGGGCGAAACTAGGGCGTGAAGCCACTCCCGCAAGTGACTCCACTCAGCCGAGGACGCACCTCGAGAACCATAGATAACCGATCACAAACAACTGCATCACAACAACAACCAATGGAACAACACACACCAACCAATTACCATATACAATCAACTACACGAATACAATAACAATACAACAACCGTCACACTAGACAACCAACAGAAACTGAGTAGGCGAACCTACCTTTAGCCAAATGCAGCAATTCCTCGATAACCACATGACATCAACCAAGCAAGCAACCCCTATAGAAATCGCACAACAGCCTATTACTACCATCACAATCCTACAAGGAACAACAAAGATAAAGATGATGATGATGACATACCTACGCATCTCACAACGGCGTTAAGACCGCTACCCGACTCAAGCAACTCATCCTCAAAGCACTAGCATCCTCAAAGGCTCCCATGGAAGGTACTTTGGTGAAGGGAAAGGAGGGAGGCGACATCTAGGTCTGAAGGAAGGAGGCGAAAATGATTCGCGCTTCTAACAAAACACGATTATAAACCCTCGCTGGAAAGACGCTACTCGATCGAGTAACTAACTTACTCGATCGAGTGGCCCCTACTCGATCGAGTACCCAAACTACTCGATCGAGTACCCTTTACTCTATCGAGTGCCACACATACCCAAGGTCAATCATGCCACGAGGCAACTCTTGCACGCATTCCTAAAGGCTATCACATGCCCCCAAGGTCGGTCAATGTTGGTCAACGGGTCCCTAAAAGGACGGGTATTACAGTCTTCCCCTCTAAAAAGAACTTCGTCCCCGAAGTTCGACTCATCCTCCCCCAAACCGCACGATAAGAAACCAAGGTCGACATCACCGTTTACCCGTCACAGGTCCACAACTCTCTAAAGGCATTATCCCACTAAGTCATCATCATCAACTGTCCAGACCCACCGCTTATACAAGCTTCTGAAAACCACTACTTGAGTTACCGAACACATCACATGCTACAAACGATCACCACATGCAACAAACGATCCTATCACAGATTCAACAATACGTGATTCATAGTCACACAACTCAAAACTACCGAGGATAACCCCACTACCGTTCTTGACATCGTCTTTTCATTATGACCACCTCCTCATTATAACGCGTAGATTACTCATATTTTACTTAAACATACAATTTACTCATCAAAACGATTAAAACAATTATAAACTCGTACTTGAAATGTAGCAGCGACATTATAAAACATTACAAACATGCGGTAAAACATTACAAACATACTGTAAAAATTATTATAATTTCGGCTTTTTTCTTTTGCGACATTACTCATCCCCTCTAAAAAGGAACTTCGTCCCCGAAGTTCGCCACTAAATAACTTACTCACTCACCCTGACACATATTGCACTTTATCGACATTACTCACTAATCACGACTAACATGAACTTATATACACCTGTTACTTTATGAGAATGATTATCAACAGCCATGAAGCACATGCAAACCTTACTGGAAAGTCCATGAAGTAAGTGACAAATCTTTTTGATAATAAATAAGTGAGGCTTTCTTGTAGACGTTGAGGATGCAAAATGAATGCAATAAAGAATCAATTAATTCTCTTTGTGTCACATTAGTTTCCCATAAACCGTCATTTATAAGTCAAGCACGAACCCAAACATAACTAATAAGTCGACCCAAACATGTTACTAACCTTCAATACCCATGATAAATATCGAAATATGCAAAAATAAAAGCATCCAAACAATTAAATTTTCATAAAGTGCCTGTAACAGTGCTACTCGATCGAGTGGGTTGAACACTCGATCGAGCTGGACCTACTTGATCGAGTATCTTAGCTACTCGATCGAGTAGCCCGAGATCAGAATACCCCCTACATGCCACACCTGCAGCTACTCGATCGAGTGGCCACAGTTCAAAATTCCCCCATTTTTCAAGACACAAGATATACGATCACATAACTACGAGTCGGGAGGATAACCCGACTACAAATCCTGTAAAACAAGTCCAAAACTAGCAAGTACGACCTTATGTCCATCGATAGAAACCAAGTACGAAAAGGAAAGGTACCAAACGAAACCAACTAACATCCAACATAACTACAAACATGATAAAAGAAACGGAGTATCACTCCTCTTGCTGCTTCTGCTGCTCGTCCATGACGTAATCCTCATCTCCACCACCACCCGAGGTGCCTGCTCCTGACGCACCAAGACCCGCATCACCATCGACTCCAGCATCTGGTCTCACGTACCAAGGGGTCAAACCACCGTAGGGGTATAACTGAGGTGCTCCCCATGTAGACATGTGCACCCCGTAGGAGTGGAAAACCCCGCTGTAATCCCCAACTCCCCTCCACCAAACCGGATGCGGTCCTGAGGTCCCAATGCCCTGAGTATACGCCATCTCATGCATGTTCCGGAGCGTCAAGGTAGAGGACACTCTCTCTGCCAGGTAGCTCTCCCGTGTCTCCGGGGTATGAAGGTAAGGGTAACAAGGAATCAGGTGCTGTGGTGGTGCTGCCGGCTGTGGCCGTGTCTCAGCCGTCCTCTCCCGCACTCGGCGTGGCCCTCTCCCTATTCTAGGGCGATCCTCCTCAGCTCTCACATTCTCCCCCTTCCTCGGCTCAGGCATGACTCGGAGGATCTTCGGGTCGATGAAGTACGTCTGCCTTGCAGGACGCTCCTCATTCTCCTCCTCATCAGAATCGGCAGCTACCACTGCCGCAGGTAAAGGCTCTGTCGGTGGGAGGTGCTCTGGAGCTGGTACCTTCATCCAACTCATGCCCCAAACTTTCCATGCTAAACTACCGTCCTCCAAAGTTCTCAACCATTTCAGGTCGAGGAAGTAATCTCTGTCCATGGTAGGTACTGGGTAGCTAGAGGGGTGTACTCCGAGGAAGCCTCAAAATAAGTTAGCTTCTAAGCTAAACGTGTGGCAATAGCACCATAACTCAGAAACCTAGTGCCAGAGGAGGCCATCAAAGTAAGGCTGGCACACACTATAGCGGGAGCACTAAAGGTCACTTTCTCAGTCCGTTCAGGGTTAAGGTAGGCCATCAGAAGCAACAACTCATGAGAGTTCAACTTACTCATATCATATTTCTCGTAGAGAAGGCACAACATAGCACGTAGAAAGATCCTTAAGGTGATATGTTGCACATCATTGATCAACATATTACTAGCGGTGGGAGCTGATTTCCCGGTGATACAGGGCATAAGGCGGCAAACTCCACACTCGGACGGTATGTCACGAAGGGCTCCCTTGGGAGGCTTAGCCAAGCTAAGGTGAGAGGCAAACAGGTCCATTGTCAAGACAAAACTGGTGTTCATGAGGCGGAATTGCACAGTCTGTTCCACCGGCTCGTATTTAAACGAGCTCATGAACTCAAGGGTCAGAAAAGCATACGAATGCTTCCGTAAACGGTATAGCCCGGTGAATCCCAAGGTCTCGAAAATGTGACGGACATCCGTCTCAATACCCAGATCCTCTAAGATGGTCGTGTCAACACAACGGGTCGGTCTCATTTTACGGGACTGTAAGGCCACGAAATTGTCCCTTTGGGTGTAGTCTACAAATACCACAGACGGTTATTCAGGAACAGCTGGAACTACCGGCCCACTCCCTTCCCCAACTTCGGGCTGGGAGGCCCTACCCCTCTTGCTCTGTCTAGTCCCTAGGTTCAGTCGGCATCTGTTTCAGCATACAATGTAAATATACCAGCACACATGTATCAAAACATACAAAGCGCACGTATTTGGTCATAAAAGAGTCATCTAAGTACACACTATCACAAACAATTCCCAAATTACAAGTAAGATTTCCAATTCTTATAGCTCAGACGGTCTCTACAGCTGTAAAGATTTTGGCACAATTAACATGAATTAACTCAACCACAACTATTTTTAGAACTCAAATCTCCAAAACATATTCATATACCACCCAAATTTGTAATTATATGAGACGAATTTCAGTTTTAGGCACTTTTAAAACGGATTTTTAAGACGAATTTTGGGGTGAAAATCACAAAAATCAACTCCCCACATGATATATACAACATACATTACTCAATTTTTATCCTTTTACATGTAATAGACAACCAAAAATCAACTCAATTTACCAAACCCTAAAAATTTCGGCCCACTTTATACTCAATTCTAATTCGATTTTTACATTATTAACATCAATAATCAATTAAGGAAAGCATCTAGATCATGTTATAACAATTAGAAATAAGTTTTAACACATGTAAATCGATTTTTCACCATATTCTATCATCCTATGTGGTTTCAATTAACCAAAAACATTGAAATAGAGTAAGCATTCATACCTTAATCAAATAGGAAATAAAAGAACAAATAGAAGCAAGAAAATCAATGGATTAAAGCACCACAAGCATCAAGAGGCAAGGAAATTGAGAGGAAAAGAGGTTAGGGTTTGCAAAAATATGAAAAGAATGAGGGTATTGAACAAAGAACAAGAGTTTTGAACCCGCAAACTCTCCGGTACTGTAGCCTTACTCGATCGAGTAAGTAGGGTACTCGATCGAGTGGCCTCTGCTAGATCGAGTAGGCGCTACTCGGTCGAGTTTCCGTAGGGAATTCCTACTTCCTCGACGTTATAGCTTCCTAACTAGATCGAATGAGGTCTACTCGGTCTAGCAGGCACTCACTCGGTCAAGCAAGGTTAGGTACATGGTCGGGATTACAAGATTTATTAAGATTCCTGCAAAACAACAACACGTGTCGTTTCCAAACCAAATTCGGAAATCGTCACAGGCTACTATAATGATTCACAGCACACTATTACTACCCATAACGCGACGATTTTCCCCAACTAAGATACATACCATTCCATTCTGTAGCGAATATCACACCAAACAATTTATCACGCTAGTAAATCATTTACGCATACGTTTGACGCATTGTTTCATGTCTAAACCTTTGTCTACAACTTCACTAATGAAGCTTATAACCATATTACTCTAAGCACTCATTTAACATTAACTTTTCATGTATCATCCGAGTCTATTAGCAATGTAACTTTGCTTCAACATAAACAAATTAGTCTACTCAAATTAATCTTGTCTTCTCTAGCATTACCCAATTGTTCAATGGATGTGCTTTCCTCTTCATCATTTACTTCCAACTCATCCCTCTTGGGATCTTCATCCATTTCTACCACAAGGTCCTTGTAGGGGTCCTCAAGCTCTACACCACTCCTTAGCACTACCGCATGAGCATGGTGGCTATTTGAGGTATCCTTGGAGCTTTGTCCTTGGGCCAACAACCACCGGGCGGCCGTTGAGGGTCAGCCATAGCATGAGAAGCCATCCTAGACTCCATTTCCCTCATGTACATAAGGAAGGTAGCCCTCAAGTTTGCTTGTTCTTGTTGAGTTGCCTTAGCAAAATTTACCATCTCTTGACTATGTTGAAGGTGCATGTTCTTTATCATCTTCAAAAGCTCAACTTGGGAGAGCTCAACTTGGGGTTCTTGATAAGGTTGGTTGACTATGGGTAAAGGGAACCCATAGTCATACCGAGCATTGGGACCTTGGTTGTTGTTTTGCCCCCCTTGGAAGTTAGCTCTAGGACCATTGTTGTTGAAGTTTGATCCTTGACCTTGTTCTTGAAACCCTTGAACATACCCTTGCCCAAATCCTTGGTTTGCTTGATTCACTTGATTCCCTTGGTAAAACCCTTGGTTGCCTTGATTTCCACCAAAATCTTGGTATCCTTGTGCTTGGTTCCCATAATTTTCGTTTTGATTGTTGTTTGGCCATTGGTTTTGATTTCCGGGATTAGGTCTTGGGTTGGGGAATATTCCCCTTTGTTGAGCAAAACCGGGTGGGTTGTTTGGGGCTTGTGGTTGAAGGTATTGCGGGTTTTGAACATTGGTGCTTTTGTAACTAAAGTTGGGGTGGTTCCTCAAACCGGGGTGGTAGAAATTGGTATTTGGATTGTAGATGTTTGGGTTGTTGAAAGGTGGTCTTCTGGGTCTTGAATTGTTGTTAAAGCCTTGAAAAGCGTTAACCTCTTGAACATTCTCTTCATAGACCCCATTGTAATTGTTGCCACACAAGTCATAAGTATGACCACTTCCTCCACAAAGTTCACAACTTGCGACTTGAGCCACTTCTTCCATGGGTGCCCCATATGAGGTTGCGGCTTGGTTCACTTGATTTCTTGAAAACTTCTCAAATTGTTTTGTGAGTAAGTCGAGCTTGGCATTTGTCTCGGAGTTGGAGGCGTTTTCCTTAGGAAACTTCCCATTCCTTCTTAGCATGTTTCCTCTAGAACCATAGTTTGCCTCCGAATCTACCATTTTCTTGATCAATGCCGTGCCCTCTTCATCACTCAAGTGATCAAATCCTCCCCCCGCGGAGGCATTTACCATCTCCTTAGTCCTTGGTAGCAAAGTTTGGAAGAATGTTTGAGTGATGTACCATTCCGGTATTCCATGGTGGGGGCAACTTGCTATCAAGTCTTGATAACGGTCCCAAGCTTCACCCAAAGACTCACCATCCTCTTGTTGAAACGTATGAATCTCATTACGGAGCATCGCGGTCTTTGAGGAAGGGTAATACTTGGCCATGAATGCTTTAGCCAAAGCATCCCAAGTAGTGAAAGTATCCGGTGGGTGAATGTTCAACCATCGGTCCGCTTTGCCCGTCAATGAAAACGGAAACAACATCATTCTCAAGGTGTCTTCGGACACCCCATTCTTCTTCATCATTGAAACTTTCCTTTTAAACTTCCGGAGATGAGCATGGGCATCCTCTTCAATGTGCCCCCCGAACAAATCTTTCTCAATTAACCCGACTTGGGCGGGATGCATTTCAAAGTTGTTTGGGGCCAAGGTGCCAAAATTGATAGGGTTACATGAATCATTATGGTTAGGCCGGTTATGATCTCTAAGAGCCATTTGTGGTGGTGGATTTGGTATTTGATGTGGTGGTGTTTGAGGTGGGCTATTATAATTAAGGAAGTTATGAAAAGGGTTTTCTAGTAGAGTCTCAATTGTGAGGTTTGGTTGAAGTGTGGTTGTGGTATCAATATTTTATGGGATGTGTGAATTTGGTTGGTACAAGTTTGCTTGAGGGGAACTATTCCTAACTCTCTCAAGGGTCCTTGTCCTCAAGGTTCTAAAAAGCCTTTCGGGGTCGGAGTTGAAGAGAAGAGCTTGGTGGTTCCTTCTAGGCATGCACTTGACAAATCATTAGTCTCCTAGTGTTTTTACACACTAGGGGAAGGCAAGAAATCACACACTCTACAAAGAACACACAACTACTTAAAACAAACTAACAATTGAGATGAGATTAAAGCAAAGACTCTAAGCAAAAGCTAAGCATAACCTAACGCCATCCCCGGCAACGGCGCCATTTGATAGTAAGGATTTGTCGTCGTTTCCCTTTATCAAAACAATTTATAAAAACCCAATTAAATGTAGTATTTAGTCGGGGTCGAACACGAAGACGGCGGGGGTTTCTACTAAGTCCAACTAAGAGTCAAGTCTAGTAAACAATGAAGGAAAAGGGTTTTGATTTTTACTACTAGAGCAACTAAACAAACGACTGAATGATGATAAATACGATTGATTAAGAGACTAGGGTCTTCGGGGTCACCGAAATGAACTAGGGGCGACAAGTCGATAAAATAGTCTAAGGCGAGGGTTCATCCTAGAGGCGGTTACCAACTTTCGTTGAGCAACAACTATTTCAAAACATGCAACAAGACCACCAACAAATTTTCATTCAAAGGAAGAATTAAGTTATTAAGACAAAAAGACACAAGCTTTCACTCACACAATTCGTCAAACACCTTGTATGCAATGCTAGAAAGACAAATACCTACACCAAAGACTCAAAACTTATCAACTAATCATGCCCACTAATCCTATTTAGGCTCCCCCTAAACCCTAGAAGGGTAACTACTCACTCATCATGTTTCTAAAGGCAAGATAAATAATAAAGATGGAGTCTTTAAGCATAAACATGGTGGAAGAACAAATTCTACTACTAATCATGCAAATATCAAACCTAAATTATAAGGAAAGACAATTTAATTCAAGAGACAATGAAGATTAAACTAAAGGCACAAACTTTAACTCAATAAACTCAAAGATTGAATCTTCGGGTGTAAACAACAAAGATGAACAATGAAAGGATGAACAATAAAGAAAACAACAACAATCAAACAACAAAGATGCAAATTTAACATAAACAACCAAACCAACTTAAAGAAAAAGCAAATGTAAACTAATGAAAATAGGGAGAGAAATAATACCAACTCAATAGCAAGAAAAGGAATTAGGATAGAAAAATAAAGAAGGAGCAACCTTCAATCTTCTTACAACCCAATTTCAATTACTAACTAATTGAATAACTTATCTAATTAAGGAATGATTAACAAAGTTTGAAACTTGGAAAAGGAAATAATTTCAGATCTGGGAGAGTGTGTACAAAATGGTTAAGGGAGGGGGTATATATAGTTTCCACCAGGATTAGGGTAGGATTTTAAATGGGCTTCAAAACACGAGTCTGCATTCCCGGCCGGTCAACCGGTTGCCGGTCTTCTGGCCGGCTGGGAGATCCCTGGAAGTTGAAATAAATCTTGGGAGTCATCAGGTATGTCTGGCCGATCAACCGGCTGCCGGTCACTGACCGGCTGGGGACACGTTTGACTTTGAGTCTTGACTTCTGGGTTTGGAGGAACTCCCAGCCGGCTGGCCGGCTGCCGGTCATCTGACCGGCTGGGAAGTTCCTGTAACTTCCTTCAAAAAAACTTGTGAATTCAGCTTATATGTTTTCCCAGCCGGCTGACCGGTTGGGAATGCCCCTTGCCTGATTTCTTCTTTAGCTGTATAAGCATGCATTCCCAGCCGGCTGACCGGCTGCCGGCCTACCGGCTGGGAATCCTCCTCAGCACGATTTCCTTCTTCTTCCATGAAAAGCTTAGTAAACACGTCTTCCTTGCTTCATTTCACCCATTCCCACCCCAATTCCTGCAAGGGGGCCACAATGTCATAGTAAAGGGAATTGGGACACGAAATTTGAGAGAAGAAGCACAAAACCGACTCAAATGGAGTCGGAAAGCATGGAATTAGAAGGGAAAAAGGGTGCAAAAGAATCCTAAATCAACCAAACTACTAAAACAAAAGATACAACTTGTCAAAACTATATAAACTACTTTTGTCATTACTCGTGAAGACTCATCCCGTCAAGACTCCAGCAACCATCCAAGACAACACCTGCTAAGACTGACTGCTCACCATAAGGGATCACGGCAAACACAACAGAAACAAACAAAAGACAAACCACACAAGGTCAGTAACTGAAGAGACACACTAACCACTGGCATAACCAGACAAAACAACAACATACACACAAGCCACATCTCCACCAATCAATCACCGTCACCGACTGTCCACTAGATCAGCCCTGCCAGTGGGGGATCGCAGCCGTACCCACCAAATCCCCGCTCATCATACTGAGCGATAACCCTGTCCCATTAATTTGCACATCCCCTCCCGTGGAGGGTTCCACGGAGGGCGAAACTAGGGCGTGAAGCCACTCCTGCAAGTGACTCCACTCAGCCGAGGATGCACCTCGAGAACCATAGATAACCGATCATAAACAGCTGCATCACAACAACAACCAATGGAACAACACACACCAACCGATTACCATATACAATCAACTACACAGATACAATAACAATACGACAACCGTCACACTAGACAACCAACAGAAACTGAGTAGGCGAACCTACCTTTAGCCAAATGCAGCGATTCCTCGATAAACCACATGACATCAACCAAGAAAGCAACCCCTATAGAAATCGCACAACAGCCTATTACTACCATCACAATCCTAAAAGGAACAACAAAGACAAAGATGATGATGATGACATACCTACGCATTTCACAACGGCGTTAAGACCGCTACCCGACTCAAGCAACTCATTCTCAAAGCACTAGCATCCTCAAAGGCTCCCATGGAAGGTACTTTGGTGAAAGAAAAGGAGGGAGGCGACATCTAGGTCTGAAGGAAGGAGGCGGAAATGATTCGCGATTCTAACAAAACACGATTATAAACCCTCGCTGGAAAGACGCTACTCGATCGAGTAACTAACTTACTCGATCGAGTGGCCCCTACTCGATCGAGTACCCAAATTACTCGATCGAGTACCCATTACTCTATCGAGTGCCACACATACCCAAGGTCAATCATGCCACGAGGCAACTCTTGCACGCATTCCTAAAGGCTATCACGTGCCCCCAAGGTCGATCAACGTTGGTCAACGGGTCCCTAAAAGGACGGGTATTACATGAGTGGAGTCACTTACGGGAGTGGCTTCACGCCCTTGATTCCCCTTCTGTGGAACCCGTCACAGAAGGGATGTGCACATTAAGAAACTTGGGTTTATCGCTCGGATGACATGATCGGGGCTTAGGTAGGAACGGCTGCGGTCCCCCACTGACGGTGTGGAATACTTGTTGCGATGAGTATTCTGGCAAGACTACACACTTTAATGTGTATTCAGGTGTGTGGTGATGAGATGGAGTTGTGTTGATTATTTGGTTTGTATTATTGTTTTATTGCAGCTTTTTGTTTTATGTAATCAGTACTGACCCCGTTTAATTGTTTTAAAAACTGTGGTGATCCATTCGGGGATGGTGAGCAGTTATTGAGCAGGTATGAGTAGATGCGCATGGGATAGCTGTGTTGAGTCATCACAAACTGTTTTAGAAGTCTTCCGCTGTGTCGAACATTATTTCATTTTGTTTAGTTGGTTTAACATTTTGAGAATAGTTGTACTTTTTACATTATCAGTTTTGGTTGGAGTTGTATCACATTAAACTATTTAATAAAGTACGTTTCGTTATTGTCTATTTTATCTACATTGCCTCGCGTAACCGAGATGGTAGCACTTCCCTGCCTTAAGTGGTCCTGGTAAGGCACTTGGAGTATGGGGTGTTACAGTTAAAACTAATGATATTCATGTCTTGGATGACTGATGCAATCAAGCAACAATTAAAAAAGAAATGATCTTTATCTTCAATTGGATGATTGCACAAAACACACTGAGGTGGGGCAATTATATGATTTCTTAGAAGCCTACTTTTCGTAGGGAGGCCATCAACACAAGTTTTTCAAAGAAAAAATTTCAATTTTGGAGGAACATTTAGTTTCAAAATTCAGTAAAATTCACATTTGTCAATATTTATATCGAATAAGCTATGTGCTAACCATGTCGCTGTTTTGGTCGAGAAATTTCCATCCATAGACAACCCCCAAAGAAGGGTATCTGGAATATTAGTGTGCGGCAATGGAATATTAACTATCTGATTAACAATAACATTATTTACTACATCTGATAACTTACTGACATCCAATTGTTTTTCAGGGGTTATGAAATCTCTATTTGAAAAATTTAAATCAAGGTTAATATGACCATCTATATTTCTAGTAAGAGGATAAGAAAAAAACCCAATTATCAGTCCAAAATTTGATATTTCTACTATTACCTACTTGCCATCTCAACCCCTTTCTAAACATGTCCCGAATACTCTTGAGTTTTACGCCATTGCCAGGAGCAAACTGAATTAGGCTTATGTTCAAAAAGTGAACAATTTGTCAAATATTTCTTAGTGACCACTTTGACCAATATATTGTCCTTTTCCACAAGAATTTTTCATAAAAGTTTTATTTGAAAGGCTTTATTAGCTACTTCATAATTTGAATTTTCTCCATTATCTTCTCTCTCTATTTCTTTTAAACGGTTAAGATCATTTCCAAGAACGATCGCAAATAAAAGTAATGGATGATAATATCGGAGAGAAAATATATAATATAAAAATATTCAAAATAATAGACAAGTAATGAAGAGGATCTTTGCTCGCGAGTAGGTATTTTAACCAATTTTTTCATACACTATGAAATGGCAGTTTCCACTCTCCAGTTATGACTTTGAGGATTACGTTCATTTTTTTTTGTGAAAGATTTGTGAGAAATAGAATCCCCTATCTACTAAAAAAATAGGTGAACTCACAAACTTTCCCTCCAAAAAACATCCTTTTAAATAAGGAAGTTATTGATAATCCAATTGTATTCACTATTTCACTAAATAAGGAAATTAGTAATTATAATGTATTACATTATATAACTCTTTTCATTAAAATTAATCATTTTATCCAATTATATAAACACTAAACAATAATATTTTAACTAAAGTATAAATAATATAAGACTATAAACTATTAAATCTTTTATTGATATTATTATTTGAGAATAAGTTGACGCATACTACTCGTACTATGTATAAACAACTATAAATGGTTTTTGTAACACCCCAGCCCAAACCTAGGGTCGGGAGCAGTCACTCACGGTAGCTCGCCATGCTGTGTACATGGCCCATAGATCAACATGGGTCTTTCCAGCGCATTTTGTCCTCACTCATGCGCATCCCGGGAACCTTCCCAGGAGGTCACCTATCCTAAGACTACTCTCAGCCAAACACGCTTAACTGTGGAGTTGTTTTGCATGCATAACCAGAAAAAAAAGTGCACTTTATTGATATGAGTAGTACTTTCAATTCCTTTAAGAACTAGTCAGATTTTAAGCCTATCAATGAACGTCTTCAAGGGGTTACTCCACCCGAATAACGTCTTCGGTTTAGTGGAGCATTACAGTTTTGATTACTTTCATAACAAAAAAATTGAGAGAATTCGTAAATTGGAATTATTAGCTTTGTGGTATAAAAAATAATTTTTAAATAAAATACATCCAGCACATTAGTCAATTCCCGTGAATCTTGGATTAATTTTCAGTTTTAATTTATTTTTTGCTCGAAACAAATATAATAACGAGAAAAATCAACAATTAATGAGATACCACTATTATTTTACAGTTCAATTTTTTTTGCCATCTCAAAATATAATGACGTGAAATATGAAAAATTAACAAGGTGTTAATTTAGCATGATTAAGTAATACAAAAACAAAAGCTTTATAAATACAGCGCATTCATTGCGCGAGATCTAAACTAGTTATATTTAATTGAGTAACAATGAATACAATTGCAACTCTATTTATTAGAGCTAGATTACTTAGATTAGGAAACTAAATATCCTACATATCATACAATATACTTGGGGAATAAGGTAAGAAAACAATCTACCATATTCTAGCGTAATTGCTCAACAAGGAAATATATAAGATTAACTTGAATTAATATTGATGAATGAATAGTTATTTATACAAGACTACACAGAAGCAAACCTATGAAAACCTAGATACAAAGAATATTAAGAAAAGATACAATCCAAACTAATAGAGTATATACTGATAATACAAAGATATGGTTGAAGGAGGTCAAATTGCAGGAGTTTCTCATGAAGGACGTCAAACGAGATTGGAGTATCCCGATGACGCACAGCCTCAATGAGAGAGTGATAGGTAGCATAATCGAGCCCATTGAGAACTTTGAAAACAACATCTTCGTTGTCCATGGTCTTGCCCAAGCCGACAAGTTCATCAACACAAGAACGCATAGCCTGCATATAGTCAGTGGCAGAGAGATTAGATTTTGAAATCGAATCGAGACGACTTTTAATTTGGAGGATGTGGCCTCAAGACGGATTGGCGTAGGTAGTTTTCAGTGTGGCCCATATCTCGGTAGAGGTGGTAATGTTAAGGAGGAGATTGGTGATGCTAGAGGATATAGTTCCTTGAAGTGCACCACTTAGAAGTTTGTCCTGGCATAACCAAGTAAAATACGCATGATTTGGGACATTGATAGCTTTGTCGTCAAGGGTGGTTTTGGATGGACAAGGATAACTACCATCCAGAAATTTCATTAGGTCATAGCCCAATAACAGATATTCAATATGGCGTGACCAAGCGCAATATGTCGATGGTGTAAGTTCGATAACATTTGCAAAATTAACAGCAAACATGAGATTTTTGGGGTCGGCAGGATTAGGTAGAAGTTGAGCCTGTCAAGCCATTGGAAGGAGGTAGAGTATTTGTCGTGAGGAGGAAGTAGAAGAAAATTTTGGGATGGATCGTGAAATGCTCTTATACCATGAAGGAAATATGTAAGATTAACTTGAATTAATATTGATCAATGAATAGCTATTTATACAAGACTACACAGAAGCAAACCTATGAAAACCTAGATACAAAGAATATTACGAAAAGACAATCTAAACTAATAGAGTATATACTGATAATACAAAGATATGAAGCTTATAATACAAGAATATGATAACAAACAAAATCGTAATCTAGGATTATATATTACCTTTAACATCTCATTCATGGACGGGTTTTACTCTTTCATGTATTTTTTTCATTATGTTTCCATAGTATGCCCTATGCCTAATTCTATCTAATTCTCTCCCTCACAAAATTAATCAAATCCGTCAAATTACACAATTATGGATGCTAATTCTTGTATATATCAATAATAATTCTAATTCTTAATTTTATTAATTGTATTATATCAAATTAAGGAATTGATTTACACTAATTAAATTAGGGTTTGCTTAAACCGTCTCCGACGTTGAGGTGAGAGATGGCGGCCGTCGCTGACGTTGGGCAGAGGCACACGTCCGTCATTTGTTGTGGCGGTGACGCTGGTGGTGGTAGGGTATAGGGTTGAGAAAGGCGTCCTTTTTTGGTTTGCAGTCGCCGACGTTGGGGTGAAGAGAGGCGACGGCCGACGTTGGATTGAGGGTTGGTGTGTGGCCCGCCGGTAATGGTGTCGTGATTGCTGCCTGATGGTGGTGGCGTTGGATTGACGTAGTTCTTGAACTACGTTACTGCTTCTCTGCATGTTTTAGTTTTTTCGTTTTTCATTTTTTTTATTTTGTAAAAGGGGTAAAATGGTCATTTCTGTCCGTGAAAGAGTAAAACTCGTCCATGAATGAGCACTACCCTATTCTAGAAAATATACAACAATGAACTAAGATACCTAAGTATATTCCTTAATACGCCCTCACAAGATGGACGATCCAAGGGAGAGATCAAAGAGTAGAAGCGCGGGCGCGACAATGGTTTAGTAAGCAAGTCTGCGAGCTAATCAGAACCTGAAATGTGTCTCATGCGTAAGTGAAAAACAGGGTTCACAGAGTAGTAGGTAGCTCTGAGATTATTGCAAAAAATGACAGGAGTATCACTCGAAGCGATATAGCAAGTTCGGGAAGTAATGATTGTACCCACAACAGTTCAACCAAGGCATCGGAAATGACACGAAACTCGACCTCGGTGGACTAGCGAGCAAGCATTCTTTGTTTGTGAGAAGCCAAAATATGGGCTTCTTACCGAATTATCAATATAACCCGAAGTGGATACATAATCATCTTTATCCCTTGCCAAATCCGAATTGCAATAATAATGAAGACTGAGAGGAGAATCACGGAAAAGACGAGGACCAACCTGCAATGTACCGTTAAGTAATGGAAGAAGACGCTAAAGAGTAGCCAATGCGTAGTACATGAGAATTGCATAGATTGAGCCAACTTATTAATGGTGAAGGCAATGTCGGGACGAGCAAGGAATCAATATTTGAGTGAGCCAACTATAGCAAGGTATTCTATGGCATAGACAATAGGGGCACCACCGTTGGAGGTAAGGGAAAGGTAAGACGAAAGAGGAGATCATGGAGGTATTTGGTTTGGGTGAGGTTAAGGCAGTAAGTGTTAGAGTGACCTCGATGCCTAGAAAATATGATTGGAAGCCAAGATTTTTAACGAGAACCGATTGGAAAAGAAAGTGAGAAAACAGTGAGGGAGGAAGTAGGAGGGACCGTGACGATTATATCGTCAACATAGACTAGGAGGTAGATGATAAAGGACAAAACATTATAAAGAAATAAGAATGGGTCCGAGCGTGACAGGCGAAACCCATATGAGAGAAGATAGTTCGTGAGTTCGGTGTACCTTTGTCGGGGAGCTTGCTTGAGACCATAGATAACTTTGGACAGACAGGAAACATGAGAAGGAAAGGAAGAATCGACAAAGACAGGTAGTTGGGACATGAAGACAGTGTCAGAAATAGGGCCTTGAAGAATGGTGTAACACCCCTATAAGTCGAGACCCTTCCTCTAGGCATTCCCAACACATGGAGGCATTACAAGACTTGGTTTCCCAAGCTTGTAGTGCGAGCAATCGAGTAAAGAAGTACTTCACATAAACCTAAATAGATAAGTTTTAGTTACTTAAATAGTTACAAGTTTGGGGGTTGCAAATAACATCCTATTAATACAACCAAATTGAAAGAAGTGGAGTTTAAATGTCAAAAACTAACATAAGTAAAAGTGATGACATCTAAGGAAGACCGCTCCCAACCCCTCGAGTTAAAACATGCTAACCTGTCAACACTGCTCCCCATATGGGCGAAAATCACCATATGCATGGTTTATCACAGATATTTAAAACCCAAGTGTTAGCTTAACAATATAAATTTTCAATAAATGCAATGATCAAGCCTAGATGCTCATATAACAATGTTAAGACCATAACCATAATTCTAACAAAATATGAAATGCATGATAATAATTCTCCAACATACTCACCTCCACATACCGGTGACCGGCAAGCCACAACCAACTCAAGGTACTCGGAACACGTCCGTGGTACCAGGCCCGAGAGCGACTCGAGTCCCCTGCCATACGTCGTGCCTCAACCACACGAGTCCCCTCCATAAACCAATTACTAAATGTGCACATCCCCCTTGGAGTGGGAAGCTCCAAGGTTGACTTGAGCGGAAGGCGGTTTTCCAACCGCTTTCCGTCTCCATAATCGTAACCAAGAACCCACCATCATTCTCCATTGTCAACCAAACAACAATTAAGCCAAACAAATCCGGCCAACCAAGGAAATTATGCAATCACATTGACAAAACAAGTATTTACATGCTCAATTCTTGACTAATTCATTTCTTCTCATCTAATTGCTTCTTAACATGTTATAATGCATTGTAACCATCATATGACCATTAACCATACTTACCTTTACATAATTACCATGAAACCATATTATGTCATATACCCTAATTATCAAGAACATGTTATAATGTAACTACCATGAGACAAATGCAATTAATGACAATAGATGCATAATCAAACACCCATATCATTATAGCTAAGTAGGAAAAACCCTACCTCAAGCTTATCTTGCCAATTCCTCAAGCTAGCTACTAGAAGTGCTCCTCAATGAAGCTTCTTACACAATTAATTACTACATTTATTACCATAATTCACTACAATTATTACACTAATTAAACTCCTTAATTACCCATATTAACTCCACACCCTAATTAATTAGGGGATAATCCACTAATGATAAGTTAAGGTAACTAATATAAGATTAAGGAAATAAAGCATAAACCGACTTACAAATAAGGTGGATGAACAAAAAAGAAGAAGATGGTAAAGAATCTTCACTTAAAGAGGCTAGGTTTAGAGAGGATTAGTTGGTGAATGTTTTAGAGAGATATTTGAGAGTTTAGAGAGTGGTGGGATAAGGTTGGAGAGGGTTTTAGGTGGAAAATCTGAAAACATAAGCCTTGAAGCGACTTCCCACCAAACAAGTTTCCCATGTAAGCTAAACTCGACCGGCACTCGGTAGAGTGGGTGGTCTACTTGATCGAGTGGATGGTCAATCGGTTGAGTGACCAATCTTCCATAATACCAACCTTCTGCTAAAGTTCACTCGGTCCTTCATTCGGTCGAGCGGAGCTTCACTTGGCTGAGTGGATCATCTACTCGGTCAAGTGAGATCTATATAAATGCGAGGTATTACAAATGGTGTTGTTGATGTCCATGTGTTTTAGTGACCATCCTTAGTTATAGAGAGAGAGAGAGAGATTAAGAAAGGACAAGTCAAACTAATAAATGTCTTTGAATAATCGATTCCAGGTCATTGGTTAAAACCTTTTGCGACGAGGTGAGCCATATACTTGCCAATCGAATTATCTTTATTTTATTCAATACAAAAAAATCTATTTACACCCGATGATATTATAGGATAAATGAGAGGGACTAATGGACCATGTATTGTTCTTGAACATGGCATTGTATTCAATTAACATAGCTTCTCGCCATTTGGGGTCAGTAAGAGCTTGTTTAAAATTGGTGAGAGTATGAGATGGTGACAAGAGTTGAGCAATAGAGGCATATTTAAATAGAGGCATATTTAAATATACCTAAATTTAGGATTTGGTTTTCAAAAATTGTGAGATAATTGAGTTCTATGAGGATGAGGAGGAGGGGGATGTAATGATGGTGGACTGATAGAATAAAGGGAAGTGGGGATGGATGCAGGAGGAGTTGAGGGAGGCACTGGTGGTAAGGGAGGACTGTCGAGAGGAGTGACCAGGGGAAGTTGGTGGGGAAGAGGCTGGAGTAGAGGTGGGGGTGGCGGGTTGATTTGGTTGAAGTTAAATGATGAAGGGAAGGGAGAAAGAGCACCACGAGGTGGCGTTAGGAATATATATCGGTGTGGAGTTGAATTGAGAATAAGTGATAGGTTGTCAAACCACTAACCAATAATTTATAACTCAATAAACAATTAGCATAGAAGTAAGTAGAGATCGAACCCAATGAACATTTGTTTTAAAGAGTTATTAATGCAAATAGGTTTGTCTTATGTCACAAATTAGGGTTGTGTTTGTATTCTAAACAACTACAAGAAATAATAACTAAATGTAAACAAATGAAAACTAAAGTAGTAAAATGGAGATGTAAATAATATAGATAAAATACTAGGGCGTCATGGGATCATAGGGGGTAATCAAAGAGAGATTCACATATAAATGAGTTTAAAATCAATCAAAGTTGTAGTCGGATTAGGACCGAGGCTACCGATCTTACGAGCCTATCTAGGTCGAGTCGGGTTAACTCTCGCATACACTCGGTCTCCCTACCAATATCATGCATGGTGTAACTACTCCTAAGACTCTCGATCTTATAGGAGAAGTTGAAAAGATAGAGATTCATGCAAGATTGTCAATCAAGAATTTCATCAAACATAACATGTAACACTTCTGATTTCCGGCAAAATTAAAATTAACTTTTACATACAAAACTGGCTGAAATACAAGGATATTATAATTAATATACAAAGTTTCTTATTACAAATCTCCTTTACATAAAAATACAGAGTAAAACAATACTTTAAATAAAATCTTCACTTGAAATAAAATCCTTTTTGAACAGCAGCGGAAGACCTGGAAGCAAAATCAGAAGACAGAAAGGAACTACCCCCATGACGAGTGGCCCCGAAGGGAGAAAACACATTAGCCGGAAATCTGAGTAACAGATAATACCTCAATATAAGCAGAATAGGTTTTGGTCATGGCGTGGAAACACAGACACATAAAAATTAAAAATAAACACAGAGAATAATAAAAACACTCTCCATTAACTAACCGGTACCTCAAACAAACTCCCTTCTAATTCCTTAATATACCCCACTCTCTCGTCCTAATAATTAAACCAAGTTTCATCTCATTACTCCGCCTCACTTATTACTCCGTCTCATAATATAATACTCCATAGTAACCAGATATCGTATTCTCATCATCGAACCTAAGACCAGGGCAAGGGGTGAGTGAACTGGCGGATAAGACCGCGAAACAATATATCCATCTTAATGTCAATTCCATTGTCATAATATAACTCAATAACCATGGTCACTCCGGACCATAAACATAACTTGGCTCAAAGGCCCCATAACTCAATACAAGTAACCAATCTCAATCTCAATATCAATATCGTCAAAGATTCAAAGAACTGTGCCCAACACTTAGAGTACACTCTAAGCTACTCACCCACATGTCTCGGTCAAAGAAAACGATAATAAAAACACAATACAAAAATAATAAACCGATACTACTACATATATCATCATCAAATCACAATGTATAATATCTCCGAACTTGAACTGCTCCACTATGTAGCCCAAAAATTAATTAAAGTCATCGGTCATCGTGCCGCTTAGACACTTTACGATCTCACAACTATCAAAGTACACACATATTATTAATCACGCATGAAATAAAACATCCCAAGTTGCATCATCTGCCAACAAACAATTTGCCAAACCGATCGATCTACGTACGCACTACCCAATTTCATCTCAGACTCATAAACCATCCTGAATGTCGAGCACAACAAAATAACCCATCTCACAATTATTAACTTAACAATAGAAAATATAATTACTAGTATTATAAATAATCGAGTAGCAATTATTGCTGTCCATATTAAAATAAATAACACATAAATATAAAACCCCGAACAATAATAAGAGTATTAGGATCGGTACAATCGTGTTACCTTAAACTGTACAATCAACCGAAAATCATTCACAAGATAGTCTTGAAAACCAATTAACCAAGGAAGATGGTTTGACAGTGGCACATACAAGAAAAACATATGGCCGAGCGACAAGCAGGAGGATGGAATCAAAGTTGACTATGAATTATAAGGACTAAGATAATTAATAAGAATTTGATGATTATGATCTAGAGTTCGTGGAACTTGGTAATTTTAAGAGGCCAGTACATTAAGAAACGACATATAGGGTTTTATTATTGGACAAAACTCTTTTTTTTTTTTTTTTTGCTATTGGACAAAACTCAAGTATTTATAAAGCAAAGATATAAGGTTTAAGAAAACGACTTGGAATAGTTATGGAAATAGCTTTTTTTTTGTCTAATAACTATTTTAATATTAAAAATATACAAATATTACCCCGTATTTTGATAATAATTTATTTAATTTAAATAATTAATTAATGGCATTTTAATTGTAATTGCAAATAAGACATTAATTAAATAATAAAATAAGTATCCAAGTCGGGAATTGGGCTTAGCTAGTAATTGAGCTTTGGGCAGTGTGCCATGGTTATGTGGACCGAAATTAATTAATCTAGTATGAATGAGATCGGGAATTGGTTCGGGATTTAATAATAATAATAATAATAATAATAATAATAATAATAATAATAATAATAATAATAATAATAATAATAATAATAATAATAATAATACGGAAAGGTAATAATAATTCTATCAATAATTATCCTAATAATAATAGTGTTATGGCAATAGAATTAGTAAAGATAGATTGTAGAAATCCTACTTATGGAAAGGCTAATAAAATATGTAATAGTAATAATAGTTGTAGTAGTTGTAATAATAATATAATAATAATAAAGAGAGAAACTTTTCTAAAATAATACTACCTTACTACTATATATATCATGCTAGTCTATTCATAAATCACTTATTCACTTTTACAACATCACATAAAAGTTAGAGGGAGAGAGGGGGAATTACAAGGGAGAAAAAAAGGGAAAAGAGAATTGGGCAATCAATTTGGGGATTTTGCATCTACTTCTATTGGATTGAATCTTTTACTCCCTCCCATTCATAATAAACCTCCCCATTTCTTTTTTCGGTTATTCACAATAACCTCCCTATTTCCTTTTTTGATAAGTGTTTGTGTGGTCCAAATTTAATTGTATGGTGGGGTAGTGTATTTGTGTGGTCCAAATTTAATTATATGGTTGGGTAGTGTGTTTCCTTAATTATTGTGCCAAAATGAAATGGGAGGTTTATTGTGAATGGGAGGGAGTATTTTGTAAGTTCATCGTTAATCTTTCAAAGATTTAATATTTAATCTTTAAAAGCATGTTTTATGTTTTAGTTCATCACCTAATCATGTCTAGATTAAATATAATCATCATTAGTTAAAGTTGTGATGATTTGTTAAAGAATAAAGTTACAGCAATTCTGTAAATCTGTAACTTGTCTTAAACGAATTATCAGACCATCTTAAAGGCGTTATCTTCAAAAACGTAAAGAATAGACTTAGGTTATTTTCAAGTCTAGTTTATGCCTGTAAAATTTCGTAACAATTGACCGTGTATATTTTTCAGAATAAATTCGTTGTGAACATGTCGACTGAGAATCCGCGAATGCACTAGTAGTCTAAAGTTTATTTCGTAAACCTAATTTATAAATTGAAACATAGTTGGGTCTTTTTATACATTAACTTTGAAGAGTCTAGATGATGGTAGGCATTGGAATTTCTCAAAAATCATATGTTAAGCCTATTTTATGAATCGATACTTTTTATGCGACGAAATTCGTCGGTATTTATAAAGCTTTCAAGAAAACCCTGATAAGTCTGGAATGTAAAGAAAGTCTATTTCACTAGAACTGTAGATATGTGTCTTAGGGTTCCAACCCCACTGGTCTTGCATAGTTTGTATTTTTTAATTATGAATTTTATAGTGAGACTGAACTGTGCTGTAAAACGGTAGAATTAGAGATTTAGCTTTGAAGTTGTCAAAAGGATTAGGACGTTATGGGCATAGGATAAGTGCATGATTAGTTGGTTGATTATTAGTTATATAGCCATTGTACATAATTATGTTATGTAGGTTATGAATTGGTAAATGATCAGTTTTGATTGCTTGTGTGACTCGCGTGACTCGAACATTTGCGAAAAGGTAGGATAATCTACTCAACTATATCTGTTTTCCGTGTTTAGTACATGGATGTTATTGGAAGGATGTTTGGTTTGTGATTGCTTATTTAATTAAGTTAATTGAGTGATTAATTTTGTTAGTTGTTGGAGTTATGCATATTTTATACGATTATATTGTGGAATGGTTTATGAGAATTGAACGGCCCCAGGCATAGTCTCTGGTGGATAATGTGAGTAGTTTATTGGACTGCCCTGGGCTTAGTCTCTGGTGGATAACGTGTGTGATTAATTGGACTGCCCTAGCCTTAGTCTCTGGTGGATAATGTGTGTGAATAATTGAAAGGCCCCAGGCTTAGTCTCTGGTGGATAACGTGGATAGTTTATGTCGAGATGTGACATGTGAACAATTGAGATTGGAATATTAACAGTTGTGAGAGACTGGTTATTTTAATGTATTTTATCCTACTCAACCTCGTGGTTGACAGTGTATTCGTGAACACTGTGATGAACCATAATGGGGAGCAGATTTGACAGGTACTAAAGATTAGCTGACTTGGGAGCCATGGGATGCGGGAGGACTTGGCCAGTCTACTTAGAAGTCTAGAACACATAGATTATTTGATCACTATATTTATTTCCGCTGCGATTTGTAATTATTTTGTATTATGTTTTAGTTGGTTAAGTTGTAACAAACATGGAATCGCTAAGTTTTAATTTAAAGTACTTTGGTGAGTTGGACTTTGTTATTCACTGCCTCGGGAAACCGAGATGGTAACAATCCTATTTATTTGGTAATGTCTAGCTAAATGCTCCTAAATAAATGGGGTGTTACATAACATGTGCACTAGTTGAGACCATGACATTCAATCAATAAGATAGAGTTATTAAGCATGGATTCAACCCTGCTCTAATCATCCCCTAATCCTTCATTAACCCTAGCAAAGAGACTACTCACTACACATCATGATTAGCATGTCAACAATGGTGTCATACATTATAACAAAGGTAAACATGATGATTTAGTAAGGTAATTAACAAAAGATTAAATATGGATTAAGGAATTATACCAACTTAAGAGATTAACAAAACAAGAAAAAAAATCCTTGATTAGATGAAGAATTGTCACCTTTTTCAATAAAAACCAAGAAATCTTAAGGTCTAAGAGTATATCTAAGATAAATTAAGGAAAGATTAATCTAATTAACTAGGGTTTAGAGTGGCTAATTCTAGTCTAAAGTGTTGCACCTCTAAATAATTACAAGAGAGTAATAAGTACAAGTTTTAGATTAACTAAGAGTTTAAATGAAGTGTTGGCTCATTAAGAGGATCCATTGCTTAGCATACCTCGTTGTGGCTCGTGGGGATTGCTCAGAAATTACCAATACTATCCTCCAACTCTTGCGAGTCCTTTGATGACTCGCTCGAGTCCTCCGCTGACTCGCTCGAGTGCTTTTTTGCTTTCTCCCCTTCTTGGCTTTGGCTGCCTCATAAATTGTGGGGATTGATCCTAGGTCATGGTGATTGGCACTTCAGTGCTTTGAAAACTTGATTTATTCATCTACGGGTCTTTTGCTTTGATCTCCTGTTGATGTTTGGTCGTTCGATGCTTCCATTTAGCTCCGAAATAATCCATTTATGCAAGGTTAATGCACTTTTCCTACGAATGGCACAAAACCTAATAGAATGGCAAATAGGAAGGTAAAGATATACGAAACGACAATATTTGTCACATAAAGCATGCGAAACGAGACTAGTTTGATAATAAAAGTACCTTGTGAGGAATTTAATTTGAATTAATTTGAGTTATTACTTCAGTTGTTTGGATGTTTTTGGTGAACTTCGGGACGAAGTTCTTTTTAAGGAGGGAAGACTGTAATACCCCGTATTTAAGATGGTATAATTATATTAAAATGTGTTTTAAATGATATTTAATAATTTAATTAATTGAATAATTAAGTTGTAAGTCGGGAATAAAATAATTAAATAATGATTGAGACGGGAATTGATAGATCCGTGTATGGTACACGTGTGGGACGTGCATTATGAGAGTATCGACGGAATTATAATTGTATACTACTACTAATAATATGTAATAAAAAGAAAAGGAAAAATAATAAATAAGAGAATTGGAATTGGGAAACTTTCTTCCTCCCTATTTCCTTCCTACATCTAGAAAAATAGCTCATCTACCTACCCCATAATCATATACAATATAAAAACACAAATAATTGACCTAAGGCAAAGGAGGAAGATCTAAGGAGGAGAAATAGGAGAATTTATCAAAAAGTTATCGCCTTAAAGTAAGATCGTCGTAATTTATGTTTATATTGCGCTATTCAATTAATTAATCGTATATGCACCCTATAGACCGCCATGTATAACGCCGTTGGCCTTAGTGCCTTAGACCTCCGTGACTGTAGTAGGACCTTTATTGACCATTGTTGACCATTGTGGGTGGCGTATGGAACGTCGAAAGGAGTGGTTGTCGTGGGATTTAAGACGGAATTTATACCTTGTGTGTATGTCGAATTGACGTGGGACCTGGGTGGTTGGTTATGTTGGTGGTGGGCGCCAATAGTGGTGGTTTCAGGGTGGTTGCAGGTGGTGGTTAGTTTGGTGGTTGTCGGGTATTGGAGGGCGTGTGGTGTTTGTGTTATAAAACGAGTCATGAGTTGTTTGGGTAAGCCGTCGACTGTCCTAGGTTGTCATGGCAGATGGTGGGACCACCGTGGGTCAAGGACGACCACGGTGGTGGCCATTAGTTGTCGTGGGGTGGTTATGGGTGGTGTGTGTTCTTGTTACTGTGTCGGGTTTACGGAGGGTGTTTAGGACGTGTGTGTGCAGGTTATAGGGGACGATGTGGCTGGTGGTTGGAGGTTGTCGGGGTGCATTGTCGTGCAGACTAGTGGTGGCTAGGTTGAGAGGTGTTAGTGGTGGCTCGTGGTGTCGGTTATGGACAGGTTTTGGTGGGGTGTTGAACACGGTTTAAAAACGGTGTAGGTTGGGTTTATGGGAGTTGTTTTTCCGGGTTGTATGGGTGATTGGAGTAATTGGGTTTAATCAATTATAAAGACGGGTTTTGCGTAATAATTTACACGAGAAAATAATTAATATAATTAAATTATAAATTATTAAATTATAATAATGAATTAAATATTTAATAACTAAATTATAATATTTCATTTAGGTGACCATTTTGAAGTGGAGTACTTCGGATTATTTTTCTTGGACTACTTTACTGGATTATTGCTGTTGAGGTAGGTTATCTACTCAACTTGATTGTGTAATGGTGAAATTATCAGTTGATTATTAATTGGAATTGGATGTGGGTTGTTGAATGATTATTGTTATTGTATATACGTTGAATTATTATTATTATTATTATCCATATTACATATTTGTGTCGTTGTTGTTTGAATACACGGAGCAGGGGTGGCGGGTGATATTTGAAGAACCGGACCAGGGGTGGCGGTACATAAAAGGGTGTTTCGAAGTTTATTATTGTTGTATAAACCGGATCAGGGGTGACGATTTATACAAAGGGTGTCTCGGAGTTTGTTATTAGTTATATTGATAACTCAGAGTATTGATATATGGGTGTCTCGGAGGATGTGTGAATGTTGGTTTTGTGAACGGGATTGAGCATTGCTTATTTGATTTGTCTTATTGTTGTATTATTCTTGTTGTTTAGACATTCCTACTCAACCGTTGGGTTGACCGTGTATTCGTTAAACACCTGTGATGAACCAATAATTGGGGAGCAGATTGATTTCAGGTAATTGAGCTGGCTTAGAAGGGGAGCTGAAGGGCGAGAGGCTATGGTATTTACTTAGCTGTCTATATCACTTAGAATGAAGAAACATTATTTATTATTCGCTTTATTTAGTTTCCGTTGCAGTTGTATTTTAATTAATCACAGTTATTCATTTTGGATTATTTAATAAGGTCATTTAAACGTTATATTTATTTAATGTACTATGATTTCGTTTATCTTTGTAATCACTACCTCAGGCAACTGAGATGGTAACACTTTCATTTATCTAGGAATGCCTAGTAAAGGCTCTTAAATAAATGAGGGTGTTACAAGTATTTCTCAACGATATTGCGAAAGCGAGTAAAGACAGCTAGTGTGTCGGATTTATGACAAAGAGGGTACAACCAAATGTATTTTATGAGGTGGTCAACAAACATAACGTAATAATTAAACTCGTCAATAGAATAATGAGGTATAGTCCATACGTCAGAAAACACAAGTTTTATAGCGAAGGAGAAAGTAAGAGAAGATGTTGGAAAAAGCAATTAGTGACTTTTATTTAAGTTGCAGGGATTAAAATGCGTAAAAGAAGACGAGTGTATAGAAATATTAAATTGCTGACTGAGAAGTTTAAGTATAGAGGAAGACGACAACCAAGACGATGATCCCTGTTGGAGATAGGAGAGATGACACTAACACGCCCGACTGGAGAGAAGGATTGGGGTCATTCATAGAGACCAGAGTTATTTTGTCCCTGAACAAGAATTGTTCCCGAGTTGCAATCCTTAATACAAAAAAAAAGTGTGTGAGAAAAAGGCAATAGGATTATTGTCAAGGCAAAATTGGGAAATAGATAAGATATTACGAGATATATGGGAACATGTAAAATATTGTTAAAAATAATAGAAGATGAAGAAAATTGTATAAAAAAAGAATCGGTGTGATGTATCGAAAGCGAGCAGCCATTGCCAATTATCAAGTTATCTGTCCTACTATAAGGAGAGTGGAGGGCAAGTGTGTCGAGGTCATTCGGGATATGATGAGTGGCCCCGCTATCAAGGATCCGAGGGCGTGAGGGCTGGGTGTTTGCCGTGACACCATGCTGGCTAGTGGGGTTCAGGTAGTGTTTGGGTTGAAGAGTGGGCAAGGTGGGGGAGTAATGTGATGGAATAATTGTTTAAACTCGACAAAATTGGAGAGATAGTATCCCAGGTGGTGGCACCATTAACACTTACCATTGAATGGCGCTTGTTTAGGATGGGCAGTAGAGGACGAAGGGGGGGCAGAGGGGAGTGGGAGAATACCTTCAGTGATAGTGGACATGGGTAGGGCACAGTTGCAGAGTCAAAAGGCAACGGTGAGGAATGTGGTGGGTAGGGTCGATCAGTCTCAGTTGGTTAAGGATTAAGAATATCATGTTGGAGTAATTTTTCATGTAAGGTGTCAAAGGATATTAGGGTGTTCCTAGCTCATACAGCTTCTATGACCGGCCGATAAGTCGCAAAGTCATGTGCATCGTGCACTTGCGCGGTTATATATGCATTATCCATGGGTTTCCCCATGTGAGCGAGCTCGTCCATTGCGGCTATGATAGCCTAAATATAGTCTCTAACTTCCTGAGTCGTCTTGGTGATGCTCTTAAGACGGTTCTTAACTTACAAATAAGGACCACGATACGGGTTAGCGTACGTGGAAGTAAGAGCTGTCCAAATCTCATGAGAAGTTTTGGCTTAAAGAATAAGAGGGGTAATGCTTTTTGAGATGATACGATGAAGGGAACCGCTTATAAACTTGTCTTGACAAAACCGTGTGGAGTAGGCGGGATTAGAGATCGACTGTGTGTTGTTTAGTGACCCTCTGGTTTATATGGCTGTGAACAATATGGATGTTATGCTTCCCTTGCTCCCTTAATTAAGTCTAATGAGGAAACAATTAGAAAATATGATATTGATAACAAGACATCTAGATATTATATAAGTCCTATAAAATGATTTAGGAATTATTAGAGAAAATATGGGGTTGATGATGCTGGTAATAAGAATTATGGGGCTGGGAAATGATCAGGGTTTCAAATGGTAGAGGATAAACCCATAATGAAACAAGTTTATAACTTTTAAAATTTGTGTGCTAACGTAGTTAATGTGGGTGAATTTAGATGACACCCCCTACCTCCAAAAAAAATAAAAAAAACAAAAACAAATGAGTATAGAAAACACCTTGAGCATAAGGAAAAAGACTTATCCTTACAAGAACTAATAGGCTACATGAAGACCGAAGAAGCTAACCGTCTTAAAGATAAAGCGGTCCACATGTCTCTTACTTATGTGAAAGCTAATCTGATAGATGCTGATGGTTCTTCAAATGGAGATAAATTTAACAGTAAAGGAAAGACTAAGGCTGGTTAGGAACCGGGTCAGGGCAAATCCATAAAATCGTTACCTCAAATCCAAAAATCGAATGTTATATGATATGTCTTTCGAAACGGTTAAAAAGCTTATCAATGCCCAAAGAAGAAGGTGGTCAGAATGATCAAGCCAATAATCTTGCTGAAATAGAGGAATTATTGTTGATGTCATTGCGGAAGCTAATCAACTTGGTGGCAAATGCTAGTGACCGTGTTCTGGATACAAGGACTTCTAGGCATCCCTGTGCTAACCAGGGTTTTTTTGTGGAGTTTAAAGAGGTAGCTGATGGTGAATTTGTTTATTTTGACAACTATTGTTTAGTTGTTATCACCAGTAAAGGCATGATCTTTCTCAAACTCACTTATTGTAAAACCCTTGCTCTCAAAAATGTATTGTATGTCTCATCCTTGCATCGAAACCTCATGTCTGGTGCCTTACAAAACAAAGCCGGTGTGAAGCTTGTTATTGAGACTAATGTGATTGTAATGTCTCGCCACTAGTAATTTGTGGGAAAGGATTATCTTAGTGAGGGTTTATTTATTTTAAACATTACTAATTCGTCTATTGATAATAATGCATCTACTTCTACTTATATTGTTGAGTCTTTGGATGTTTGGCATGGTAGAATATGTCATCTCAATGTTGAATCTAATAAATGACTAAAAAACATGTCTTTAATTCATAGATTAACTTCTGGCAAATTCTCAAAATGTCCATGGAGTGTAGAAGCTAAGTTTACAAAAAAAACTACCAAAGCCATTAGAACTAAACAATCGAGTTTTATCGAGTTAATTTATACCGACCTAGCTGACTTTAAAAGTACCATGAGTAGAGGTGGTAAAAAGTTAATATATAACCTTCATTGATGACTGTTCAAGGTTCACTAGAGTATATCTACTTAGAACTAAAGATGGAGCATAACACATGTTTATCAAGATAAAAATTAGGTAAAGAAACAACTTAATAGGAAAATTAAAAAGGTTAGGACCGATAGAGGTAGAGAGTGTGGCTTGAACTTTTAATAGATTTTTGTGAAAAAAATAAAATAATACATGTGTCTGGTCCACCTTATCTCCCTTAGTCTAATGAAGTATATGAACAAAAAATAGAACTATAAAACAAATGATGAATGCTATACTTTTAAATTCTGGCACTTCTGATGATAAGTGGAGGAAGCAGGGCTTTCGACTTGTCACATTCTTAACTAAGTACCGCATAAGAAATTAGACAAGACTATCTATGAACTATGGAAGACTTATGCTCCTAACTTGAGTTATCTTAAAATGTGGGGGTGCCTAGCTAAAGTGGACTTACCTGACTTTAAAAGACCGACTGGTGGATCAAGGACCTGTGATTGCGTTTTCATTGGTTATGCTCATATAATAGCTCTTCTTATAGATTTATATCTTTGAGTGATAGTTCTATATCTGAAGTTAGAGATGCTGAATTCTTTGAGCATGTTTTTAATTCCCATTAAAAAGGATGTTGTTTCGTTTCAAAGTTTGCCTGCTGAGCTTGTTGTTCGTTCTACGCCAGCTAGTAGTAGTACCCCACATGATCATGTAGATGAACCTAGGAGGAGTAAGAGGCCTAAAATTGAGAAAACTCTGACAATGATTTTGTGAGAACTTTCTTGTATAAAAATGCATCAGTTGATTGTGTGATTGTCTAGATACCTAGTATCTGCTGAGACTCCAACAAACACCCGATGATTATCGGATTATAACATGTTTTGGAATCGCGGCGTTTGATCGACAGTTTGTGTACAACTTTACGTCGGAAAACTTAAAATGATTTCGAAAATAAAACATTTCAAAACCTTTCAAAAGTACCTGGAGTGTTTAATGCACGACGACGGGGTCGCAATGACACTAACTAGAGTCAAAACCGACACCGGACCAAAAACCGACTCAAAATTCAAATCCCGACTCCAACAACGAGTCAAACCGAGTCAACCACCAAAAACAAACCATTTCAAACCTTCTATACTAAGATTTCCCGGATTCATGAATGGTCAAGTACCAAACATGTTGTTACAAATCCTAGGATAGAAAAAATCATGATTGCACTTGTGTGAAAGTGACAGGACAACTCGAAGAACCGCGACGTGGCTCGCGCCTCTTTGAGCAGCCCAGGTGGCCACGTCGCTCAAAACTCACACAACTACTCATTTTTCAATAAATACCCTTCAAATGCCCCCATTTGAGAAGTTACGCGAATGTCCGCCCCCTCTTTTCTCCTTTAAAATTCTCGACTCGACTTCCTAAGTCACAATACGACACGTATTTACGACCTACCCGTCGTAAATACAAGCCTTACACATTGTTTGGTACCGTCATCGTGCATTAAATCAATTGACCGACCACTTCGACCACTACACCGTCACTAATCTTAATAAAACACTCTTTTTACTTACCAAAACGGTTTTAAACCGAGTCTTTTACGACCAAACAAGTTATTACACTTACGTCGGTTTCTCGCCATAACCAAACATGTAAGTATGAGGGTGTAAAAATCCTTCTTTTATCATGTCTTCATTTGTTTTATGACTATAACATGCTAAAACATGCATAACACGATCCAAAACATGGGATAAACGAGCCAAAACTGAGTTTTGGCCTGAGGCAGAAGCCCCTTATTGTGCATATAGACTCGCGCCTCAATGGGGTGCCCAGGTCAGAACTCAACCGTGTTTGTTCTCGTCTTTTCCCTTTAATCCATTTTCATATTTGTAATCGGTTTTACCATTTCAAATATTTTCAAACCTTTTTTATTTTATTTTATTTGTTTTTAACCATAAAACATTTTTCACCTTGGTTCCTCATACCATGACGGTTAAATCCGTGTTTCGGTGATAATATTTTGTTAATAACATTTAAAAGGTATTTAAAGCCTTTTATTTCATTTCTTTACATTTTGGGAGGTTTTTTAAAGCCTTTCAACATTTCTTTACATTTTCAAAACAAGCATATTAGTCACCAACACAAAGTCATCCTTGGTTCTACATACCATGCCAGATTTTAATCCGGGTACGATGATGAGTATCGATAATTATATTCAAGTGAACTTAAAAAAAAAGTTCATAATTGTTTTCAAAACTATTCATGTCACGCTTGTCAAATCGAACCCGACACCAAATATCATCGAAACAATGACGATTATTCAAGTCCCATTCTTCAAATCAACAAATACGGTCTAGACGACCCTTTCAAACCAAATCAGGTCAAATACCCATTTTTCAATACGTTTTATAAACTTTTTCCAAATGGTCAGAACACGGCATATAACCGTTGGTTGACCCGCGCCTAAAACAGGCCCTTTCTTTCTTATTTCCAAAACCAGGGGAGGCCCCCTTACACCGCCGGCATGCTCGCGCCTCATATGGCCGCCTGGCACAGGGCATGTTCCCTTTCCAGCATCAGTCTAGGACGATCCCGACTCCGGTTAACCCGGATATAGGACAGATCAGATGACTATTTGCTCATTCGAAAATCTTATTTGCAAAATGCTTTACTAAGACAAATGGATCACGTTATGCACCATAAACCTAATACGGTAAATGGATGTTTAATTTCCGTCTTGCATGCAAATCAACCATTAATCCAACTCGACATCTTATACTTGATACTTGGAGTAAATCAACCGACTTAGAAAGCTCTCCCATGTTAGGTTTAAATTATTGGATGCGCATTCATTCATTTAAACCGTTTTATCAACTTTTGCATTCAACTAACCAAGATCGATCAGTAGAGGCCGCTACCGCGGGCGGAATTGGGTGTCTGATTAAAGAGCTTCCCAATACGTACCTTCACCTCTTACTAAGAAACTTTGGATAGTGGACGACCTTATCCAAGGCGTACGAGAGTCATTCTAGACATAGGATGCTAAAGAGGGACGATTACTTATCTTTAGTACCTATGTCAAACCCTGCTTTGTGCTTCATTTGACCGAGATATAAAGTGGATTTAAACGGGTTCCAAGCATCCCACAAATGCTTGGTGGCGACTCCGAACATCTCTAATCGTTTCGAGGCCCTTACCGAGACGAAATCGACCGATCTAAAACGATCCGGTAGAAAGCATTTTTACGCCGCCGAGCGTGGCATTCAAAAGACCGCTGTATGTCCACAGATCGAATGGGCTTGCAGGTGGGCCATGTCCACAGATTGGCGACTCCGCTGGGGATAACTAGGACACTTACGTCTTTGTGATCCCTAGATGGTGAGACTCGAACGAGGTCTTGGTTGGAATGCATTAATTGATATTACGGTCACGGTCGGGTTCCTTGTCCGGGCCCACAACCTAACCTTTATCGACCAATTGGCTCGTCTCGTCGGCGTGAGTTTTCTCATCCCCGCGTTTCAAATCCCGATTGAGTCAAGCATACCATTGACGTCACACATTTCTATTTCGTCAAAGAGCTTTCATCACTTTCGAGCACGAGGCTAGGGCACCCTTCTTACACATTTTGTTTGGATTGGTATCCCTCTCGCAAATCGGGGTTTGATTGCTTGGTGTGTAACCCACCCTTCTAAGCCAAAACCCGTGTCAGCATAATGCATAATATAATGAAACTGTGAGTGCTTATGTGCTATTTGATCATAAGTCCTTCCGTGTCATTTTCAAACTTTCAAAATCATTATTTTGCGCCGTTATAATGGCCATTTCAAACCTCGGTCTTTCGCCGACCATTGCACGCTTTTCTAGGCTGTCGTAATGACGATTTTCAAACCCGGTTTTTATAACCATTTCAACACGCCTTTCTAGGCCGTCGTAATGACGATTTTCAAACCCGGTTTTTATAACCATTTTAACACGCCTTTCTAGAACGTCGTAATGACGATTTTCAAACCTGGTTTTTATAACCATTTCAACACGCCTTTCTAGGCCGTCGTAATGACAATTATCAAACCCGGTTTTTATAACCATTTCAACACGCCTTTCTAGGCCGGCGTAATGACAATTTTCAAACTCTGTTTTTTACACCCAATTCAAATCACCTTTTTACGCCGTTATAATCGCCCCGTCTAGACACGGATTTTAACCCGTTTCGCGCCGACAATGGCTCTTTTAAAACCCGAGAAAAGTACACACCCTTTTCTCGAGACACTTTCGAGATCCCGAGGACCATGCACCGTCCCCGAGACCTCTTCAAACATTTCAAACTCGATTTTCAAAACATACAATTTTGAATTTCAAAAACCGTCTTGGGAGACAATACATTGTTTTCTGAGCCGATTCAAACTCAAACCGTCTTTTGCAAATAAACTTAAGACAACCTTTTTAACTTACCGACTTGCGGAGATCTCTATCTTCAGAAGCCGTCCACAAAGCGACGAATGAATCTTTTTGAAAATTCTATTTTCGAAAACTTCAGTCCACCATTCCAATTCCGCCTCGTGTCTACCGAGTCGAAGCAAACGTACTTATGGGTCTTTACTTATGAGTCGTCTCACCACGAGACTTGTCCAATGGCTTCACGCCGTTACGTTGTATTCATGTCAAAAGTTCGGTCAACACCGTCACGTCATAAATCGAGTCAGCACCGAGGAACCATGCACGGTCACCCTCGTCTTGTTGAGTCTGACCTTTGTCACGTCCTTTGTGTTGTCTGCGTTCAGTCTTCGAGCCGTGTTGGATTGAGTTATAATGTGAGCCGTTTTTCTGCCTCAGAGCAATGGCCCTGTCTTCAACTTCGTCTGTCAACAACAACAACAATGATAACAACAGAGATGTCACGACTGATCAGCTAGCCAGCCTGCTCACCGCTCTTAAGGTCACCCTGGATCGCGTCGAGACCCGTATCGACGCCCTAGAAAAGAAGGAAGCTGGAGAACATAATACTCCACCTCTGACTGAAACTGAGAAGAGGGTAAAGCTCTTGGAAGAACAGCTCCTAGCCCGGGGTAACAATATCCATCTTGAGAGCAACCGAAGGTTCGAACCTGTTGGGGATCAATTACCCGACAACTTTACCCTAACTGATGTACCTAAGTTCAAAGGAGTGGAGGACCCGCTCAATCATATCCGTGCCTTCAAAGACTACATGGCCATTAAAGGGGTCAAACGGGAACTTTTCACCCGGATCTTTCCGTCCTCTTTGGAACCGATCCCTCGCCAGTGGTACTACTCCCTCGATCCGAAAAACATTACTACTTGGGATGAAGTCGCAGTTGAATTCGCCAAACAATACGCCGACAATGTTGAAATCCAAGCCAATACCCGTACCCTTGAGATCCTAACCCAGAACGACAAGGAGGGATTCACCGAGTTCTTAACTCGTTGGAGGAGGGTAAGTACTCAGCTGGCCAGCAAGCCGAGTGAATCAACTTTGGTGTAAAAGTTCGTCAACAATCTCTGCCCAGTGTATGCCAACTTACTAAGGTATCAAAATATTAAGACCTTCCAGGATCTGCAAATTCTGGGGACACGCATTGAAGATGACCTTCGGAAGGGTGTCTTGGCCAAGACCACTGGCAGAGGCTACCAAGGATCCACCTCAACCGGGTCTCGCCCTTACGGCCAAACAAACAAGATCGATGAGGTCAACCTCGTTGAACCATCTGCTAAGAGAGCTGAGCGCCCCCAGAAAGTGTTCACTAATATAAGGTCAACTTATGCAAGTTCCCTGAAGAGGCTCATGGACCAGGGAAAGTTACAACCAATCGGACCCACCCCGGATCCGACCGATGCTAAGAAATCCCGCTTCTGGAACCCAAGTGCCTACTGTCAGTACCATCAAGGGAAAGGGCATGATACAGAAACCTGCTTCAAACTCAAACACATCATCCAAGACATGATTGAGAAAGGGGAATTGCCTTTACCCCCACCGACTAAGCCAAACAACAAAATAAACCCTCTCGGAATACATGCTATCTCGAAAGATGAACCAACTCTGGATTGCTCTCACCTCATCCTGCCAATTGATGACGAGGTGAACGCCTTGGAGAAATATCCCTCGGGCGGGGTATTTGTGTTCAGTGCCGCAGCTATGCTCACCATGTTCCAACAGGTTGAGGAAGCCATAGCCAGCCTCTCCGAGAGGATTACCCGACTTGACGATGCCTACCGCCGGCTTATCTTTAATCCTCCACCACCACGCCCGAGGGAGAGTCCCCCGAGAGCCTAAAACTACCCTCACCAGGATGGATTTCTCCCACGACCATTCTGGCATGCACCTCACAATAATCACCCTTACAATAATCAACCTCACAAAAACTACCCTCACAAAAATTACCCTCACAAAAATATCCCTCACAAAAACTGCCCACCAAGGAATACCCCTCCAAGGTGCCTTCGAGATCCTGAAATTAATGGCATCTGGAGAGAGATGATGTCGAAGATGTTTATATCGTCCCAGGGAAAGAGAAACGGGCGAAAGAGATCGGTCACCTTACCCGATCCGGACGCCCCTATCAGAACCCGAACAATTCAACGGTAGCTCCAACAACAAACGACCAAGTCGTCCCGGACACGGACACTCAACCAAGAGCTCTTGAGAATTCGATCCTGAAGCAGCTTCAGAAGGCAAAAGCCGAAATCTCAATCTGGCAACTGATCACGACATCCTTTGAGCATCGACAGGCTTTGCTACAGGCCTTGGGAAAATTAACTGTGCCCTCCACCTCTTCCCCTGAAGAGATAGTGGCACATATGACGAGGTACGCCCCTGACCTGAACAACCCAGTCCTCTTCTCTGACGAAGATATCCCTCCCTTCGGAGCCAATCATAACATTGCCCAGTACATTACCGTACAATGTCTCGGGAAGAATGTACCCATGGTCCTAGTAGATGACGGATCCGCTGTGAATGTCATCCCCCTCAAGACTGCTCACAAGCTGGGTATTAAGAAAGCTGATTTGGTCCCAATAAATTAAGGAGTACGCGCCTACGACGGCACTCGTCGCAAGGTCGTGGGGCTCATCACTCTGACTGTCGCAACCGGACCACTGGAAAGGCAAACCAGTTTCCAGGTGGTCGACATCGACGCCTCTTTCAATATGCTCCTGGGATGTCCCTGGATTCACGCCGTTAAGGCAGTTACCTCAACTCTACACCATAAAATCAGGGTCCCCTTCAACGGGAAAACAATCACAATTCCTGCTTCCCCGATCAAAGTTGTCATGAGAAAAGGAATAGCCTCCCAAGCCATTGAGGAAGATGACAATGAAATGTGGGGATTCCAAGCTGTGAATGCCATAAATGATGAATCAACACCCTTTGATTGTGATCCGTTTGCCAACCTCACAGTCAACCGTATCATGATGCGCCAGGGTTACTTCCCGGGTTTGCCGCTCAATCCACTGAAGGACACATTACCTCCCTTGAAACAGGCTAAGGTCCCCAACATTCCCTTCGGACTGAGATATGAGCCTACCGATGAAGATATCCAGGAAATGAACCTCCTAGTTCGAAAACGCAAGAAGCACGGAGTTATCCTCCGTCCCTATCCTCTGACCCTCCACGGATACTTTGTCCCCGAGGGAGAATCAGAGCTCTACCATGGCTTTCCGGAGCCGATCTATGACTCTGTGGCTAAAGCCAGATACCAGGGTGTCTAAGTCTTCCAGGACCGCTACTTCATCCCCGACAACACCGAAGCTGCATCAACTGAGTTTAAGCCGTCCTCGTGCCTCGATGGACAAGCTGTCACTCTCCACTTTGGAGAAGATAACATCAAGCACCTCGACTATGAGGACATTATCAACATCGCCCTGAAGGACAATCAATTTGACCCAACCGCCTTGATCTCCGACACTGACCCGGAGAAAGCTACACAAGGCTAGAGGAAGACCGTCAAGTGGACCGACCGCCAAGGCCGCGTTCTCAAGATCACAACTGGAGAAGGCCCTATGTTCAAAGATGGAAGTGAAGAAGAATCTGAATCTGAGTCTGAGTCGGAGTCAGAGCCTGTCATAACTCCTAACACTCTTGATGTCCCAGTCAAGGTCCCCTTCCCACTATTTTATGTCAAGGTCGTGGCTGATTCAGAGGCTGAGTCTACTAGGGTCACCCCTACTCCCATGAAAGGTGACAACCCAGAGCCTGTTCCAGGGGCCACCTCCTCTACTGTGTCGCCTCTGACTGACCACGAGATGTCTATCCTCTCCGAGCTTTTCGCTCGTGTCAACTTAATGAACGCTAAGTTTGCTTATGACTCGTCTCAATTTAACTGCAATGCAATTCTAAATGACTATGAGGAATTTGACTTGAGTGACTACCCACCTCACCTAGCCAAAGAACTTGACAAACGGGAAACTAGAACCCCCATCATTGAGGAGACCGAACCTATTAAAATAGGAACCGACAACACACCTTGATGCGTGTCATTTATATGATGTTTTACACCTTATTTTACACGCATTTTAGAGCTCAAATATGTAGTTTAGGCTACTATTTTCCCTATTTCCGTCTACTTTCGTGTTTTTGTATAATATTGTTGAAATGTGAAGAATCCAGCGGAAATCGAGCCGAATCCGTCCCTAAGTACTTAGCATTGCATTTGACGTAGAGTAAAGACTCGGGAAGCGAACTTGGTGCGCATTTCAAGGCCTGAAATATATATTTTCCAAAGTTTCAGAAGCGGATTACCAGCTACAGTGGTCTATAGACTGACCTACATGGTCTATAGACTGTCAGAATGCTTCTCGACATTGCAGCCTTATTCAGATGGCTATATCTCGAGTTCTAGAGCATATAATCGAGGGATTCCAATTGGAGGTGAAAGCTTATCCTTTTAGCTTTCCAACGCCGTGTAGAACGCCTGATTTGACCAAGTAACGAAGAAATGGCAGCTGTTTTAAGATCGGTGCGCGCTGCAGGAATTATCAAAAGCTCCTGTACAGCGCATCTCAGTCGATTGACCGGTCCCAGTGGTCGATCGACCACACCACGAGTTGACGGAAATTAGAAGACGCGAGAAAGACCAAAGTATGTAATTAGGTTTTAGGAATAAGTTACGTAAGACTATCTATATAACGTAACCCTATGTTTCAGAATAGGCATCAAGTCATTGGATCTAGTTCCTATCATACGTATCTGTAGTTTACATACAATAAAAATACATTAGCTATTCGTAGTTTCGAATTCTCAAAAGTTCGTACCTTACTTTCGGATTCATCGCTTGTTCCTTTGCTTTGGTAATTCTAGACCTTTAATTTCAGTATTGTTTTATTCGTATCGTTAGTATTAGTTCTTGCTAGATAGAATCCCAAGCCTTAGTTACAGTTTTATGCGAATTCATTCATTCAATTATTTCAATTATGCAATCCATCATGCTTATTATCAAATTAGTTCTTGTTATTTGTATAAGTATGTCTAACTAAACACCTCGTGTTAAGATGTAGGGGATCTATGGCATAGATGGCATTAGAATAGGTGAACCCGAATTAGGGCTTGGTCGGTCGACTGGTGTAGCTGGTCGATCGACCGACTCCGTGTCTGATTAGCATCGTTTGATTCGTTGAGTGCAATATTTAACAATGAGACCGAGAAAAGACTTGTTAGATGCTTAGTTTTGACCAACCCGTATATCGAGAGATAGGGGAGGGCATTAATTAATGAATTAAGACGACTAAATTGCTGAGATCGAGAGATAATGTAATTTAGGCTTTAGAATCACTTTTCAGGGCGAGAGCTAGTATTAGTGAGACCTAGGGGTTGGTGGCATAGGCCGAAAGGAGCTACTAGTTAACTTGGACCGAGAGGACTTGTTTTACCCATCCTACGCGACTGTATTTCGGACTTACCTAGGATTATGCGCCATCGCAGCTATAGTGAACCGACCGTCTTAGCATTTCCTTTATCATTGTTTACATCCCTTTTTACTTTTATTTGTTTATTTAGTTATTTTAGATTTAATTCATATCAAAACCCCCTCAGCTGTTACCCTTAGACTGAAATAAAAAGCAACTATTATCTCCCTACCTCCCTGCGGATCGACCCTGTTACCACTAGCTTCTGTTAATTTTAATAGGTTTTATAAATATTATTTTTGGTGCACACAACGACAGACATCAAATTTTGGCGCCGTTGCTGGGGAGGCAGCGTAAATTTTTAGTTGTTTTATTTTAGTTTATTTTGGTCTCAAGGAACATCCGTTCCTTGAGGGAGTCCTTATATTCTTCTTGTAGTTTCCTCTTATACGCAGGTCACCTTGCGCTAGACAGAGACTTTTAGAAGATTCATTTCAAGAGGAAGGCGTGAGTACTCTTGAAAGATGGGAAGTTCGCGTGGGAATTCGCGAAAACCAAGTATCGAAATGAATGCTATTGCGGCACTAGAAGTTTCCATTAATGCCAGGTTCGAAAAGCTGGAGAATGCTACAAATGAAACTGCGGAATTGAGAAAGGTAGTTCAAACTCTCTTGGTTCAAGTTATAAAAATGGAAGAAGCTAGGATTGAATCTGATAAGAATTTTGAAAATCGGTTGGCAATTTTAGTGGCTAATCAAGCTGCTAATTTGTCAAGCAAATTTGATGATACTCTACCTCTTACCCCTTTGCTTATTCCTGCTCTAACACCTCTGCCCCAGATTGGGAGCAATATGGAGGAAGATTCTTCTGCTTTGACTGTTGCAGGAACTGGTTTGGGGAAGGAAGAGCCGAGGAAAGTGTCGGATTATGACTTGGAGTTTAATGAGCCGGACGATCCAAGAGCTTGGGAAGCCGCTAGAGTCGTTGATGACCCGTTGAGTATTCTAGATGAAGAAGTGGAGTGGAGTCCAGCTGCTGAGATTAGCATTGCGGAGGGTACTTCATATAGTCAGAAGCCTTGGCCGGAGATTTTCCGCAGCTTCCGTTGATCTATCTAGTTTTATAAACCACTTTAAGACTATTTATTCCGTTTTAGACTATTTACTGTTTTTTTGGTGTGCGCGAGACTTTGCTTTAATTTGGTTTGCTTAGGATTTATTTAGGCTATAGACTCTACATTTGGGTTTAGCGCAATTTTGGGCGCTGTATTATGTGCATTTGCAGATTGTTAGACCATATTGACTCACGCTATTTGAGTTAATTCGAAGAAAGCACTGTCCTCGTCAGGTATATCAGTCGATCGACTGGCCTGTGTGGTCGATCGACTGACCACTGCAGCTACAGGAGCGTCTGTTTCAGATGCCCTGGTCGATCGACTGGCCTGTGTGGTCGATCGACCGCTTCCCGCTGTTGTACCTGTTTTCGATCATTCCCCTGCTGTGTTTGGTCATTTTGCGGAGCACGAAAGGGATTTTTATGGAGTTCTCTCCTTATTTTCTTTCCTTTTCATTCATCTATCGCTTTCTTCAACTTAATTCTTTGCACATAATTACCGCTTCAACTTTGTTTTCTCGGATAATGCACGGTATTTTCTGTCCTTTCAGGTACTTATGGTAGCACTGCTGGCTACTGAAACCTCCTAGCTCACGCTGGTTTGGGGAGGTTTCCTTTTGCGCGCTTAAAGTCTTATGAGTTTCCGAGTTTAACTTCATGTCTTGTTTAGTTAGTTATCGCAACTCCCCATTTCCTTTTGTTTCTTTACTCACATGATCTCGCACGGGAGAATTCGGGTTTGCGTCGACTTCAGGGATCTGAACAAGGCAAGTCCAAAGGACGATTTCCCTTTGCCAAATGTTGACATTCTGGTAGACAACACTGCCGAAGATGCTCTCTTATCATTCATGGACGGGTATGCTGGGTACAACCAGATTAAAGTGGCTGAGGAAGACATGCACAAGACTGAATTCACTACACAGTAGGGTACGTATTGCTACACGATCATGCCCTTCGGCCTCATCAACGCCGGAGCAACCTATCAAAGAACCGCTGCCACTCTCCTACATGATATGATGCACAAGGAGGTAGAGGTATATGTCGATGACATGATCGTCAAATCAAGAGAACGGGACGGCCACATTAACGCCCTTCAAAAATTGTTCGCTCGTCTACAGAAATATAACATTAGACTAAATCCTCAGAAATGTGCATTCGGGGTTACCTCCGGAAAACTCTTGGGACATGTCGTCAGCAAAAGAGGCATTGAGATTGATCCAACCAAAATCAAAGCCCTTCAACAAATGCCTCGGCCTAAGAACGAAAAGGAGATTCGGGGATTTCTCGGTCAGGTCCAATACATCAGCCGCTTCATTGCCAAGCTCGCCAGGATTTGTGAACCAATATTCAAGAAGTTTCGCGCCTCTGATCACACTGATTGGGACTACGACTGTCAAAAGGCCTTCGACAGGATAAAGGAAATCATATTCAAACCTCATGTCCTCATGCCACCTCAACTGGGGATCCCTCTATCCCTATACCTGACTGTTACCGACACACCCATGGGAGCAATGCTAGCACAAACAGTCGACGGCGAAGAACGAGCCATATACTACATCAACAAAAAGTTCATCGAGTACGATAGAAGGTACACCTAGCTGGAAAAGACATGCCTTGCCCTAGTATGGTCAACAAAGAAGCTGCGGCATTACATGCTCAGCTACACGGTCCACATCTACTCCAAGATGGACCCGGTCAAATATATCTTCGAAAAACCCGTACTAAACGGAAGGCTGTCTAGGTGGACACTCATGTTGTCCGAGTTCGATCTCAAGTTTGTATCCCTCAAGGTTATCAAGGGAAGAGAAGTCGCCGACTTCCTAGCAGAGATTCCGTCAACGAGGATCCAACAATCGACACATGGTCACTTCCCGACGAGGACATCCTTTGTGCCGACACCGACGCATGGGACCTATACTTGGTCAAGCTAGACTTCGCCGTCACCAACAATGCCGCTGAATATGAAGCATGCCTCATCGGCCTACAAGCAGCCATCACACTTGGCATCAAAAGACTGAGGGTCCATGGCGATTCCTCGCTCATCATCAATCAACTGTCCGGATCATGGAAAATCTGAAGTGACAGCTTAGCACCCTATCGAGCAAGATCAATCAAGAGGCCGAGTTCTTCGACCAAGTCGACTACTTCCACTTGCCACGAGAGGAAAATCAATTTGCTGATGCCCTAGCAAAACTTGCCGCGCTCGTCAACATACCTGACGACATAACATCGATGCCCCTATGTGTCGAGAGAAGGAGCGAGCCAGCTCACATTTGCGCCATCAACAACGACGAGGAAAGCCATGATGAACCCTGGTACCAAGCCATCCTCAACTACAAAACCAAAAACGAATTCCCTCCCAACTCTGGCCCAAGAGGACAAAGAGTCATTCGTTTACTTGCATCGCAATTCGTGATAAACCAAAATCAACTATACAAAAGAACACCCCAGGGATTCTCCTCCTTTGCATTGACCATCACAAAGCCAAAAAAAGTTATGGGAGAGTTCCACGACGGAGAATGTGGCCCTCACATGAGCGCAATGATGCTTACCCGGAAGATCATGCGGCTAGGCAACTACTGGACCACCATGGAACCTGATTGCCGTGACTACGTCAAACATTGCCACAATTGCCAAATCTTCGCCAATATACAACACATACCACCATCCCTCTTGTACACCATGACATCACCCTGGCCTTTCACAACTTGGGGCATCGACATGATCGGGAAAGTCAACCCGGTTGGCACCAAGGGGCATTGTTTCGTCCTCGTCGCCATCGAATACTTCACCAAATGGGTGGAAGAGCAGTCATATGCAGTCTTGACTGCCAAACAAGTGGCCAAGTTCATCTAAAACAACATCATCTGCCGATATGGGGTACCCCATGAGATCATCAACAATCAAGGCTCTCACTTCCGGGCGGAAACTCAAGCTTTGCTGGACAAATACAAAATCAAACGACATCGATCATCCCCCTACCGTCTCCAAACCAACGGAGCGGTGGTGGCAGCTAACAAAACTCTTGTCACCATTATCAAGAAAATGCAAGACAACTACCGCGATTGGCTGAGCAAACTCCCATTCGCACTCTGGGGATACCGAACCTCTATTCGAACACCGATGGGGGCCACACCCTTCTACCTAGCACATGGCATGGAGGTGGTTCAACCGGTAGAGTTAGAGGCCCCTTCTCTACACATCCTGCTGTAGAGTCAAGTCCCTGAGGCGGAATGGACCCGTCGAAGGTACGAGCAAATCACTCTTCTAGACGAACGGCGACTCAACGCCTTGCACAACGTCCAGCTATACCAACGACGTATACAAAGGGCATTCAACAAAAGGGTCAAACCAAGATTCCCAATTCATTTCCTTCACATGTCAACAACGACACATAAATCGTCACTTCAAACGTAATAGTGAAGATTCCAAATTCACTATTTCCTTCACATGCCAACGGCGGCACATAAACCGTCACCCTAGTCGTAATAGCGAAATTTAAAGTTTGCTATTTCCTTCAAAAAAATTCAAACAGATGGCGGCACATAAACCGTCACTTCAACCGTAATAGTGAAAATTCAAAATTCACTATTCCTTCGAAATATCAACAGGGGGCTTCCTCGCAGAACCCGCTCATTTCAACAGTAGTGAAAATTCAAAATTCACTATTTTCACGGCGGCATCACGAGCCCGCTACTTTCAAAACAAGCCCGTTCGACGCGGCTATTCTCACGGTCAATTAACCGACCGCACCATGGCTGGCGAGCCCTCCTCATATACGCACCATGGCTGGCGAGCCTTACTACGCATCGGGGCTGGCGAGCCCTCCTCATATACGCATCATGGCTAGCGAGCCTTACTACGCATCGTAGCTGGCGAGCCCTCCTCAGGTACGCACCATGGCTGGCAAGCCTTACTACGCATCGCGGCTGGCGAGCCCTCCTCAGGTACGCACCATGGCTGGCGAGCCTTACTACGCATCGCGGCTGGCGAGCCCTCCTCATATACGTACCATGGCTGGCGAGCCTTACTACGCATCGCGGCTGGCGAGCCCTCCTCATATACGCACCATGGCTAACGAGCCTTACTACGCATCGCGGCTGGCGAGCCCTCCTCATGTACGCATCATGGCTGGCGAGCCTTACTACACATCGCAGCTGGCGAGCCCTCCTCAGGTACGCACCATGCCTAGTGAGCCTTACTACGCATTGCAGCTGGTGAGCCCTCCTCATATACGCACCATGGCTGGCGAACCTTTATCTGCAAATGTGCAAGGACGTATCCGAAGATGCCTCAGGTATGACTCCTTGTTATGGCTGGCGAGCCTTTGTACGTAGTCTAACGGACTTTAAACGACCCGCACGGACAGTCGACAGACTCTAAACTGTTCCCGATGACAGGTCCTTGGCTTGTACCCTCGAGTCGCCTTGGCGTCGCCCTTCTCGACGCCAGGTCCTTGGCCCGAATCCTTTCGAGCCGCCTCGACGTCGCTTGGGTCTCCAGGTTGTAATCTTCGATTGACCTGGGGGCTCTACTTTGACTTTCGCCTTGTCCAAGCCTTAGTCAAAGTGGGAGCTCTGTAGATACCCCATATCTGCTGAGACTCGAATAAACACCCGATGATTATCGGACTATAACATGCTTTGGAATCGCGGCGTTTGATCGACAGTTTGTGTACAACTTTACGTCGGAAAACTTAAAACGATTTCGAAAATAAAACATTTCAAAACTTTTCAAAAGTACCTGAAGTGTTTAATGCACGACGACGGGGTCGCAATGACACTAACTAGAGTCAAAACCGACACCGGACCAAAAACTGACTCAAAATTCAAATCCCGACTCCAACAACGAGTCAAACCGAGTCAACCACCAAAAACAAACCATTTCAAACCTTCTATACTAAGATTTCCCGGATTCATGAATGGTCAAGTACCAAACATGTGACTACAAATCCTAGGATAGAACAAATCATGATTGCACTTGTGTGAAAGTGACAGGACAACTCAAAGAACCGCGACGTGGCTCGCGCATCTTTGAGCAGCCTAGGTGGCCACGTCGCTCAAAACTCACACAACCACTCATTTTCCTATAAATACCCCTCAAATGCCCCCATTTGAGAAGTTACGCGAGTGTCCGCCCCCTCTTTTCTCCCTTAAAATTCTCGACTCGACTTCCTAAGTCATAATCCGACGCGTATTTACGACCTACCGGTCGTAAATAGAAGACTTACACATTGTTTGGTACCGTCATTAACAGGGCACTACTCGATCGACCTATATTATCACTCGATCGAATGATTGGATGGGTTATTTCACTCGATCGAGTAGAAATTTCACTCGATCGAGTGTCTGGACAGCATGCAGCAAGAATATCGTCCAGAAACTCATCCAAATCGTCTTTCGGGGTATTATCAGCTGTCACAACCCCGTCTTCTGGTATTTTTGGTCCCATATGAGCCGGGCCACTTCGGAGATTCGTTGTATTAACTGGGTCGCATATCGGTGGATGGTCAGCTTGGTCTTTCGCGAGTGTCAATTGCGCAACTTATTCTCTTAACTCCACGATAACAGTTTCATTCTTGCTACATTTCTCCCCAAACTGTTGTGTTAAGTTCAACATCAAGGATTTCAGTTCGGCAATTTCCTCGTTTGTAGAAGGAGAGACCGGCTGTGGCGCTGGTGTAGAAGGAGTAGAAACATTTTTCATTTCTTCATATAATTGAGAAAAAAGGGACTCCTTGCTTGTATTTCTGGTAAGCAAGGACGCGCTCTATGCTTGCCAGACAATCAATAGGGTCATGCCCCTCCATGCCGCATCTACCGCATATCGCCACATGCTCAGCAATTGCACAAACCTGTGCACTCTCACCCATAGCCTCCGTAATCTCTACATTACCTAGACTTTTGCTAGGACTTCCCACTTCAGCTGCTACCAACTCGTTAACTTGCCCACTTCCTCGGGGATTTCCATATTTGGCAACATGGATGGCCATCTCCTCAATAAGACGCCACCCTTTATCATCTTCCACATTCTTAGTTAATCTCCCCTTAGCTACACTATCAAGAATAGCTCTCTGGTTTCGATAAAATTCGTTGTAAAACTGAGTACAAAGGAACCAACGCTTGAAACCATGGTGAGGCACAGAACGGACAAGCTTCTTGAACCTAGTCCAAGCCCCATCCAAGTCTTCGGTAGGCAATTGCTCAAAAGAAGTAATCTGAGTTCTCAAGGCATTGGTGCGCTGTGGTGGGAAATATCGCCTGTAAAAGGCCAAAGCAAGAGAACTCAAGTCGGTTACACCGCCTGCTTCCCTATCTAAATCCCTCAACCATTCCCGGGCATCATCAGCTAAAGAAAAAGGAAAAAGAACTCCCTTCACTTTGTCCTGTGTCACCCCAGCAGCAAGAGGAATGGTAGAGCAATACTCCGTAAATAGCTCTATATGCCTGCACGGATCTTCTTCAGGTACCCCTCTGAAAAGATTCATCTCGACCAGCTGTATGTAGGATGGGTGGATTCCAAAGGTTCCCGACTCAGTAGTGGGTAGTAAGAAACCTTTTGGGAGGGAATCCACATTAGGCTCTGAATGGTTGGCTATATTAGGCATCCTAGAAAATAGAGTTTACAAAGCAAAGCAGGTGCGATGATGTTCTCTTATAGAACAGATAACTTGTAAAACTAATCAAAAACTTTGGAAAAATGATCGAGATCAGTCTCAAGGATTAAATTCCTTGAGACGAGAGACAAACTTAAATAAAGCAACAAAATTGCGCCACCTCCCCGGCAACGGCGCCAAAATTTCACAGGGCAGTCGTATACCTATCAAAAATAACCAACTGGCTCTAACTAATATAGCTAGGGAAGTCGGGTCGATCTCCACAGGAAGATGGTAAAATGTCAGCTTTGCCTAAGTTCGTCACGGTAACCAAATTGGGAGGTTGTATTTAATTGTTTTTAAACTAAAAAGACTAAGAAAGAGAGGAAAAGCAAGAGAATAAAGATTAAGCAAAAATGGAGAAAGCAGCTAAGACAGTCGGTTCACCATGATCATTCAGTCAAGCAATCTAGATCTCAGGTCAATGCAAGTATGGTCTGAGGAGCAGTGAATATCTCCTTCCGGTCTCAATTCGCCCTAAAGCACAAATAGCTTAGCTTCCGCCCTCACTACAGTGCCCTAATGTTCGCTACGAGTCTCGCCCTTTCAAACCTTCCAGTCTAGGTCTATGTTTACTACGATAAAATGACTAATTGCGTCGACTCAATTAGACAAAAACAGTTGAATGCAGCGATTAACAACAAAGACCACACAAGCACAAGACCTAATATGGCGATTACTAGTCCTTCATAATCATGGATTCCCTAGTCTTAGCAAAGGGTAATTAGCTACACATTACTGTCGAACCAACAACAACAACAACATATAGATTATAAGAACTAAACATAATAATATTGAAAATGAAGAATCAAATAAACAGTAATAAAAGCAATGGGAAAAAGATAGAAACAAAACAATGATTATGATTAAGAAATAAAAGGGAAAAATAATACCGATTACAATTCTGAATTCGAGTAGAAAAGAGTAGAAGGAGAGTAAAATAAAAGAAGCAGTGGAAAAGATAAAGTCAAAGTGAATGAATGAGGAAGAGTTACGCAGTCTACCCTATTTAGTAGCATACGAAAATCTCCCCCTTAAACCTAATCTATTGCCTAATTACAAAAGCCCATACGAAATTAGGCGGAAAAACTCTATTACAGGCCAAACCACTCGATCGAGTGGAAATAAATCACTCGGTCGAGCAACTAAGCGACAAACCCTTCGATCGAGTGGAAATAGACCACTCGATCGAGTAACTCCTTGTATTGCCTTCTCTATCGAGTACTATAACTACTCGATCGTGTAATCTTCTTTATATAAAGCATTCGATCGACAGGAAAAGTAGTCGATCGAGCTATTTTAGCACGATTAGGCACTTAAGACACCTTTCGAAACCAGCTCACGCGTCTTCAAGTGACAGATTTCAAGCTCCGGTTCCTTGTTCTTCATAAATGTATGCAATTGGGACGAGTTTAGGCTTGATTTATCTTCTTTTCGATCCATTCCTGCAATTTACACAAAACGAACCAAGGTAGACTAATCGGGGGTATTTGTAGCTGGATGCCATGTAAATAGTACAGAAATGCGTGTAAAAATGAGGTAAAAACCTTATATAAAATACACGCATCAGTCATCGTACATTAAATCACTTGATCGACCACTTCGACCACTACACCGTCACTAATCTTAATAAAACACAATTTTTACTTACCAAAAAGGTTTTAATCCGAGTCTTTTCCGACCAAACAAGTTATTACACTTACGTCGGTTTCTCGCCATAACCAAACATGTAAGTATGAGGGTGTAAAAATCCTTCTTTTATCATGTCTTCATTTGTTTTATGACTATAACATCCTAAAACATGCATAACACGATCCAAAACATGGGATAAACGAGCCAAAACTGAGTTTTGGCTTGAGGCAAAAGCCTCTTATTGTGCATATAGGCTCGCGCCTCAATGGGGTGCCCAGGTCAGAACTCAACCGTGTTTGTTCTCGTCTTTCCCCTTTAATCAATTTTTATATTTGTAATCGGTTTTTACCATTTCAAATATTTTCAAACCTTTTTTATTTTATTTTATTTGTTTTTAACCATAAAACATTTTTCACCCTTGGTTCCTCATACCATGACGGTTAAATTCGTGTTTCGGTGATAATATTAGGTTAATAACATTTAAAAGGTATTTAAAGCCTTTTATTTCATTTCTTTACATTTTGGGAGGTATTTTGAAGCCTTTCATCATTTCTTTACATTTTCAAAACAAGCATATTAGTCACCAACACAAAGTCATCCTTAGTTCTACATACCATGCCAGATTTTAACCTGGGTACGATGATGAGTATCGACTAATTATATTCAAGTGAGCTTAAAACAATTAGTTCATAATTGTTTTCAAAGCTATTCAAGTCAAGCTTGTCAAGTCGAACCCGACACCGAATATCATCAAAACAGTGAAGATTATTCAAGTCCCGTTCTTCAAATCAACAAATACGGTCTAGACGACCCTTTCAAACCCAATCGGGTCAAATACCCATTTTTCAATACGTTTTATAAACGTTTTCCAAATGGTCAGAACACGGAATATAACCGTTGGTTGACCCGCGCCTAAAACAGACCCCTTCTTTCTTATTTCCAAAACCAGGGGAGGCCCCCTTACACCGCCGGCATGCTCGCGCCTCATATGGCCGCCTGGCAAAGGGCCTGTTCCCTTTCCAGCATCAGTCTAGGACGATCCCGACTCCGGTTAGCCCGGATATAGGACGAATCAGATGACTATTTTCTCATTCTAAAATCATATTTGCAAAATGCTTTACTAAGACAAATGGATCACGTTATGCACCATAAACCTAATACGGTAAATGGATGTTTAATTTCCGTCTTGCATGCAAATCAACCATTAATCCAACTCGACATCGTATACTTGATACTTGGATTAAATCAACTGACTTAGAAAGCTCTCACATGTTAGGTTTAAATTATTGGATGCGCATTCATGCATTTAAACCGTTTTATCAACTTTTGCATTCAACTAACCAAGATCGATCAGTAGAGGCCGCTACCGCGGGCGAAATTGGGTGTCTGATTAAAGGGCTTCCCAATACGTACCTTCACCTCTTACTCAGAATCTTTGGATAGTGGACGACCTTATCCAGGGCGTACGAGAGTCATTCTAGAGATAGGATCCTAAAGAGGGACGATTCCTTATCTTTAGTACCTATATCAAACCCTGCTTTGTGCTTCATTTGACCGAGGTATAAAGTGGATTCGAACGGGTTCCAAGCATCCACAAATGCTTGGTGGCGACTCCGAACATCTATAATCGTTTCGAGGCCCTTACCGAGACGAAACCGACCGATATAAAATGATCCGGTCGAAAGCATTTTTATGCCGCCGAGCGTGGATTTCAAAAGACCGTTGTATGTCCACAGATCCGCTGGGCTTGCAGGTGGGCCATGTCCACAGATTGATGAACTTCTCTATGCCTTTTTAATTGAAGACGATCCAAAAGCATATATCAATGCTATTTTTTGAAAGAAACTATTAAAAATGAACTAGATTCTATTGGTTCAAATCAAACATGAGAGTTAATTTATTTATCTAAAGATAGTAAAGTAATTTACAAATTGATATAAGTTGTATTTAATTCTAAAAATTCACGTTAATTTTATCAATTTATGTTTTCATTTTCAAATTATTTTCATTGTTATGTTACTTATTCATTTACTTTCGTCGCGTATCCTACACTTGGAATATCCAAACATATCATTTCATCACTTCACTTTTTGACCAAACTAATGAAAAATTTCACTAAAAATAACCGTTTGCATCATTCTCACATCTTGTCGTGGTGCCCTGCACTTGGCACTGAGTCAGAGTAACATAATTTCATTTCATTACATGTATTGAGTTGGAAAACTTTATTTAAACATCAATTTTCAACCTCAAGAGTTGGTAAAGATATCGATGTTTATGTTGGTAACAATCAACTTGACAAGGACGAGCAGAGGATACTAGACCTATAATTTATGAAATTTATGTGATAAACAAGGTTTTAACAATGCCTCAAAAAGTTGATGGCCGACCTAAAACACGTATAGACTTAACTTATATTAACCCGACCTAAATTACTCATTGCTCGAATTTTACCAGAATATGAAATACTAGATCTGTAACCAACCCGTACGACCTATTTGGCAGGTCAAGCTCTAGGCATATTGCTTATGTCTGATTGAACTTAATTATTTAACTATTATAAATAAAAAATTCTGATAAGTTTGTGTATATGGATCCCCTAGGTTTAGTATCTATGTTGTGGGTTCGGTGTTAGACAAGTGTGTTAGTAAACATGAAATAGAAAAATATATATATGACGATATAATAGATGAGATTATCATGGGAGACCCCGTTAACACAATTGACTTTACCGCCCCTTGCATTTGGGATGACTACCCACTTTCTCCTACTTTGCACTTGACTCTCCCATTTCACATAGAATACCCGTCTAACCGTGAAGTTTCTACTCGCTTGGTTTGATGTTAAATGCTTCAGTGCTCCTTAATTTTCCCTCTTCTTTTGACAGCAGTAGAGGTAGACCTCCCAACCCATATTAGTTTAATTCATTAGAAATCTTTATTTCTACCTGTTGAAATAAATTATATCATTTTATATATAAGCTCACTATGTACTAAAATGATTAAATGATATTTTTTTAATTAGCCACTCAAAGGTTAGAATAAAATGATTTAATGGTATAATTTTTTTCTAAGTATTTACAAACTTATGAATCATTCACATAAAAAAAAAAGGGGCAAGGGAAATAAAACAAGGCAATATATAATATACTAGCTCTAAGAATCTATTATTCTAAAATCAAATACTACGTAATAATAAAAGTATTTAATTAAATGACTCTAGACCAATAAGCCCAAATATGGCATTCCAAGACATTTTAATAGTATTTTTTGCTTTTGCAAGATGATAAATACATGTTATAACCTTTGAGTGACTCTTTAACTCAAGTTACTACCTAGGCCGAGATTTAATAGGTCGAATGGTGCCACCTGACTTAGGAGTTATAGAAAAACCTCCACAACAACCACAACCTTTGAGACGTGAAGAAGGTGGGTCAATAACCTCGGGTTGTTCCAAGCAAGTAGTTTTGATAGGCTTGATACTCACGTTGCGGGGTGTAATTGGATCAATGTCGTTACGAACATCTTCGTTGAAACTGAAATTTCTATTAAGATGGGGGTAATGTGAGCGATATCGTTGTGACCTGTTTGGCTTGGCCAACTCTCCGGACAAGAAACGAGGTTGAGACTTGTTCTTAGTCTTTATTTCTTCGGATGCGCAACGATCATCCCATACAAGACCCGAAGATCCTTGTCTCCTAAATGAGATTGTTGATCTTTGTAGTTGTAATTGTGCCATTAAATCTTCCCCCTGTTTAATTTTTCCTTGATAATATACTTTTTCTTTGTATATCTTTTTTTATTTGGTTTCTTTGTTGTTTGGATAATATTATTGTACAAATTTTGATCCTAAACTTTTTTTAGCCTCCCCGATTTAGTCGCTAAGATTGAATTTTCTCTTGCTTTATATAGATGTTGAAGAAAGGTGCCATTAAGAATTTTGGTAATAGAATTACATATTGTCTATTTGTTTAACTCGTCAATTTCATGTTAGAAAACTAATTTAAGGCAATTAGTTAAACTTATCCTATATGGTTTATGCCATTGGGTGTTTAATTGGAATTTGCTTATAATAACTTTTTTGTTAAGAAACATAACTCTTAGACTCAAATACGTGTTTGAATACCCATTGGTACATTTGGTGGAGTTGAATGCTATTTTCTCCTTGTTTTTTATTTAGCCCAATTTTAAGGGGACCTTACTCTCTCTGAAAATGGTCGACAAAGTTGTATTCTATCTAAACTAAGGCCCTGTTTGGTAAGACAAATAAGTTAGTTTATCAAACTAAATTAGCTTAATTGACCAAAATTTTAGCTACCTTATTTTTTTGTAAATATTTGGTAAGACAAACAAATGTTACTTATTTGTATTTTTGATTTAAATTCTAGGGTTTTATAAAAGAAAACGGAGTTTTTTTTTTCAAACATATACATTTAACTTGAAATAATAGTTATCTATTTATCTATACTAAATAATAAAACCAGAACCATTGCATACTAATTTTCCCGCTCAACCAAAAATGTTGCTTAACTATATTTTAACAGAAAAACCTAATGCCAATTTTTTCGTCATCTTCATCATGTATATACCAATTTAGTCTTGATAAATCAATATTCTATCATTCATCTAATCACCTTCCCAAAATCACATTCAGCTGATGTTTATTTATGAAAGATGGATTATTACTTAATTTTGATAACTTTGATTCTGATTAATTGTTTTGCCCCAAAATCATAAAAGGTAAAATTGTTCTATTCTTCCATAATATCACTACTTATCCTTTTAATTTCGTTAGCCTATGATAATAGCATGATTGAGGCTACGATTTTCATTTGAGAGTACATAAGTTTAATCTTCTAAGACTTTGTTAAACTGGCTTTTAAGGGTTTAACACTCATAAATTATTTTCCTACTTCATTATTAACTCTAATTATACTGGCCGAGTACCTAATTATCTAAAGCGCATTTCTTGAAATAAAAGTTCTGGAACCGCGTTTCCTCTGTGGTTAGAGGAAATATTTTTACGTCTTTTGCCGCTGGATAAGTAAGTAGATGTTTTCAATCTATTTTGTTCAGAATGTGATTGTTATGTGGGCTCTCATCATTCCCCGATGTAGTCTATCTTTCAATTGATTTATGCTAATTTTTGTTTTACTTTGTCTGCATGATACTCCACGTTTCTAACTTTCTACCATATTGTTAAAACAACTAGAAGTATTAATTATTGATTTGCTTGAATAAAGAATCTACTATGTTATTTAGTAGCCTAATTTTAGCACATGTCCATGATGAGATTTTGGGTATGCCAGTTTTAATGTTAACGAAATGGAG